>NC_069509.1:56124053-56444053 GCF_027579735.1 Bombina bombina
ATGAATGTGTGAGGTCCTGGTTAGTTGGAGAGAAAAACTGGATGATTTCTTCACACTGTGAGATCTTAGGGTCTGTTTGCAGCAGATTTTGCGTGTAATTCTCTAGAAGATGAAGTCGCTCCATGTCACGACTTGAGGCCTTGCTACTACGAAATAGCAGAGGGACATCTAGAAGGAAAGTAAAAAAGGAGCTGTCTTAATACATATTTTCACCATTATAGATTGTAGATATATACAGTCACAGGTATACCCATTGCATTCATTTCAACGTACATTCTCAGCATTAAAGGTGTACACCACTCAATTAAATCATAGTAACTCTATTTTTTACTAACTTATGCGGTTTGCCTTGAAGCTGGTGGGTAAGCTTATATACTTACATATTTTTGTAACAAAAGTTTATGAACAGTGTGCATATATTTGTATTTTAACTGATAATTTGCATATCTAATTTGCATATCTTACCCACAATTCTCGTGTGCATTGGAAACATTGTATATTAAGAATTTCTAGGGAAAAGCAAGCAGGGATACTTGCCTAGATGTACTAATTTCCTATGCAAATATTTACATTGATTTATTTTATCTTAGGCGTAATTTGAAAATTTTGGTTGAATTTTGTCCTTGCAGCAAATTATTGAGATTGGGATTTATTTCACTTTTTGCTTAGCAATATGTAGGCAGTGTTATGTAGAAGCCTTTGATTTTTAGGTCCCTTAAAGGTTTAATTAGGTGAGGTTAAATGAGCCCACCTTTCTTCTCAATAGAGATTTAATTTAGGTTACCGGAAGGACCAAAGAGATATGAGAGCACATTATAACTGATTTTAAATGCATCATATATTTAAATGTCTCAGTAGAACACAGGAAATAACAATTAAAGGGTTAATTGGGTGAGCTTGAGATGCTCCCAACCCTGAACTCAGAGATTATTTTATAGTTTGCAGACAGCCACAAATATGGATGCACAGCCCCAGAGACCCTCAAGTGCAGGCTGGAGTAAGCTTAAAGGGACATGAAACTCAAATTTTTTCTTTTATGAGTTAGAAAGAGAATACAAATTTTAAACAACTCTCTAATTTACTTCTATTATTTAATTTGCTTAATTCTCTTGATATACTTTGCTGAAAAGCATATCTAGATAGGCTCAGTAGCTGCTGATTAGTTGCTGCACATAGATGCCTCGTCTGATTGGCTCACACATGTGAATTGCTATTTCTTCAACAAAGGATATCTAAGGAATGAAGCAAATTACATAATACAAGTAAATTGGAATGTTGTTTAAAATTGTATTCTCTACTTAAATCATGAGAGAATTGTTTTTGGGTTTAGTGTCCCTTTAAAGGGCCATTAACCCACCAAATAATGTTATAAAATTTTGCACATAGTGCAGAATTATATAACATTAGCCTAGCACCAGCTTTCTAAATCAAAGTATTTCAGAAAAATGTATCTACGAAAACTAATTTTACAGACCGCCGCTCCTTGCTCTACTGAGCGGGTCTGTTTCTTTCCTAAGCGCATCTGGGCACGCTGTCTAGTCACAGCCGGCCCGATCACGCCATTAAAATAAATGTAGCTCTCTCCCGCTCTGGTCTGGGGGTCGATCCGATAAAAATCGTCGCCCGCAAAAGCCGGCGACGCCAATATTTGCGCGGGTTTGGTATCCTATATACGGCGTAACCTAGAAGTTACGCGCGTATATTTCTGCCGTCGCCCGTAGTTTTTTGGGCCATAGGCAGGTATACCAAACCCGCGCAGTTTGGTATCCAATATGCAGCGTAAGGACTTACGTGGCAAAATGGAGAAAACTTACTCCATTTTCACCTCGCCACAAAAAGCAGCCGTAAGAAGCCTTACGCTGACTATTGGAGACCCGTAACTTCCTAAACTGGCTGCTAAAATAAACCTAACACCTAACGCATGCGCAATGTCTATCTCCCTGTCAACCGCGATCTGCTAAAATAAACCTAACGCATGCGCAATGTCTATCTACCTGTCAACCGTGATCCCCCCCCCCGAAATCCCTAATAAAGTTATTAACCCCTAAACCGCCACTCCCGGACCCCGCCGCCATCTACATAAACTAACCCCCTACTGTGAGCCCCTAAAACCGCCGCCATCTACCTTATCTATCCCCTAATCTGACTCCTTACACCGCCGCCACCTATATAAAAATTATTAACCCCTAATCTAATCCCCCTATACCGCCGCCAGCTATATTAATATTATTAACCCCTAATGTAAGCCCCTTACACCGCCGCCATCTCTATTAAAATGATTAACCCCTAATTTAATCTACCTACCCCCGCCGCCAACTATATTATCTATATTAACCCTAAGTATATTATAGTTAATATAGGTATTACATTATATATATTAACTATATTAACCCTAATTATATTAGGGTTAATATAGTTAATATAGTTACTATAGTATTTATATTAACTATATTAACTCTATCTAACCCTAACACCCCTAACTAAATTTATATTAAATTAATCTAATTCATTTATAAACTAAAATATTCCTATTTAAATCTAAATACTTACCTATAAAATAAACCCTAAGATAGCTACAATATAATTAATAATTACATTGTAGCTATGTTAGGGTTAATATTTATTTTACAGGTAAATTGTTAATTATTTTAACTAGGTATAATAGATATTAAATAGTTATTAACTATTTAATATCTACCTAGTTAAAATAATTACCCAATTACCTGTAAAATAAATCCTAACCTAAGTTACAAATACACCTACACTATCAATAAATTTAATAAACTACAAACATCTATCTAAAAATACAATTAAATTAACTAAACTAAATTACAAAAACAAACAAACAAACACTAAATTACAAAAAATAAAAAAAAGATTACAAGATTTTTAAGCTAATTACACCTATTCTAAGCCCCCTAATAAAATAATAAACACCCAAAATAAAAAAAATTCCCTGCCCTATTCTAAATTAAACAAATTTCAAAGCTCTTTACCTTACCAGCCCTTAAAAGGGCCTTTTGTGGGGCATGCCCCAAAGAATTCAGCTCTTTTGCATACAAATACAATACCCCCCCCCATTACAACCCACCACCCACATACCCCTATTCTAAAACCACCCAAACCCCCCTTAAAAAAGCCTAACACTACCCCCCTGAAGATCTCCCTACCTTGTCTTCACCACACCGGGCCGAACTCCTGATCCGATCCGGGCGATGTCTTCCTCCAAGCGGCAAAGAAGAATTCTTCCTCCGGCGATGTCTTCCTCCAAGCGGCAAAGAAGAATTCTTCCTCCGGCGACGTCTTCCTCCAAGCGGCAGCAAAGTCTTCATTCTTCCGGCGGCATCTTCAATCTTCTTTCTTCGCTCCGCCGCCACGGAGCATCCATCCCGGCCGACTGCTGTACTACGAATGAGGTACCTTTAAATGACGTCATCCAAGATGGCGTCCGCCGAATTCCGATTGGCTGATAGGATTCTATCAGCCAATCGGAATTAAGTTAGAAAAATCTGATTGGCTGATTGAATCAGCCAATCAGATTCAAGTTCAATCCGATTGGCTGATCCGAACAGCCAATCAGATTGAGCTTGCATTCTATTGGCTGATCGGAACAGCCAATAGAATGCGAGCTCAATCTGATTGGCTGATTCAATCAGCCAATCAGATTTTTCTAACTTAATTCCGATTGGCTGATAGAATCCTATCAGCCAATCGGAATTCGGCGGACGCCATCTTGGATGACGTCATTTAAAGGTACCTCATTCGTAGTACAGCAGTCGGCCGGGATGGATGCTCCGCGGCGGCGGAGCGAAGAAAGAAGATTGAAGATGCCGCCGGAAGAATGAAGACTTTGCTGCCGCTTGGAGGAAGACGTCGCCGGAGGAAGAATTCTTCTTTGCCGCTTGGAGGAAGACATCGCCCGGATCGGATCAGGAGTTCGGCCCGGTGTGGTGAAGACAAGGTAGGGAGATCTTCAGGGGGGTAGTGTTAGGCTTTTTAAAGGGGGGTTTGGGTGGTTTTAGAATAGGGGTATGTGGGTGGTGGGTTGTAATGGGGGGGGGGGGTATTGTATTTGTATGCAAAAGAGCTGAATTCTTTGGGGCATGCCCCACAAAAGGCCCTTTTAAGGGCTGGTAAGGTAAAGAGCTTTGAAATTTGTTTAATTTAGAATAGGGCAGGGAATTTTTTTTATTTTGGGTGTTTATTATTTTATTAGGGGGCTTAGAATAGGTGTAATTAGCTTAAAAATCTTGTAATCTTTTTTTTATTTTTTGTAATTTAGTGTTTGTTTTTTTTTGTAATTTAGTTTAGTTAATTTAATTGTATTTTTAGATAGATGTTTGTAGTTTATTAAATTTATTGATAGTGTAGGTGTATTTGTAACTTAGGTTAGGATTTATTTTACAGGTAATTGGGTAATTATTTTAACTAGGTAGATATTAAATAGTTAATATCTATTTAATATCTATTATACCTAGTTAAAATAATTAACAATTTACCTGTAAAATTAATATTAACCCTAACATAGCTACAATGTAATTATTAATTATATTGTAGCTATCTTAGGGTTTATTTTATAGGTAAGTATTTAGATTTAAATAGGAATATTTTAGTTTATAAATGAATTAGATTAATTTAATATAAATTTAGTTAGGGGTGTTAGGGTTAGATAGAGTTAATATAGTTAATATAAATACTATAGTAACTATATTAACTATATTAACCCTAATATAATTAGGGTTAATATAGTTAATATATATAATGTAATACCTATATTAACTATAATATACTTAGGGTTAATATAGATAATATAGCTGGCGGCGGGGTAGGTAGATTAAATTAGGGGTTAATCATTTTAATAGAGATGGCGGCGGTGTAAGGGGCTTACATTAGGGGTTAATAATTTTAATATAGATGGCGGCGGTGTTAGGGGCTCACTTTAGGGGGTTATAGATATAATATAGCTGGCGGCGGGGTACGGGAGCGGCGGTTTAGGGGTTAATAGCTTTTTTATTGTTAGGCTAGTGAGGGGGGATAGCGGATAGAGGGTTAGACGTGTCGGGCTATGTTAGGGAGGCGTGTTAGACTTGTCGGGCTATGTTAGGGAGGCGTGTTAGACAGTGCGGGTGTTTTAGACTTTAGTCAGGTTTTATAGGCGCCGGCAGTTTCTAACGTGGCGCAAGTCACTGGCGACGCCAGAAATTTGTACTTGCGCAGATTTCTGGACATCGCTGGTTTGTCAGACTTACGGCACGTTAGCATCTGACGGCGACTTATATGGGATAGCTCGAGTTGCGAGCTGAAACTGCGGGCGACGCCGGTTCCCTCGCTTGCGCCGCAAACTGCGATCTATATCGGATCGCGCCCCTGGTCTGTAAAATTAATTTTCATAGATAAAAATTTCTGAAAAACTTTCATTTAGAAAACTGGCGCTAGACTAATGTTATATAACTGCATTATGTGTAGAATTATATAACATTATTTGGTGGGTTTACTGGCCCTTTAAGGGAGCTGGATGGAGGGTTATGTATTAAAACCCCTCTATGTCAACTCCTTGAAAGGGACATAATACTCATATGCTAAATCACTTGAAAGTGATGCAGCAAAACTGTAAAAAGCTGACAGGAAAATATCACATGAGCATCTCTGTGTAAAAAATAAAGATATTTTACCTCAAAATGACCTCAGCTCACTAAAGTAAGTGTTGGGTAAACAGTTATACTTCAGCTGCTGTCCAGCTGCAAGTTGGAAAAAAAACGCAACACATAACAATAGCCAATCAGCATCAGCAGTGCTGAGGTAATGCTTTGCCTTTGCTGTGATCTCATGAGATTTCATAGAACTCACTTAAACTGAATAGAAAAATAACATGACTGTGCCTGCACATGACAGAAGCAAGTCCTAGGACAAGCATCCTGACTGGCTGCTTAAGTTAAAGTCTCTTTACAGTAGGGTGTGAATACTTAGGACATTTGAGGTAAAATATATTACTTTTTTACATAGAGACATTCAGGTCATATTTTCTAATCAGCTTTAAACAGCTATGTTTGAAGTGCTTCAATATTTGGGTATCATGTCCCTTTAAAGCCTCTAAACATCGAAAGCCCCCGTTTAGAAAGGCAGCCACCAGTTCTTTCAAACATTGTGTGTCTTGGACACATACACATTAAAATACATTCACACATCATATCTGTGGTAATAGTGATCACTTGGTGAATAAATGTTTTAAAGCCTAGAAAGCCCCTCTTTAAAATAATGCCCCATATTACTTTCAATAGCTTAGTGATCACGGTGGTAATAGTCATCACCTGGCATGAACAAATGTGCATTTATTTGAGTAGAGGCTCAAGGTTATATAATAACTATACCCTAAGGCCCTGATTTATATGAGTTTAACCCTTTCTCTTGCCTATGGTATTTAGAAACACACACCCAATTTTAACGATGAAGCCTGCTCAGCACAGGATTGGGACTGGCTCAGCAATTAAAGGAACAGTCTAGTCAAAATTAAACTTTTATGATTAAGATATCATCAATTTTGCATTGTTCTCTTGGTATTCTTTGTTAAAAGCTAAACCTAGGTAGGCTCATATACTAATTTCTAAGCCTCTTATCTCAGGGCATTTTGATAGTTTTTCACAGCTAGACAGTGCTAGTTCCTGTGTGCCATATAGATAACATTGTGCTCACTCCTGTTGAGTTACCTAGGAGTCAGCACTTATTAGCTAAAATACAAGTCTGTCAAAAGAACTGAAATAAGGGGCAGTCTGCAGAGGTTTAGATAGAAGGTAATCACAGAGGTAAAAACTATATTAATATAAGTGTGTTGGTTATGCAAAACTGCTGAATGGGTAATAAAGGGATTATCTATCTTTTTAAAGAATAACAATTCTGGAGTAGACTGTCCCTTTAAGGGGTTAAAGTCTATGGCAGGGGTGGGCAACTATCGGCCTTCCAGATGTTATAGACTACAAATCCCATGATGCTTTGCCAGCATTATGGCTGAAAGAGCATTATGGGAGATGTAGTCCATAACATCTGGATGGCCGATAATTGCCCACCCCTGGTCTATGGGGATTTTTGTAGATAAATCATTTGATACAGTTTTCTAAAGGTTTATTATCAAAATAGGGTTGCCAACCTGTCTTATTTCCAGGGATTTTCTTTATTTGCTCAAACTATTTTACAGTTTCCCAGGCTTATGTAAAATCTTCATTTCAAAAATTTAATATTGTACTCTTAGGGGTCAATTTATTAAAGTCTGGCGGACATGATACGCTGTCTGTATTCAGCATTGCACAAGCAGTTCTAGTGAACTGCTTGTGCAATACCGCCCCCTGCAGATTCGGGGCCAATCGGCCGCTAGCAGGTGGTGTCAATCAGCCAAATCGTATAGGATCGGGCGGATTAATGTACGCAGCCTCAGTGGTGCATATGAGTTAAGGAGCAGCGGTTTATAGACCGCTGTTTCTTAACTTCTGTTAACTTCTGTTAACAGGGGGAATTGGCCCAATTCTGGGCAATAATAAATTGACCCCTTATACTCTTATTTAGTTAATAATGTAAATGTATCTGACAGTTTAATGTGTTTACTCCAACTGTTCCTTAAATATGAAATAGAATTCACAGACTTGTAGAAAGTTCTTGAATGTATTAAAGGGACAGTCTAGTTAAAATTAAAATTTCATGATTCAGATAGGACAAGCAATTTTCAAATTTGCTTTGCTCTCTTTGTATTCTTTGTTGAAAGCTAAACCTAGGTAGGCTCATATGCTAATTTCTAAGCCCTTGAAGGCCGCCTCTTATTTTTGACAGTTTTTATAGCAAAACAGCACTAGTTCATGTGTGCCATATGATATAGATAACATTGTGCTCACTCCTGTGGAGTTATTTATGAGTCAGCACTGATTGGCTAAAATGCAAGTCTGTCAAAAGAGCTGAGGTAAAAAGTATTTTAATATAACTGTGTTGGTTGTGCAAAACTGGGAAATGGGTAATAAAGGGATTATCTATCTTTTTAAACAATACAAATTCTGGAGTAAATTGTCCCTTTACGCTAGATTGTGTGTATGAAGATGATTTGTATGAAGGGTTTTCATTTTGTTGTACCAAACTGTATCAAATTATAAAATAAAGTGGGGGGTTTTCAGCAACTACTGTATAATTTGTTATTTTCCTACATGAAATTTGATGATTCCTTAGTCTCTTGTTTTCTTCAAAAAACAGTTGGCAACAATAGATCAATCCCCATAAACATCTAAGTTCACTAATTAATTAATTACTTGCTTTTAAATTAAATTGTGTGTTAAAGGTGGATCGCTGTAGGAAAAGTACTGACAAAAATAATCTCCTATTTGCTGATAGTGCTCTTTCCCCATCTTCAAAAACTCTTTACCTAAAAGTCAATGTATGCGGATATGCCGGATTGTATCTGATGATAGAACAGCACTAATAAGGTTAAAGGGAATGAGACAATCATTTGTTTTTAGGGTGTATGATAGAGATTATACTGATATGGAAATTAATAATGTGTCCTGTATTTCTAGGGTTAAATTATTGAAACATGTTCAGAAAGTGATTGAGGATAAAAGGTTATGATTGCTTTTTTGTATCTAAGTACAATAGTTTGAGTCCCCAGATTCAGAAAATCATACGTAGACATTGGTATATTTTTAAAAAATTGTAATCCTGATATGGAATTTCAGAATTTTCCCATGCAAGCCTATAATATAAGGGATTCCTTCATTAAGGCAGATGTAGGATCTAAGGTTAAGAATAAACAACATATTACTGAAAATAGCTATGGTTGCTATCTGTGTTTAGGGTGTTCCCATTGTAACAATACGATCAAGCGATCAGTGTTTGTGCATCCACAGACTGGGAAGAAAGATAAAATATATGGGCATTATACTTATAATACTAATTTTGCCATTTATTTGTTGAAGTGTCCGTGTGGGTCCATTTATGTAGGTGAGACTACCTGCAGTGTATGAGAGAGGATAACAGAACACAAATCTAGCATGTGCTGATGCCAGTAGCTATGAATAGAGATCATGACTTGACTATATTTTTAGAATATGGAGATTGATGTTTCCAACTTGTTATTAGTGCATTCCTAAAATTGAAACAGGGTCATTGTGCTTAACATATTGCCATTTTTTTAAGAAATCACTAGATGGATTTGTTACCTTGGAAATTAAGGGGTTTAATGCATATGGAGAGGTGTGGTTTAGCAGCATTTAAAAAGTGGGGTGAGATATTTTGTTTGCATTGCACGATTATGGGTGTGTGGCTTGAGACATTGCTGTTTGCTACTTTAATGCACAAAATAATGTTGGTGTGCTGTTGATACTTTTTATATAGTAAAACATTTGTTTTTGGTCTGTCACAAGGAAGCTGTAAACTATTATTTTGTTAACTTCCTTGGATCTCTGTTTACTAAAGGTGCCACATATATATCTGACAAGTTAAACCAGTTATTAACACAATACATGCGTTGCGTGTAAATCAGTTACATACATAGGGGAATAAACAGAAACTACTGGTTATTGTTATAAGTAGCCTTGAGGTAATGAGTAAAAAAGAAAGTGTACAGGAAAATTAGAAAATATATTTTACTTTTATTATTTTAAAGGTTTCATTAAACAGTTCGTTTAATAGTCAGTTAAATCAAAATACATATTTATATATACATCTTATGTACTAGCATTAAAGGGACAGTACAGCCAAAATTAAACTTTCATGATTCAGATGGAACATACAATTTTAAACAACTTTTCAGTTTACTTCTATTATCTAATTTGCTTAAAGGGACAGTCTACTCCAGAATTTTTATTGTTTAAAAAAATACTTAATCCCTTTATTATCCATTCCCCAGTTTTGCATAACCAACACAGTTATATAAATACACTTTTTACCTCTGGGATGACCTTGTATCTAAGACTCTGCAGACTGCCCCCTTATTACAGTTCTTTTGACAGACATGCATTATAGCCAATCAGTGCTGACTCCTAGGTAACTCCACGGGCGTGAGCACAATGTTATCTATATAGCACACTTGAACTAGTGCTGTCTTGCTGTAAAAAGGGCTTAGAAATTAGCATATGAACCTACCTAGGTTTAGCTTTCAACAAAGAATATCAATAGAACACAGCAAATTTGATGATAAAAGTAAATTGGAAAGTTTTTTTTAAAATTGCTTGTTCTATCTGAATCATGAAAGTTTAATTTGGACTAGACTGTCCCTTTAAATATCTTGGAATCCTTTGTTGAAAAGTATACCTATATAGACTCAGGAGCAGCAATGCACTACTGGGAGATAGCTGCTAATTGGTGGCTTCATATATATTCCTCTTGTCACTGACTCACCCATTGTTTTCAACTAACTACCAGTAGTGCATTGCTGCTCCTTCATTCAACAAATGATACTAAGAGAATGAAGACAATTTGATGTGTGTTTCACAAATTACATTGCACTTTATATTTGTTTTATCTAAAATAAAAATGACAGCTTCAGAAAGAGGGAGGTATATGGGAGTTCCCAGGGTCTGTCTAAATATCTCTCTCTCGTTCTCATCATATGCTCTAAGCATTTTATATACTCGGGACTCATTCATTTATTTCACCAATGGTTCTTTTAAAATTCACACTGAGCTTATTTATCTGACAGAAAAGTAATGCCTACTAAACTAGAGGCTAATACAAGTTAAATTGTAGTTAAAACATTTCAGTTTCAATTGTATTTGCTGCAAACTAAGAATTTATATCAATGCCAGGTGCTCCCCTGTTAAAAGGGACATGAAACCCAAAAAAATTAATTCATGATTCAGATAAAGCACAGAATTTAAAAAAAAATCTCCAGTTTAGTTCTGTTATTTAATTTGCTTCAAGGTAGGCTCAGGAGTAGTAATGTGCAGATGGGAACTAGCTGCTGACTAGTGACTGCACATATATGCCTCTTGTCATTGGCTTGTCTGATATGTTCAGCTAGCTCCCAATAGTGCTTTTCTGCTACTTCAACAAAGGAAACCAAGAGAATGAAGTATATTTTGATAAAAAAAAAGAAATCAGAAAGTTGTTTCAAATTGTATGCTCTATTTGAATCATGAAAAAATAGGTTGTATGTCCCTTTAATTTATTTATAAATCGCCAACAGATTCCGCAGCGCTGCCCATGGATACAAAGATAAAAGTACAACGGAGAAACAATACAATAAAAGACAACATTTTACAGACAAATACAGGGGGAATTGAGGGCCATATTCCCGTGGGAACTTACAATCTAGATGGGTAGGAGGATGGGAAACAGGAGGTGGGGACTGCAAAGGTGAGAATGATTTAAGTGAGGGGATAGATGAGGGCAACTGTTAGGTAAATGAAATTAATTTGTTAATGAGTCGGGTGATAAGCTTCGCTGAACAAAAAGGTATTTAGGGAATGTTTAAAGGAGGAGAGGTTAGGGGAAAGTCTGAGAGCTCGAGTAAGTGCGTTCCAGAGGGTTGGTGCCACACAAGAGAAGTCCTGTAGTCTAGTGACGTGCAGTGCAGTGATAGGAGACAGGGGAGGCAGAGAAAAAAAGTTTTTATTAATTTATTAAAAAAAAAAAAGTTGAGTGGTTTGTGCATTAAATTTTTCCTGGCCACGCCCCCAGGTACCCAGACCCACAACCCCCCTCCCTCCACCAGCGAGCGATGCAATCCCCATCCATGTTGTGCAATTAAGCCAGGAGAGGCAGTGAGCCGTTCAGCTGCCCTCCATTGAATGTGCAACATGGATGCTTGATAGTGTTAATAGCTCACTATCAGCTAGCGCCACCCAGTGGTAGCTCTTGCGGGCCCATACAAGCTCCATAGGAGGCGTTTCTCCAAGCCGCCTCTATGATGGAGCTAATACCAGACAGCTGAATTAGCCAATCAGCTACCAGCATTGTGGGGAGGAGTGCCGGGCATGGACGTGAGTGACGTCTGGTCAGACTCACTGATACTGGTGCAGGCGCAGGCACTGGCAGGAAATAACTGAAGAAGCTGGAGGGAGCTGCTGACTGCCCAATCATGTGGGTGTGCGGACATACACTGTGTGTCTGTGTCGCCATGATAGTCGACTGTGTCAGGAGTAGAGCGAGAGCCTCAGCCTGAGGGTATTGTTGTGCCACTTCGGGTGCCAGAGTTCAGTTGAAGAGCAAACTCCGGAGCTGCCCATTATTACAGATACCTAACCAGCCAGCAAAGATTTGAAACTTTATAAAGTAAGTAACTATGAGTATGACTATACCCTATGCCACCCTATTGCCTAAATAAATGCCCCACGGCCCCTTCCTAATCACCTAATGCAGCATGCCTTTTAAAATTAACGGAACCATTTCAATGCCGACTACACAGCACTTACACTAGCATTTTTATCTGAATCCATTAATCCAATTTTTTTTTTGTATGTCAAAATCAAATTAAATAGTTTTACTTTCATTTCATAATCACTTTGTTTTGCAGTTAATACTTTTAAAAAAAATATATATTTTTGATATGTGAATGTTTCAAATATTGCAATGTTTCTTCAAGTCTGTAACTTAACTACAGTAATTACATGTATCTGGCTGTAATATAGTGTTGATTGAATTACATTTACAAAACAGGATCATCTTCTATTACCTATCCTGTCTCCTGTGTTTAACCCCTTAAGGACAAGGCCATATTTCAATGTCTTTCCCTTAAAGGGACACTGAACCCAAATTTTTTTCTTTCATGATTTAGATAGAGCGTGTAATTATAAGCATCTTTCTAATTTACTTCTATTATCAATTTTTCTTCGTTCTCTTGATATCTTTATTTAAAAAAGAAGGCATCTAAGCTAAGGAGCCAGCAAATTTTTGATTCAGAACCATGGACAGCACTTTTTTATTGGTGCTGTCCAATCAGCAAAGACAACCCAGGTTGTTTACCAAAATGGGCCAGCATCTAAACTTACATTCTTGCTTTTCAAATTAACATACCAATTAAGAGAATAAAGAAAATTTGATAATAGGAGTTAATTAGAAAGTTGCTTAAAATGGCATGCTCTATCTGAATCACGAAAGAAAAAATTTGGGTTCAGTGTCCCTTTAACCCCTTAATGACCACAGCACTTTTCCATTTTCTGTTTGTTTGGGACCAAGGCTATTTTTACATTTTTGCAGTGTTTGTATTTAGCTGTAATTTTCCTCTTACTCGTTTACTGTACCCACACATATTATATACCGTTTTTCTCGCCATTAAATGGACTTTCTAAAGATATCATTATTTTCATCATATCTTATAATTTACTATAAAAAAAATATAAAATATGAGAAAAAAATGGGAAAAAACACACTTTTTCTAACTTTGACCCCCAAAATCTGTTACACATCTACAACCACCAAAAAACACCCATGCTAAATAGTTTCTAAATTTTGTCCAGAGTTTAGAAATACCCAATGTTTACATGTTCTTTGCTTTTTTTGCAAGTTATAGGGCAATAAATACAAGTAGCATTTTGCTATTTCAAAACCACTTTTTTTCAAAATGAGCGCTAGTTACATTGGAACCCTGATATCTGTCAGGAATACCTGAATATCCCTTGACATGTATATATATATTTTTAGAAGACATCCCAAAGTATTGATTTAGGCCCATTTTGGTATATTTCATGCCACCGTTTCACTGCCAAATGCGATCAAATAAAAAAAATTGTTCACTTTTTCACAATTTTTTTCACAAACTTTAGGTTTCTCACAGAAATTATTTACAAACAACTTATGCAATTATGGCATAAATGGTTGTAAATGCTTCTCTGGGATCCCCTTTGTTCAGAAATAGCAGACATATTTGGCTTTGGCGTTGCTTTTTGGTAATTAGAAGGCCGCTAAATGCCACTGCGCACCACACGTGTTTTATGCCCAGCAGTGAAGGGGTTAATAAGGGAGCATGTAGGGAGCTTGTAGAGTTATTTTAAGCTTTAGTGTAGTGTAGTAGACAACCCAAAGTATTGATCTAGGCCCATTTTGGTATATTTAATGCCATCAAATAAAAAAAATTGTTCACTTTTTCACAATTTTTTTCACAAACTTTAGGTTTCTCACTGAAATTATTTACAAACAGCTTGTGCAATTATGGCATAAATGGTTGTAAATGCTTCTCTGGGATCCCCTTTGTTCAGAAATAGCAGACATATATGGCTTTGGCGATGCTTTTTGATAATTAGAAGGCTGCTTAATGCCGCTGCACATCACACGTGTATTATGTCTAGCAGTGAAGGGGTTAATTAGGGATCTTGTAGGGAGCTTGCAGGGTTAATTTTAGCTTTAGTGTAGAGATCAGCCTCCCATCTGACACATCAGACCCCCTGATCCCTCCCAAACAGCTCTCTTCCCTCCCCCACCCCACAATTGTCCCACCATCTTAAGTACTGGCAGAAAGTCTGTCAGTACTAAAAAAATGTATCTTTTTTTTTTTTTTTTTTTTTTTAGCATATTAACATATGCTGCTGTGTAGGATCCCCCTTAGCCCCAAACCTCCCTGATCCCCCCCAAACAGCTATCTAACCCTCCCCCTCTACATTATTGGGAGCCATCTTGGGTACTGGCAGATGTCTGCCAGTACCCAGTTTACAAAAAAAAAAATATTTTTTATTCTTTTCCCCACTTTTCTGTAGTGTAGCTTCCCCCCCAAGACTAAACCCCCACCCCTCCCAGATAACTTTGATTATTTATAATAAAATTTGTATTCCCCCTCTCTCCCTCTAATTTTAACCAACTGTTCCATAATGTAATGGTTCCAACCCGCTCCCTCCCTGTGCATGCGCCAGCTTATTCCATCTAGAGCATTGCCACTGACAACAAGTCTGACATTATTATATGTGGATATATTTTTTTTTTAATTTACCCCCTCCCCTAATAAGATATTTGCAGATGCCCCTGGTTGTGTCAGTGTACTAAGCCTTTAAGTAGTTAACAGGCCGACTTAGGTATTTATGTATATGTTGTACTCAAGTGCTTTAGTGCAAGGTATCCTAACCGTGGTCCTCAAGTACCCCCAACAGGCAAGATTTTCATTATATCTGAACCAGTGCACAGGTAAAATAATCAACTGATCAGTAACACCATGGTTACTAACCTGCTCTGGCCCATCAGCTGATTATTTCATCTATACACTGGTTCAGCTATTATTAAAACCAGCCCTGTTGGGGGTACTTGCCCCGCTGTATATTTGTTTCTCTAGCGTATCATATCTAGTGCCTCACCAGCCTAAGACTTCACCGCATGTCACTGTAGAGGAGGTCCGCTGCCTTGGTTTCACACTTGACTCAAATCTGTCCTTCATTCCTCACATCCAATTGCTCTCTTCATCCTGTCGCAACCACCTATGCAATATCTCCAAAATGTGTCTGTTTCTGAGCACTGAAATTACTAAACAGCTAATCCACTCCCGGCTTGACTCCATTTCCCGACTTGACTACTGTAATAACCTACTAACTGGCCTCCCTGTATCCTGCCTCTTTCCCCTTCAATCCATCCTAAATGCATCTGCCAGGCTAATCCACCTCTCTCGATGCTCTGTTTCTGCTGCAGCTCCCTGTGAGTCCCTTCACTGGCTTCCTATTCACAGCAGAATTAAATTAAAAATGTCCTTCTAGTTAATCCCCCTTCATTTACCAAGTCTCATGCTATGAGAGATTGGGAGAGAGATATGGGATTAATCAATCGGGATGTGATTTGGCAAAAAGCTATCCAGGATACTAAACTTGCATTTCGCTGTTTATATGGCGTATGGTCCCAACCAGGTTGCATCAAATTTTCTCACTTCGGCAGGCCGACTGCTGGAGAGGCTGTGATCGGAGAGGCATCCACTTACATCTATGATGGGGTTGCTGTAAACTAGATTTAGTTTGGTCTCAAGTTGTGCATTTGCTGCTCCAGTTACAACTAGTACAACATTTAACTAGCGACATTGCCCTCTTCCACTTGGGGCTACAGAGATTGCAGAAACCAGCTAGAGCCCTGTGTGTTTCCATCCTTTTAGCCACTAAACTAGCAATTGCCAGGCAGTGGGCAAAATATACTCCTATCACCTTGTCAATGGTAGACAAAGAATGGAAGAATATTCATTGAAAGTAGAAGGACGTCTAGATTCTTATAGTTTAATCTGGAGCCCCTGGAAGGTCTTCAAAGCAGCAAAGTATGAACTGGGAAAGATATATTGTGAATAGATAAGGTGAAGTTTACCTTTGGTAACTCTATCCCTAATTACCCAGTCCCTTTAACTTTCTCCCTCCCCTTTTTTTTTTATATATTTGTTCTTCGGGCATAAACAAGGAAAATATTGATGTGTTTACTTTTACATTCTTTGCTATTATAAGTCGTCCTGTTAAAATTGTTTTATTATGTATTTTTTGTTACTAGAAGATTGTTATGTTATAACAGATTGACTAGTTTCCGTTGTGTGAATCCAATTGTCACTAATCAAAGTTTATTCACGTGCCTCTCTTTGAGTTTTTCATGTATTAAAAACAAAATGAGGGAGCCAAAGACTGATGCCCGTACGGACTGCTATGTATCTTTTCACCTTAATGTGACTTTTTATTTCCTTTTTATATAGGTTGTCATTCTTGGAGATACGTTTTGAAATCTGGCTAATTTTGTTTGTATTAAAATGTTACTGTTACCTCAATAAAAAAATTACATTAAAAATTTCACCCTGACCTACAAAGCCCTCACCAATGCTGCCCCACCCTACCTGTCCTCACTCATCAACAAATATACTCCAGCCTAGCCACTAAGAACCAACAATGACCTGCTCCTTGCGTTCTCTACCATGGTGCTGCCAACAGTGATAGAAAAAAATAGAAACTGGAGTAGAGTTAGAGGGGGGATTAGTAGTAGTTGGACATGTTTATTTTTAGGTGGTAAGAAGCCATCCAGGAGGAAATGCCGGATAACCAGTCGCTGATGTGAGAATTGACAGCAGGAGATAGTGCAGGGGTGGATAGGTAGATCTGGGTATCATCAGCATAGAGGTGATAGTTGAAGCCATAGCTGTTGATAAGTTTACCCAGTGAAGAAGTGTAAATAGAGAAGAGTAGAGGACCCAGGACAGAGCCTTGAGGTACTCCATCAGACAGAGGCAATAGAGAGGAGGAATCACCAGCAAAAGAGTCAGAGAAGAATCTTTTAGATAAATAAGAGTGAATCCAGGAGAGGGCAGTGTCACAGAGCCCAAGAGAGCTGAGAGTCTGTAGGAGGAGGGGATGGTCCACAGTATCAAAGGCAGCAGAGAGGTCAAGTAAGATGAGTATAGAGTAGTATCCTTTGTATTTAGCAGAAAGGAGTTACAGTCTCTGAGGACAGTCTCAGTTGAGTGTCGGGGACGGAAGCCAGATTGCAGGGGGTCGAGCAATGAGTTGGAGGACAGGAAGTGGGTTAGGCGATCGAAAACTAGTTTTTCAAGGATTTGTTAAGCTAGCGGGAGCAGTTATATGGGGCAGTAGTTTGCAGGAGAGTTGGGGCCAAGGGAGGGATTTTTGAGGATGGGGTGACCTTTGCATGTTTGAAGGAGGCAGGGAATGAACCGGTAGAAAGGGATAGATTGAATATGTGAGTAAGAGCTGGATTGAGGATGGGAGACAGAGAAGGTATTAGATGTGAAGGAATAGGGTCAAGTGGGCAGATAGTGAGGTATGAGGAAGAAAATAGGGAACCCACTTCACTCTCAGTGGTTGGGAGGAGGGTGCCGAGAGTGGCAGAGGGGGTGACTGGGAGCAAAGTTGGGAGATTGCAGGCTTATGTTGGGATGTTTCTTTGGATGGTAAGTGCTTTATTGAAAAAGTAGTTAGCCAGGTCTTGAGCACTGAATGCAGATGAGAGGGGTGGTGCAGGTGGGTAGAGGAGAGAGTTGAAGATGGAGAAGAGTCTTTTAGGGTTTGAGGAGTGAGTGGATATAAGAGAAGAGAAGTAGGTTTGCTTAGCCAAGTGAAGGGCAGAGGTGTAAGAGTAAAGACTGAACTTATAGTGAATGAAATCAGGTTCAGAGCAGGATTTCCTCCAGGCACGTTCAGCAGTGCAGGAGCATTTTTGTAGGTGGCGTGTTTGCTTGGAGTGTCAGGGCTGGAGATGACGACGTGGGGCTTTGTGAAGTTGGGGAGGAGCGAGATTGTCAAGTGCAGAGGAGAGAGTATTGTTATAGTGGTTTGTAGCAAGGTCAGGGTAGGATATTGTGGAAGTGTGGGCAAGTGTATTTGAATAAGGTTGGAAAGTTGGGGAAGGTCCACAGTGTCAATCTCCCCTGTGAGATTCTGTATCCCAGCCAGCTTCATTACTTTCTATGAAACCAATGATCAAAAATTCCCCATCTTAAATAGAAAAATTATAGTGCAGACTTTACACAGGCTGAACCTGGAAGTCCCAGAGAGATGAGAGATGTCTTCCATAGAAAGTAATGAGGCTCTCTGGGATACAGAATCTCACAAGGGAGAATGAAGTTAACAGGAGAACACCTGACACTGATACGAATTTGCAGTTTTCAGAAAATACAAATTAAACAGACATTTTAAGAGCATATCATGGTAATTATGAGAGATATTCAGACATACCTTGGGAACTCCCCTGTCCCTCCCACTTTCTGAAACATAAAACAAAAAAGGGACATAAAACCCAAACTTTTTCTTTCCTGATTCAGATAGAGCTTACAATTTTAAAGTATTTTCCAATTTACTTTTAGTAGCAATTTTTCTTTGTTTTTTTGTTATCCTTTTTTTAAAGCAGGAAGGTAAGTTCAGGAGTGTGCACGTGTCGGTAGCACAATATGACGGCAGTTTTGCAACAATTTTATACATTAGCAAAAACACTAGATGGCAGCACTATTTCCTGTCATCCAGTGCTCCAGGTATGTAAATGCAAATGATCTAGATAGCTCTTCAACACAGAATAACATGAGAACAAAGCAAATGTAATACTAATGATAAAAATTGTATTCTCTGCTTGAATCATGAAAGAAAAATGTTGGGTTTCATGTCCGTTTAAATGTAATAAAACGTAAAGGCCATAATCTGAAGTCTAAAGTAATTTAAAAGGACAGTCAAGTCCAAAATAAAATTTCATGATTCAGATAGAGCATGTAATTTTAAACAACTTTCCAATTGACTTTTATCACCAATTTTGCTTTGTTCTCTTGGTATTCTTAGTTGAAAGCTAGACCTAGGAAATTCATATGCTAATTTCTAAGACTTTGAAGGCCGCCTCTAATCTAAATG
The DNA here is from genome assembly GCF_027579735.1 of Bombina bombina. Classification (NCBI taxonomy): domain Eukaryota; kingdom Metazoa; phylum Chordata; class Amphibia; order Anura; family Bombinatoridae; genus Bombina; species Bombina bombina. The sequence goes on from NC_069509.1 coordinate 56,143,307, forward strand.
CATTTTGACAGTTTTTCTCCAGTAGAGGGCGTTAGTTCATGTGTTTCAAACAGATAACATTGAGCTCATGCACATGAATTTACCGAGGAGTGAGCACTGATTGGCTAAAATGAAAGTCTGTCAAAAGAACTGAAATAAGGGGCAGTCTGCATAGGCTTAGATACAAGGTAATTACAGAGGTAAAATGTGTATAATTATAACTGTGTTGGTTATGCAAAACTGGGGAATGGGTAATTAAGGGATTATCTATCTTTTAAAATAAGAAAAATTGTGGTGTTGACTTTCCCTTTAAAATGCAAAGCAAAAAGTGTAATGTAGCAAAATTCTCATCATGCAGTGTTATATTGCGCTGGGCTCTCACATACAGAAATACAAAGAATGCCACGTTGTGTAGCAAACTTTGCTTGTAAGAATCTTGTGAAAGATTTCACAATTCTGGAGGATCATTTTAGATCATCTTATCTGAGCGAGGAGCTTTAAAGGGACGGTAAAAACCAAAAATGTTATTGTTTAAAAAGATAGATAATCCCTTTATTACCCATTCCCCAGTTTTGCACAACCAACACTGTTATATTAATATACTTTTTACCTCTGTGATTACCTTGTATCTAAGCCTCCGCAGACTGCCCCCTTATCTGATATCTTTTGACAGACTTGCATTTTTGCCAATCAATGCTGACTAATAAATAACTCCACAAGAGTGAGCACAATGTTATCTATGTGGCACACATGAACTAACGCCATCTAGCTGTGAAAAACGTTCAAATGCATTCAGGTAAGAGGCGGCCTTCAAGGGCTTAGAAATTAGCATATGAGCATACCTAGGTTTAGCTTTCAACCAAGAATAGCAAGAAAGCAAAGAAAATTTTATGATAAAAGTAAACTGGAAAGTTGTTTAAAATGGCATGCACTAATTTGGACTTTAGTGTCCCTTTAAGAGAAGCAACGTTCATCTCTCTGGGACTCCAGGTTCCTCCCTTTTTCTTATAGCATTCAGTGAGTTCAGCCCCTGTTAAGTCTGCACTATAATTTCTCTCCAAGCAGGAGAACCTTTGACTATCAAGTCCCAGATGAGGATATTTCTGGTGAGCCAATGAGAAGCAAGTATAAATTTGTGTGACGCAATCTCTGGTCATACACCTTTGACTACATGCTTCACACTTTTGCAGGACTAACTAAAAAATAAAATGCTTTAATGAAACAAGAAATATTTTTAGACCAAGAATGTCCCTTTTACTTATTTTTGTAATATTGGTTAATAATTGTGTAAGTAACATGATTCAGGAGCATTTATCTCAACAACTTTGTTTTTGTTATAGCTACTGTATATTATTTTGTAGTCTTAATACTTTAACCCCTTAATGACCACAGCACTTTTCCATTTTCTGTCCGTTTTGGGACCAAGGCTATTTTTACATTTCTGCGGTGTTTGTGTTTAGCTGTAATTTTCCTCTTACTCATTTACTGTACCCACACATATTATATACCGTTTTTCTCACCATTAAATGGCCTTTCTAAAGATACCATTATTGTCATCATATCTTTTAATTTACTATAAAAAAATGATAAAATATGAGGAAAAAATGGAAAAAAACACACTTTTTCTAACTTTGACCCCCAAAATCTGTTACACATCTACAACCACCAAAAAACACCCATGCTAAATAGTTTCCAAATTTTGTCCTGAGTTTAGAAATTCCCAATGTTTATATGTTCTTTGCTTTTTTTTGCAAGTTATAGGGCAATAAATACAAGTAGCACTTTGCTATTTCCAAACCACTTTTTTTTCAAAATTAGCGCTAGTTACATTAGAACACTGATATCTTTCAGGAATCTCTGAATATCCATTGACATGTATATATATATTTTTAGAAGACATCCCAAAGTATTGATCTAGGCCCATTTTGGTAATTAGAAGGCCGCTAAATGCCGCTGCGCACCACACGTGTATAATGCCCAGCAGTGCAGAGGTTAATTAGGGAGTTTGTAGAGTTAATTTTAGTTTTAGTGTAGTGTAGTAGACAACCAAAAGTATTGATCTAGGCCCATTTTGGTATATTTCATGCCACCATTTCACCGCAAAATGTGATTAAATAAAAATAAATGTTACATTTTTCACAATTTTAGGTTTCTCACTGAAATAATTTACAAACAGCTTGTGCACTTATGGCACAAATGGTTGTAAATGCTTCTCTGTGATCCCCTTTCTTCAGAAATAGCAGACTTATATGGCTTTGGTGTTGCTTTTTGGTAATTAGAAGGCCGCTAAATGCCGCTGCGCACCACACGTGTATTATGCCCAGCAGTGCATGGGTTAAATAGGGAGCTTGTAAGGTTAATTTTAGCTTTAGTGTAGTGTAGTAGACAACCCAAAGTATTGATCTAGGCCCATTTTGGTATATTTCATGCCACCATTTCACCTCCAATTGCGATCAAATAAATTTTTTTTTTCGTTTTTTCACAAACTTTAGGTTTCTCACTGAAATTATTTACAAACAGCTTGTGCAATTATGGCACAAATGGTTGTAAATGCTTCTCTGGGATCCCCTTTGTTGAGAAATAGCAGACATATAAGGCTTTGGCGTTGCTTTTTGGTAATTGGAAGGCCGCCAAACGCTGCTGCGCATCACAAGTGTATTATGGCTAGCAATGAAGGGGTTAATTAGGTAGCTTGTAGGGAGCTTGCAGGGTTAATTTTAGCTTTAGTGTAGAGATCAGCCTCCCACCTGACACATTACACCCCCTGATCCCTCCCAAACAGCTCTCTTCCCTCCCCCACCCCACAATTGTCCCCGCCATGTTAAGTACTGGCAGAAAGTCTGCTAGTACTAAAATAAAAGCTATTTTTTTTTTTTTTAAAAATAAGCATATTTACATATGCTGCTCTGTAGGTTTCCCCCTTAGCCCCCAACCTCCCTGATCCCCCCAAACAGCTCTCTAACCCTCTTCCTCTAACTTATTGGTAGCCATCTTTGGTACTGGCAGCTGTCTGCCAGTACCCAGTTTACAATAAAATATGTATATTTTTTATATTTTTTCTGTAGTGTAGCTTGACCCCCCACCCCTCCCAGATCCCTTATATTATTTTTATTTTATTTTTGTATCCCCCTCTCTGCCACTTTTTGTTCAATATTTTTCTGCAGTGAAGTGGTTCCCACCCGCTCCCTACCCGTGCACGCGCCTCCCCCCCCCCTCGGCGATCCCGCCCACAATCCCGTCCCCTCCACATCACACGGCCCATTGATGGCCGCCCACCCGCCTCCCAGACTGGCTCCCACCCACCAACGATACCGCCATCGATGTCCGGTGCAGAGGGGGCCACAGATGGCCATTATCGAGGCATCACTGCAATAACCGGAAAGCGGCTGGAAGCGATCAGGATCGCTTCCACCGCTTTCCAAGACAAAGGACGTACGCCATACATCCTCAGTCGTTAAGTGTCTTTTTTTTTAGGACGTATGGTGTACGTCCTTGTTCCTTAAGGGGTTAAGATAAAGATTAAAAGTTTAGTTTTATTGTGAAAATTTAAATATATTGTAATTTAGGTGTTAAGATTAGGGGGTCGATTTATCAAAGGCTTTCACCAGCCTTTGAGCCCCTACGGCTGCAGGTTCTCACAAGAGAACCTGCACGCCGTATTTAACAAGCAGCGGTCTATTTTGACCGGGGAGATAGACAGCTCCTGCCCACACGTGATTGGCTGTGCGGGGGCGGGATTGCACACGATCGCAAAATAGTGCTTGTGTGCAATGCTGAATCCGCCAGGGAAATTCAGCCCATCAGAGGCGAGCTGCGGCGGACAGGGGCATGTATGTGCACCCCTGTCCGCCTCGGCTTGATAAATCGTTCCTTCCCTGAATATTAAAGGGACATGAAACCCAAAATCTTTCTTTCATGATTTAGGTAGACCATACAATTTTAAACAACTTTCCTATTTACTTCAATTATCAAATTTGTTACATTCTCTTGGTATCATTTGTTGAATGAGCAGCAATGCACTACTGGTTTGTAACTGAGCACATGGGTGAGCTAATGACAGTCAGTATATATATGCAGTCACCAATCAGCAGCTGGAACCTAGATTCTTTGCTGCTCCTGAGCTTTCCTAGATAAACCTTTCAGCAAACGATAACAAGAGAAGGAAGCAAATTAAATAATAGAAGTAAATTGGAAAGTTGTTTAAAATTGTATAATCTGTCTAAATCATGAATATCTAATTTTGAATTTACTGTCCCTTTAAGAGGACTATTATTAAATTGTCAGATTGTATAATATATATATATACACAAACAAAAAGGTACTGGCGCACATCCATTTTCAAAAGCACAACATATTTTTTGAACTGCTGCAAAAAATTGCCTGCAAACAACATCAAGAGACAACTATTCTTTTTAAATAAAATTGGGATATTAGTTACACAATATGGCCATATTTTGCTTAGCCAGTCACCACTTACAAGGTGCCCCAATATAGACTGGTCCTAACACTACAGTCCTTTTGTCACAGAGGGCTGAATCATTCCTGCTTTTACTCTTCATAATAGAATGAGACTCCCTGGCTAAATATTCACAACTCTATTACACTGTCATGAGCACACCTGAGCTTGGGTGGGGTGCTTTAACCAATGGGAGGTGGTCAGTCTCACTGATTATGTGTTAATACAAATACACTCAAAAAACATGTGTATATAAACTTTTTGTAAGGTGTGCTAAACCAAATTTTGTAAACACATAAGCAGGGAGACTGACCATCTCCCATTGGTTAAAGCACCCCACCCAAGCTCAGGTGTGCTCATGACAGTGTAATAGAGTTGTGAATATTTAGCCAGAGAGTCTCATTCTATTATGAAGAGTAAAAGCAGGAATGATTCAGCCCTCTGTGGCAAAAGGACTGTAGTGTTGGGACCAGTCTATATTGGGGCACCTTGTAAGTGGTAGCTGGCTCAGCAAAATATGGCCATATTGTGTGACTAAGATCCCAATTTTATTTAAAAAGAATAGTTGTCCTTTGATGTTGTTTGCAGGCAATTTTTTACAGCAGTTCAAAAAATATGTTGTGCTTTTGAAAATGGATGTGCGCCAGTACCTTTTTGTTTGTGTAATTGCTGGGTCATATTGGCAGCTCTCCCAAAGATGTGTATATAAACATTTTGTAAGGTGTGCTAAACAAAATTTTGTATTTTTATTAAATATATATATATCATTTTTTTATATAAAAATTATATATTCCCGAAGGTTATAGAACTATTAAAAAAATGTTTTGTATATTTAATGCTACACAACCACATTAGTAAAGTATGTTTCAAGTATTTTATGGACAATTAATATGTCTCTCTAATACATTGGTGTAAGCAAGCAAAGGGTTATTAAATTCTTTAGGTATGGTGTTTTGGCTACCTTTACGCAATCACAACTATAAAACCTACAATAAAACTAAAGCTATTAAACTGGACAACACTAGTTTATATTTGATTCCAAAGAAAATAAAGCCTACAGAAGCTAGTTAATGTTTATCAAATTAAAACTGAGAACTATTCATTAGAAAACCAATGATAAAAAGAGAGCAACCATTTTTACAATTTGAATTAAAAATCAAGCACATTATATGATATAAAATTTATATTTACTGAAACGTGTTATAGGCGTAAGGTTTTATTGCATACATAAGAAAAGAGAGACACACTCAGCTAAGACAGAACAAAAGCTAGAATAAGTTCCATGCCTGTTCATTTTCAGTGCCACTCAGGGTGCATACTCTTTTAGCACACTATCACCTAGATTTAGAGTTTGGCGTTAGCCGCCAAAAGCAGCGTTAAGGGGTCCTAATGCTCCTAACCCTAACCCTAACACCCCCCTAACTTAAATATAATTTTAATTAATCTAAATAAATTTACTATAGTTAAATAAATTATTCCTATTTAAAACTAAATACTTACCTATAAAATAAACCCTAACATAGCTACAATATAACTAATAGTTACATTGTAGCTATTTTAGGATTTATATTTATTTTACAGGCAACTTTGTATTTATTTTAACTAGGTACAATAGCTATTAAATAGTTATTAACTATTTAATAACTACCTAGCTAAAATAAATACAAAATTACCTGTAAAATAAATCCTAACCTAAGTTACAAATATACCTAACACTACACTATCAATAAATTAATTAAATAAATTACTTACAATTGGCTAAACTAAAATACAATTAAATAAACTAATCTATAATACAAAAAAAACAAACACTAAATTACACAAAATAAAAAAAGTTACAAGAAGTTTATACTAATTACATCTAATCTAAGCCCCCTAATAAAATAAAAAAGCCCCCCAAAATAATAAAATGCCCTACCCTATTCTAAATTACAAAGTAATCAGCTCTTTTACAAGCCCTTAAAAGGGCTTTTTGCGGGGCATTGTCCCAAAGTAATCAGCTCTTTTACCTGTAAATAAAAATACAACCCCTACCCCCCCCCACATTAAAACCCACCACCCACATACACCTACTCTAACCCACCCAAACCCCCCTTAAATAAACCTAACACTAACCCCCTGAAGATCTCCCTACCTTGAGTCATCTTCACCCAGCCGAGCCAAATTTTTCATCCAAGCGGAGCAACAAGAGGTCCTCCATCCGGTAGATGTCTTCATCCAAGCGGGGCAAGAAGATGTCCTCCATCTGGTAGAAGTCTTCATCCAAGCGGGGCAAGAAGATGTTCTTCATCCGGTAGAAGTCTTCATCCAAGCGGGGTCTTCTATCTTCATCCAACCGGAGTGGAGCGGAGCCATCTTCCATACAGCCGACGCATAGCCATCCTCTTCAACCGATGGACTAACGATGAATGACGGTTCCTTTAAGGGACGTCATCCAAGATGGCGTCCCTCAAATTCCGATTGGCTGATAGGATTCTATCAGCCAATCGGAATTAAGGTAAGAAAAATCTGATTGGCTGATTCAATCAGCCAATCAGATTGAAGTTCAATCCGATTGGCTGATCCAATCAGCCAATTGGATTGACCTTGCATTCTATTGGCTGATTGGATATTATTTAATTAATTTATTGATAGTGTAGTGTTAGGTGTATTTGTAACTTAGGTTAGGATTTATTTTACAGGTAATTTTGTAATTATTTTAACTAGGAGGTACTACATTAGCTATTTTCCAATCATTCTGAACAACTCCTGTCAATAGTGATTGATTTAATAGATCAGCTATTAGGGCAGCTAGTACAGATCAATGTTTCTTTAAAACCCTTGGATGAATATTATCTGGACCCCTAGGGGTTGATTTATCAAGGGCCGAATGGCCCCTGATGCCCCTGTTTTCGCGCAAGCCTTCAGGCTCGCCAGAAACAGCAGCTATTAAGCAGCAGTCTTAAGACCGCTGTTCCTTTACTGGTCCACCTGCTCTGAGGCTACGGACATCAATCCGCCCAATCTCATACAATTGGGTTGATTGACACCCCCTGCTAGCAGCCGATTGGCCGCGAATCTGCAGGGGGCGGCATTGCACAAGCAGTTCACAAGAACTGCTTGTGCAATGATAAATGCCGACAGGGTATGCTGTCGGCATTCATCAATGTCTAGCGGATCATGTTGGACAGACTGATGATAAATCTGCCCCATAGACTTTTATTTTCGTTAATGCCAAGAAATCAAGACAAAACATTTTCCTCCGTTTCATCTGATATTCGTTAAGGAGATCATTCAGCTGTGATTTCCTATGGGAAGCATCCTAATGACAGCAGAGGAACAGCTTAAACTTAAATAAAGTTAATGTAGTAGCTAGTGCTACTGCTACAGCACATTTGTTCAAATGTAATTTTCTTAATGGGGTCAGGACTGGCTAAGAACAAAAGTAAAGCTTACATTCTTATTCACTGACACCTGAATCAATCAACTGGCAAGGACATTGCTTTATCGTGATTGAATAGTGTACATTTGAACCTTTGAAGCCTTTCTCTTCTAAATAGTACTAGTAAATAGTAAATTTGAACTTTTTCTGGGAGCTAGCTGTTGATTGGTGGCTGCATATTTGCCTTTTTTCATTGGCTTACTCAATGTGATCAGCTAGCTCCCAGTAGTGCATTGCTGCTCCTTCAACAACGAATACCAACAGAATGAAGCAAATTTGATATTGGAGGTAAACTGGCAAGTTGTTTAAAATTGTATGCTCTGTCTGAATCATGAAATAAAAATGTTGGGTTTCATGTCCCTTTAAGCCAATGAAGTATAAAGAAAATCTTATCTTGCCAACGATATGAGTTACAGGTGCAAAACTAAACAGACATTTTTTTTAAATACTTTCATATTCATCAGCATTTGTCTAGAGCACTGGTTTTCAAACCTGTTCTTAGGCCTCCCCAACAGGCCAGGTTTTCAAGATTACCTTTGATAAGAGCAGGTAAAATAACCATGGTTACTAATCAGCTGATTATTTCACCTGTGCTCCAGTTCAGATATCCTCAAAATGTGGCATGTTAGGGAGACCTGAGGACAGGTTTGAAAACCAATGGTCTAGACAGATATCCTCAAACTTGGCCCTCCGGAGGTTTTGGAACTACATTTCCCATGATGCTCAATCAGCGGTTTTGGAACTACATTTCCCATGATGATCAGTCAGCATATCAGCTGGGAGTAAGTAAAGCATATATTATATTTGCATTTGATAAGATGAAATCATGTTCAGGTCTCTTGTCATTTTATTAGTGCATGTAGATACCAGACAGTGTTATTGTGAGTGTAATTGTACTGTTAAAGGGACAGTCTACAACAGAATATTTATTGTTTTAAAAGATAGATAATCTCTTTATTACCCATTCCCTAGTTTTGCATAACCAACACATTTATAATAATATATGTTTTACCTCTGTGATTACCTTGTATCTAAACCTCTGCAAACTGCCCCTTTTTTAGTTCTTTTGACAGACTTGCATTTTAGCCAATCAGTGCGAGCTCCTAGGTAACTCCACGTGCATGAGCACAGTGTTATCTATTTGAAACACATGAACTAACACCCTCTAGTGGTCAAAAACTGTCAAAATGCCCTGAGCTAAGAGGCGGCCTTCAATGGCTTAGAAATTAGCATATGAACCTCCTAGATTTAGCATTCAACTAAGAATACCAAGAGAACAAAGCAAAATTGGTGAAAGAAGTAAATTGGAAAATTGTTTAAAATTCCATTCTCTATTTGAATAATGAAAGTTTGTTTTGGACTAAACTGTCCCTTTAAATGTATTTTGATGTGTTTTTTGCAACTTTTTATTTGAGCATAACAGTTAACCAGAGCTCTGAGGTCGCGATAATCATTCTAGTGTAAATCGTTCCCATATATATATATATATATATATGAGCAGGAGCTTTACATTTTTGCATTTTTTACAGACTTTTACATTTACACAAAATATATTTCAAAAAGCACTCAACAATAAAATAGAACAATGTTTTCGCTGCACAATATACAGCTCCTGATCTGTATCATGCACACTAACCTAAAGCACTTTATACACCTGCACAAAAATAGACACTGTGAGTGTGCACTGCTTCTGTCACAGGCTGTGAGAATACCGGAGAACCAAGATGGCTGCCCCCAGTACAAAGAGGCGGAGCTTCAGTATCTGACACCTTTAAGCTATTAAAAAAGGAGAGTGGATTTGAAAGGAGCAGACATTATTATATATATCGTTAACTGGGGGTGGCGAGGGAAATGAAGTGGGTTGAAATTCTTATATTCAAGGACTGAATCACTTTGTATAATACTTATAGTCCCAGAATCCCAGAACCTAATGCAATAATATACATAGAAATGTACAAATATGTGTGCAAGAGAGATTTGCAACACACAAAGAGAAAGATTGCAGGTTGCTGGATTGTGTAATAACTGTACCCACTGTAAATAAAGGTCAGACACATAAAGAATAAGTAAGTATCCAAATCATCCGATCATTCACATTTATACTAAATAACTTTATTAGTGAAAAAATATATTGAAAGTCCGGCTGGACTCATACACATGCACACACACACATACTATTAAAACTAGCTGGAACTCAGATAATATTATTGGTATATCAGATAGCACTCCCGTATTCAAATTATAGTAACTAGCAGGGAATCTAAACTATTTATAGTGTTACAATATTGAACCCTGTTAGTATATAATAGATTATAGACAGCAAGAACAAATAATTGCTGTATTAGTTAGTCCTCCTTTAAGGCAAGTCTACACTATTAGGATAGGCAAAAACACTGTATAGTCTGAGGTGCTGGGTATTAGTGCATGAATTAGCCAACCCAAGCACAGCCTTAAATATCTGCGTGTTTGAGTCCTAAACTGAGTGAGAGTTGCACTGAGATTATTGTTAACGATACTATTGCTAGTAATAGTTCAAGTGGTCAATATATAGGCCCCATAGATATAAAATATAAGCCTTGATTAAAGAGACAAAATATGTTGAGTGCCTCTTATTGAGCCACAGTATAGCTGTTTGCCGTGGTATTTGTGACCTGGTATTCAGGGTGGATATATTTGAATAAATTAGCATAGACCGATATTGTTTGCTACAAACTAACAGACCTTGTCGCAATTTTACCACATCCAATAGTAGTGCTTGATAAGCTAGTTTGAATGTGGTGCAGTTAGCCTGCTTTTTAATTAATATAAGTCGCTATTGTTTGCTGCAAACTAACAAGCGTGTCAGCAATTATAACACATCACACAATAGTGCTTAATCAGCCAGTTTGAATGCTGTGCAGTTAGTCTGCTTAATACCGTAAATTTATGAGTTTTAGAAATCTGACCCCTATTATCGGTCAGAAAATTCCCACTGAAATACTTAGAGATATCCCATTACAAACAGCCACCAAGTTAAATCGTCTACATTAGACGTAAATGAGGACTAAGCTATAAAAAGGTCTCTTCTATAGCGGAGACCTGATTACTTTTAACTGTCTATGAATATTGGGATAGTATCAAGAGTGCTAGCACTGAGTCAGCAAATTAAAAATTGGGGGTTCAATAACCCCGTGTTCGTGCCCCTGACGCGCGTTTCACATTACGCTTCCTCAGAGGGGTATGCGCCGGCCGGACAGAGCGGGTTATGTTGGAGTCAAAAACCCGCCTCCGTGTTTTGATTGGTTCAACGGAATACCGCTATGTGACTTCTCATTGGTCAATCCTTGCAGTGTGACACATGGAAGTTCAAAACGGCACATGTGCTTAAAGAGCTGATAAGTTATCATTTACGAGCTAAATTTATCAGAAAGTCATTTGAAAGAGCAAGAGTTGAATGTATCTATCAGGTACATAGTCAAGCATCAAGAACGAGATATAAAATATTGAGTGCACTTTATTCATTACTGCGATATGTATTACTTGTGAATGATGTCTCTGTTAGTGATCCATTGTATTAGTGGAAAGCTGCTGGTCATTACCTAGGTATAGTATCTAAATCATCTATATCACCTTGGTTTTACATTATACCGTAGATGAATTTATGAAACTTTATTTGTATCGATACTGGGATAGACACTCAATAAAAAATTCTAACAAATTAAAATATTGGTTATCATTCAATAGTAGTCCAATATTACGGACACCATATTACTGTTCTATGATCAAACTGAAAGTTCACAGTTTTAAGAAAGTTTTCATTAAAGTGCCGTATTTTAAATACCATACATGATAGTTGTACTCAGATTGATTATTAATCAAATATACAGGAAAACTATATCCACAAAAAGATAAATAAATAAGTAAATAAATAAGATTCAAGGGACTAGATAGTGTAAGTGAAATACAGTATGGTGATAAAATGTGAACAAAGGACATACATAAATAATGATAGGATGTGATGCTCACAAAAAGTGTGAGAGAGAAGGGGAATGTGCGTGGATAAATGAATTCCACATAGAATATATTGAATCATGTGTTCCAATCATGTATAGAAGTGAAAAGTCTTTCTGCACTACAGTGGAAAAAAAAAAAAAAAAAAAAAAAAAATTAATTAATAATTATAGAAAATTAATGGGTGAGGTAGTTAATAGCTGAAAAGTGATAATTTATGTATAGACAATTTATGCCCAAGTGTAAAACATATATTCAACGCTCATAAGGGTTAGTGAAAAGCTACTGTGTACATAGACTGTGTTTTTATTAACTTAATATTAAAATGGTGTGTAGAGGGAAGATCTTTTAAAATTAGGACTTATTATAAGTAAACATTGTAATTGTTGAATTCATTTAATCCGTGTGGATGTACAGTATTGAGTAGATGTATCCAACGGCATTCTGCTTTTAATAAAGAATTTTCTAAATTGCCTCCTCTAATGCCAAGGGAGACTTTCTGCAGAACCGAAAATTTTAAATGGCTGCTTGATCCTTGATGTTTGAGTAAAAAATGTTTTGCTACACTTGTAATCTTTTTGCCTTTTTGTAGGTCTTTTTCTGCGTTCTTGATATTGTTTTTATGTTCCAAAATTCTGACCCTTGCCTCTCTGGTCGTCATGCCTACATAGGCTTTCTCACATACACAGTAGATGATATAAATAACTCCCAGGGATCTGCATGTGAAGTGATGTTTAAGTTTTTGGCTTTTCCCATATTTGTCCTGAATTTCTTTGATTTTCCTAACATGAGGACAGACAGAACATGTACCACATGGGTACATGCCAGGGTCAGTATCACTTTTTTTTGGAGTGTGTATATAATGACTCTGTACCAGTTGATCTTTTAGGTTTCTCGGTCTCTTATAGCCTATTTGTACTCTCGCTCCTAATGTATCTTTAAGCTCAGGGTCACTGGTGAGGATATGCAAGTTCTCATTGAGTATCTTAATCACACTTTGCATCTGCGGATTGTATGTAGTGATCAGTCTAGGAATGGTGGTGGAATTGTCTTTGATTCTAGGACACAATAAAGTGTCTCTGGATGTTTTCAGAGCTTTGAATTTTGCCTGTTTGATGGCCCTATTGCTGTAGCCTCTTTGTAGTAGCCTGGTTGTAAGAAGTTTACTTTCATTTTCATATATAGAGACATCAGAACAATTTCTCCTCAACCGCAAGAACTCCCCATATGGAATTGCTTTTAAAGTGCATCCTGGATGTGCACTTGTCCTGTGCAATAATGAATTTGTAGCAGTTTCTTTCCTAAAGACCTTAGTTGCAATGGTGCCATCAGTATTTTTTGTAATTGTTAGATCTAGGAAATCAATTTTACCCAGATCGGCTTGATATGTCAATTTGATGTTGAATTTGTTTTGATTGAGAACTGAAAAGAACTCATCAAGATGTTCACGTGTACCTTCCCAAACAAATAGTACATCATCGATGTATCTTATCCATAGAGGTATATGGTCTGTGTATTTCTCCATGCCTTCAGAAAAAACAATTTTTTGTTCCCAGTGCCCTAGGAACAAGTTAGCGTATGTTGGGGCACAAGAAGTGCCCATGGCAGTTCCTTGTGTTTGTAGGTAGAAACTATCTTTAAATGTGAAGATATTATGAGTCAGGACATACTTCAAAAGGAGTAAAATAAACTCATTGTGGTCTTTGTTATCCGATTCATTGGTGGAAAGAAAGTATTTAACTGCCTGTATACCATCATTATGTCTGATACTGGTATATAGTGACTCTACATCTGCGGTGATGAGCCAGGTATCACTATTCAGATGTAAGTTTTGCATAATTTTTAAGACCTCCATAGTATCACGGACATACGAGGGCATAGCAGTAAGGTATTCCCTTAATCTCTGATCTATATATCTGCTAGCTGCCTCAGTTAGATTATTATTGCCCGATACTATGGGTCTTCCTGGTGGTTTGGTAAGGTTTTTGTGAACCTTAGGCAGAAAGTATATAGTCGCTAGAGTAGGGTTCTTTTGTATCAGGAAATTTTTTTCGGTTTTAGTGATGGTTCCATTCTCCCATGTCCTAACTATGAGTTTATTATATTGTTCCATATAGTCAGATTGAGGATTGAGTAGTAGTTTTTTATAACAATCTTTATTAGATAACTGTCTCATGGCTTCATCAACATAGTCATCTTTGGGCCACAATACTATGTTTCCGCCGTTGTCTGACGGCTTAATGACTACATCTGTCCATGTTTGAATATCATTCAATGCCCTTTTTTCAGGGAGAGTGAGGTTATTATTCGCATCAAAGATAGGTAAAGTTTCAATTTTTTGGCATACAATCTGTGAGAAAACACTGACTTGAGGTGAAATTGATGCAGATGGTGTATATGTAGATTTCGGTTTTAACCCTTTCTTCCATTGGGTAGCATGGGTTTCAGTATCAGATTCACTTAAAAGATCTTCCAGATCTTGCAGAGAGTCTAATTCCTCCTTAGATAGAGAGGGGTCATTTTTATTTGAATACATCTTTTTAAGTAGCAGCTTTCGTGAAAATAGGTGTATGTCTTTAATTAACTCAAACTTGTTTAGAGTATTGGTGGGGCAGAAAGTTAATCCTTTAGAGAGGACACTCTCATGGTTAATATTCAGAGAGTGTTTGCTCAGATTAATTACTCTCATGAGTTGGTCCTGATTGTGGTGAATGGACACATCTCTTTCTTCCTCTCTGATTGTCTTTGGGGGCCTGTGTTTTTCCTTTTGTTTCCCCTTGTTGGTTTGTTGGCTGTTGTCGGATTTAATGTTTGTTGTTGTCGGTGACTTAATGCTAAAAAAGACACTTCTCTATTGGTGTTAGATGTACCCGGTAAAGGATTAACTAGTGTTGCTGATACTGGGAACTCTCTTGTCATAGGCTCCGTTTCATCTCTATTGCTTTCATTATCAGAGATGTCAGTTTCTGTTTCTGTACCACTGTTGTTTTCTCTTATTTGAGTCCTATTATACCTATTTCTGTTGGATGTCTGATATCTCCATCTATAAATTCTTTGTTGTTGGAAATCATCTATATCTCTCTGCAGTTTTTGTTTTTTGGTTTGAATTAGTTCATTCTCAAGTTTGTCTAATTCTTTTTGGTATATCTGATACGTTTCCACAAAATCGAATTTTTCTTCAAATTTTTTAAGGAGTTCATTATGTTCTTTAATCTCTGCATCTAATTTATTAAGTTCCAAGGTGTCGTGTTTTATTAATATTTGAATTAATTTTAGTGAACATTCTGTCAGTGTTCCTTCCCATTCTTTTACTAAACTTTCATTGTTTAAGGTAAAGGCTGGGAACATTTTGATCCTTAAGCCTCTCGGTATGATGCCTCGCTCTGCATACTTCTCAAAGAAGTGCCAATTCCACCATCTTTTGGTTTGTTTGTATAATGTTTGATGTAAGTTACATAGCGTGTTGTTCAGTTCATCTTTGGTTATTGAAGTGTCATCAATGTTTTTTTTATCAAATAATTGGTTAAGTTCTTTAAGTCTTTTTTGTTGTCTGAGTGCTAAATCTTGTTGTAAATTCATTTTATATTAGTAAGTTCCCTCAAAGAAAAACTAGGATAACCTAGTAAATGTAATCGTTAACTGGGGGCGGCGAGGGAAATGAAGTGGGTTGAAATTCTTATATTCAAGGACTGAATCACTTTGTATAATACTTATAGTCCCAGAATCCCAGAACCTAATGCAATAATATACATAGAAATGTACAAATATGTGTGCAAGAGAGATTTGCAACACACAAAGAGAAAGATTGCAGGTTGCTGGATTGTGTAATAACTGTACCCACTGTAAATAAAGGTCAGACACATAAAGAATAAGTAAGTATCAAAATCATCCGATCATTCACATTTATACTAAATAACTTTATTAGTGAAAAAATATATTGAAAGTCCGGCTGGACTCATACACATGCACACACACACATACTATTAAAACTAGCTGGAACTCAGATAATATTATTGGTATATCAGATAGCACTCCCGTATTCAAATTATAGTAACTAGCAGGGAATCTAAACTATTTATAGTGTTACAATATTGAACCCTGTTAGTATATAATAGATTATAGACAGCAAGAACAAATAATTGCTGTATTAGTTAGTCCTCCTTTAAGGCAAGTCTACACTATTAGGATAGGCAAAAACACTGTATAGTCTGAGGTGCTGGGTATTAGTGCATGAATTAGCCAACCCAAGCACAGCCTTAAATATCTGCGTGTTTGAGTCCTAAACTGAGTGAGAGTTGCACTGAGATTATTGTTAACGATACTATTGCTAGTAATAGTTCAAGTGGTCAATATATAGGCCCCATAGATATAAAATATAAGCCTTGATTAAAGAGACAAAATATGTTGAGTGCCTCTTATTGAGCCACAGTATAGCTGTTTGCCGTGGTATTTGTGACCTGGTATTCAGGGTGGATATATTTGAATAAATTAGCATAGACCGATATTGTTTGCTACAAACTAACAGACCTTGTCGCAATTTTACCACATCCAATAGTAGTGCTTGATAAGCTAGTTTGAATGTGGTGCAGTTAGCCTGCTTTTTAATTAATATAAGTCGCTATTGTTTGCTGCAAACTAACAAGCGTGTCAGCAATTATAACACATCACACAATAGTGCTTAATCAGCCAGTTTGAATGCTGTGCAGTTAGTCTGCTTAATACCGTAAATTTATGAGTTTTAGAAATCTGACCCCTATTATCGGTCAGAAAATTCCCACTGAAATACTTAGAGATATCCCATTACAAACAGCCACCAAGTTAAATCGTCTACATTAGACGTAAATGAGGACTAAGCTATAAAAAGGTCTCTTCTATAGCGGAGACCTGATTACTTTTAACTGTCTATGAATATTGGGATAGTATCAAGAGTGCTAGCACTGAGTCAGCAAATTAAAAATTGGGGGTTCAATAACCCCGTGTTCGTGCCCCTGACGCGCGTTTCACATTACGCTTCCTCAGAGGGGTACGCGCCGGCCGGACAGAGCGGGTTATGTTGGAGTCAAAAACCCGCCTCCGTGTTTTGATTGGTTCAACGGAATACCGCTATGTGACTTCTCATTGGTCAATCCTTCCAGTGTGACACATGGAAGTTCAAAACGGCACATTTGCTTAAAGAGCTGATAAGTTATCATTTACGAGCTAAATTTATCAGAAAGTCATTTGAAAGAGCAAGAGTTGAATGTATCTATCAGGTACATAGTCAAGCATCAAGAACGAGATATAAAATATTGAGTGCACTTTATTCATTACTGCGATATGTATTACTTGTGAATGATGTCTCTGTTAGTGATCCATTGTATTAGTGGAAAGCTGCTGGTCATTACCTAGGTATAGTATCTAAATCATCTATATCACCTTGGTTTTACATTATACCGTAGATGAATTTATGAAACTTTATTTGTATCGATACTGGGATAGACACTCAATAAAAAATTCTAACAAATTAAAATATTGGTTATCATTCAATAGTAGTCCAATATTACGGACACCATATTACTGTTCTATGATCAAACTGAAAGTTCACAGTTTTAAGAAAGTTTTCATTAAAGTGCCGTATTTTAAATACCATACATGATAGTTGTACTCAGATTGATTATTAATCAAATATACAGGAAAACTATATCCACAAAAAGATAAATAAATAAGTAAATAAATAAGATTCAAGGGACTAGATAGTGTAAGTGAAATACAGTATGGTGATAAAATGTGAACAAAGGACATACATAAATAATGATAGGATGTGATGCTCACAAAAAGTGTGAGAGAGAAGGGGAATGTGCGTGGATAAATGAATTCCACATAGAATATATTGAATCATGTGTTCCAATCATGTATAGAAGTGAAAAGTCTTTCTGCACTACAGTGGAAAAAAAAAAAAAAAAAAAATTAATTAATAATTATAGAAAATTAATGGGTGAGGTAGTTAATAGCTGAAAAGTGATAATTTATGTATAGACAATTTATGCCCAAGTGTAAAACATATATTCAACGCTCATAAGGGTTAGTGAAAAGCTACTGTGTACATAGACTGTGTTTTTATTAACTTAATATTAAAATGGTGTGTAGAGGGAAGATCTTTTAAAATTAGGACTTATTATAAGTAAACATTGTAATTGTTGAATTCATTTAATCCGTGTGGATGTACAGTATTGAGTAGATGTATCCAACGGCATTCTGCTTTTAATAAAGAATTTTCTAAATTGCCTCCTCTAATGCCAAGGGAGA
Organism: Bombina bombina; assembly: GCF_027579735.1. Taxonomy (NCBI): domain Eukaryota; kingdom Metazoa; phylum Chordata; class Amphibia; order Anura; family Bombinatoridae; genus Bombina; species Bombina bombina. The sequence goes on from NC_069509.1 coordinate 56,161,438, forward strand.
CTTTCTGCAGAACCGAAAATTTTAAATGGCTGCTTGATCCTTGATGTTTGAGTAAAAAATGTTTTGCTACACTTGTAATCTTTTTGCCTTTTTGTAGGTCTTTTTCTGCGTTCTTGATATTGTTTTTATGTTCCAAAATTCTGACCCTTGCCTCTCTGGTCGTCATGCCTACATAGGCTTTCTCACATACACAGTAGATGATATAAATAACTCCCAGGGATCTGCATGTGAAGTGATGTTTAAGTTTTTGGCTTTTCCCATATTTGTCCTGAATTTCTTTGATTTTCCTAACATGAGGACAGACAGAACATGTAGTGCAGAAAGACTTTTCACTTCTATACATGATTGGAACACATGATTCAATATATTCTATGTGGAATTCATTTATCCACGCACATTCCCCTTCTCTCTCACACTTTTTGTGAGCATCACATCCTATCATTATTTATGTATGTCCTTTGTTCACATTTTATCACCATACTGTATTTCACTTACACTATCTAGTCCCTTGAATCTTATTTATTTACTTATTTATTTATCTTTTTGTGGATATAGTTTTCCTGTATATTTGATTAATAATCAATCTGAGTACAACTATCATGTATGGTATTTAAAATACGGCACTTTAATGAAAACTTTCTTAAAACTGTGAACTTTCAGTTTGATCATAGAACAGTAATATGGTGTCCGTAATATTGGACTACTATTGAATGATAACCAATATTTTAATTTGTTAGAATTTTTTATTGAGTGTCTATCCCAGTATCGATACAAATAAAGTTTCATAAATTCATCTACGGTATAATGTAAAACCAAGGTGATATAGATGATTTAGATACTATACCTAGGTAATGACCAGCAGCTTTCCACTAATACAATGGATCACTAACAGAGACATCATTCACAAGTAATACATATCGCAGTAATGAATAAAGTGCACTCAATATTTTATATCTCGTTCTTGATGCTTGACTATGTACCTGATAGATACATTCAACTCTTGCTCTTTCAAATGACTTTCTGATAAATTTAGCTCGTAAATGATAACTTATCAGCTCTTTAAGCAAATGTGCCGTTTTGAACTTCCATGTGTCACACTGCAAGGATTGACCAATGAGAAGTCACATAGCGGTATTCCGTTGAACCAATCAAAACACGGAGGCGGGTTTTTGACTCCAACATAACCCGCTCTGTCCGGCCGGCGCGTACCCCTCTGAGGAAGCGTAATGTGAAACGCGCGTCAGGGGCACGAACACGGGGTTATTGAACCCCCAATTTTTAATTTGCTGACTCAGTGCTAGCACTCTTGATACTATCCCAATATTCATAGACAGTTAAAAGTAATCAGGTCTCCGCTATAGAAGAGACCTTTTTATAGCTTAGTCCTCATTTACGTCTAATGTAGACGATTTAACTTGGTGGCTGTTTGTAATGGGATATCTCTAAGTATTTCAGTGGGAATTTTCTGACCGATAATAGGGGTCAGATTTCTAAAACTCATAAATTTACGGTATTAAGCAGACTAACTGCACAGCATTCAAACTGGCTGATTAAGCACTATTGTGTGATGTGTTATAATTGCTGACACGCTTGTTAGTTTGCAGCAAACAATAGCGACTTATATTAATTAAAAAGCAGGCTAACTGCACCACATTCAAACTAGCTTATCAAGCACTACTATTGGATGTGGTAAAATTGCGACAAGGTCTGTTAGTTTGTAGCAAACAATATCGGTCTATGCTAATTTATTCAAATATATCCACCCTGAATACCAGGTCACAAATACCACGGCAAACAGCTATACTGTGGCTCAATAAGAGGCACTCAACATATTTTGTCTCTTTAATCAAGGCTTATATTTTATATCTATGGGGCCTATATATTGACCACTTGAACTATTACTAGCAATAGTATCGTTAACAATAATCTCAGTGCAACTCTCACTCAGTTTAGGACTCAAACACGCAGATATTTAAGGCTGTGCTTGGGTTGGCTAATTCATGCACTAATACCCAGCACCTCAGACTATACAGTGTTTTTGCCTATCCTAATAGTGTAGACTTGCCTTAAAGGAGGACTAACTAATACAGCAATTATTTGTTCTTGCTGTCTATAATCTATTATATACTAACAGGGTTCAATATTGTAACACTATAAATAGTTTAGATTCCCTGCTAGTTACTATAATTTGAATACGGGAGTGCTATCTGATATACCAATAATATTATCTGAGTTCCAGCTAGTTTTAATAGTATGTGTGTGTGTGCATGTGTATGAGTCCAGCCGGACTTTCAATATATTTTTTCACTAATAAAGTTATTTAGTATAAATGTGAATGATCGGATGATTTTGATACTTACTTATTCTTTATGTGTCTGACCTTTATTTACAGTGGGTACAGTTATTACACAATCCAGCAACCTGCAATCTTTCTCTTTGTGTGTTGCAAATCTCTCTTGCACACATATTTGTACATTTCTATTATTATATATATATCTCAAGATTATAAAAAAGCAACATTCGAGCATTAAAATATATTAAATGTCAAGTTTATGGTCCAACATAAGCTCTCCAGTCTGGTAAGATGATCTAAAACGTATTCACACAAATCACAAAGTCACTCAAAGAAAAGTAAATTTTAGCTTGAAAGATGTTTATCTCGTCTCCAAAGATTGTGCATGATTTCTCACCATGCTAGCGAGTTTTTAATCATTGGGCCTTTAAAAAGGAACATTAAATACAGCAAAATGGCTTAATCATCAAATGTATAATAATTATATGCATAATAAAAAAGGCAATACAGTAACATTCTGAATTTAAAAGAGCAGATTTTTTTTAATTAAAAAATTGTAAAATCCTTCCATTTCCCTTTCCCTTGTATCATGTGGCAACAATCAGCCAATCACAGACTCATAAGTATATACTGTGAACATTTGCACATGCTCAGTAGGACCTAGAAATTGTGCATACAAATAACCGTCCACTATTTGATAATAGAAGTAAATTGGAAAGTGTTTTTTATTTTAAATTACTTTCTCTATCTGAATCATGAAATAAAAATGACTTTGGTGTCCTTTTAATGAGCAATGCAAAACTACTACTTACCTTTCAGTATGGGTAGAATACGTTCAGATTTCCTTACAAGTCCAGCTTCCAGGGGAAACTTTCTTTTAAGTTCTTTCTGAATAATCAAAGCACAATTGGGATTTTATGTTAAACATTCTCCATTAATTAACAACCTAGCTTCAAGCTAACCATACACCTAAGTACACTTGTCCTTTTGTTTAGCAAATATCAAAGCAACATTTTAAGCCTTAGAATGTAATAAAGTAACTGTTCTATCGCTAGGAAATAAGCAAATTTATTATATTTGCTACAAGCCAGTGGCCAACACAATAAATGCTCTTCGCAAATGAGACAAAAAACTTTGGAAACTTCACATAGATTATTTGTTTTTCAATGTACAAGATATAAAATGAATAATTATTGTATTTGCTCACTGAAATAAATCACTATCTACTCCATGGTAACATATTCTGTTTAAAATCAGTGTTTCACTGCTTGAGAATATTTGCTCTAATTCCCCTTTTGTTAAGAAAATATTCATAAGACTTCTGTGAACAAAAGAACTAGGAAAGCTTTGTGAAAATAACAGTAATAGAAGTATATTAATTACAAAGTGATTTTTGGAAACTGAGCATCTGATAGTAAAAGCAAAAATATTTATGGACGAATTTTAAAGGGAAGGGAAACCCCAAAAATTTCATTCATGATTCGATACAATCATTAAACAACTTCAAATTTACTTTTATGATCAAATTTGCTTCATTCTCTTGTTATCCTTTGCTGAACTAACAGCATTGCACTACTGGCAGTTAGCTGAACAGATCTAGTTAGCCAATCACAAGAGACAAATGTGTGCAGGCACCAATCAGCAGCAAGCTCTCACTAGTGTACAATATGTGCGTATTCATTTTTAACAAGGGATACCAAGAGAACAAATCACATATAAAAATAAAAGTGATTTTAAAAGTGTCTTAAAACGACTTGCTCTATCTGATTCTTGCAAGTTTAATTTTGACTTTTCTATCTCTTTAAGCATACAACTGACACAGATGTATCAGTTGCAGAGTAACCTATTTAAATGCTTGTTTTTTTAAAGATACAATATACCTTTAAAGGGATATGAAACCCAAACATTTTCTTTTGTGATTCAGACAGAATATACAATTTAAAAAAAGTTTCCACTTTAGTTCATTTATTAAATTTGCTTCTTTCCCAATGATATTCTTTGTTAAAGAGATACCGAAGTAGGAATCTGGAGAAATACATGGCAGTAAATAGTGTTGCCATCTAGTGTTCTTGCAAACGGATAATATTCTTGCTAAATTGCTGCCATATAGTGCTCTTGACACATGCACGCTCCTGAGCATATGTCCCTGCTTTTTAAAAAAAGATACCAAGAGAATAAAGAAAATTTGGTAATAAAATTAAACTAGAAAGTTGTTTAAAATTGAAAAAGAAAAAAAATTGGATTTTATGTCTCAATGGAGTTTTACTATTAGTATTTTAATGTGCCCGTATTTTTATAGCCAATTTATCTATTTATAATCTGTTTTATCTGACTTACCACTTACTTCTTTGTAGTTTCAACTCTTTCCTTGTAATCTATTCTCTCTCCTTAGTCTCTATCTTTCCTCTCTCTCCTACATTTCTTCCTCTGTCTCTCTCTTTTGCTGTCTCTCTTTCTCTGTCTCTCTCTCCACTTTCTCTCTTTATTTCCTCTCTCTTTCTCTCTCCTTTCTGAACTCTCTCTCCCTCGTTCTCTTTCCCCTTTTCTCACTATTCCCCTCTCTCTCTGCTCTTTTTCATCTCTTTATTCTGTCTCTCTCTCTCATTGTGCCTGATATTTAAAACCTCGCCGGCATGGAGAGAAATCCCGCAAAATCTTTAGATTTCTTTAGACCTTGTATTGTAATGTAAGATTCTCTGTTTCACATAAAGAACACCACATAGCAACATAAACATCTCAAGTTAAAATTTGTGTTTCTAAATTTTTCTTAAGGGCGTCGCAGTACTGAGGAGACTTCGTAAAATATCTCCCCTGAACGGGGAGGTTTTGAATATCAGGCACTCCATCTCTTATTGCTTCGTCAGTCATTTTATTGCTATCTCTACTCTCTATTCTCACTCTCTTTTTCTCCACCCTGTTCTCTTTTTCTCTCCCCTTTAACTACAGGTTTGATTGACAGCTCCTGTCAGTGCGTGATTAGCTGTGCACGGCAGGGGGCGGGGTTGCACGCAATCGCACAGGAGTGCTTGTGTGCAATGGTAAATGCTAGCAGAGGATTGCTGCCCACCAGAGGAGAAGCCGGGCGGACAGGGGAAAATATGTATGCCCATGTCTGCCTGTGTTTGACAAATCGAGCCCTAAGGGTTGGATAGCTCATTCATACATTGGTCACTTAGCTCTTTGGGTTAACAAAATTAGTATCTATATATATTAATTACAGGAACATTAAGCACTAAATATATTTCATGCATCTCCCTCTATATATGGGAGCTGTTATTCTGGAACCTAGGTTTCATTGTCGAGCTATTGCTCATATTTGGGATGGGGAAATAACCTTAAAGGGCCACTAAACCCAAAATCTTTCTTTCATGATTCAGATAGAGAATACAAATTTAAACAACATTACAATTTACTTCTATTATTTATTTTGCTTCATTTTTTTAGATATCCTTATTTGAAGAAAAAGCAATGCACATGGGTGAGCCAATCACTTGAGGCTTCTATGTGCAGCAACCAATCAGCAGCTACTGAGCATATCTAGATATGCTTTCCAGCAAAGAATATCAAGAGAATAAAACAAATTAGATAATAGAAGTAAATTGGAAAGATGTTTAAAAATGCATTATCTTTCTAAATCATGAAAGAAAAAATGTGGGTATCATGGCCCTTTAATACTATGCTTATAAAATGTATATAGTGTTTAAAGGCCATTAATTTATTATAGTAACTGGACACGTGAATATTTGTACTGATAATTAGTTGTTACAATATAATCTTTTGGAAGATGCTCCACTCTGATTTGCATTATAAACATAAGCTTATTAGATTAAATAATAATTACTCTCACAAAAGTAACTTATAAGAAACACAAATAGTGAAAAAAATCTGTTACCAGAAGACTATTTTACTCACCATAAGATTCTTGAATGCGTCAAATGTTCTATATATGAGAATGTTGTTGCGGTCAGACCAGAGAATAGAAAACATATAGATCTGCAACATAAAAAACCAACATGTTTTGACTTTATTATCTATCAACACAGGGAACATTCAATGAAATAACATTTTATGACACCTAAAAATACAAAGTCACTAAAGTTATTTTTTAGTTGAAATACTTAAAGGTTCAGTAAGCACCAGATATAAAAAGTGATATATTTACAGTTTTAGTATTTAATTTTTTTTTATATGGGATAGACGTTCCCTGAGTAGCGTTATACATATTTTATGCAATACAACATGTCTCCCGTCACATATTTGTAAGACCGCCCTCTATGTCCTCTATTTTTTTTCTTCTTTACAGTTAATTAGTAATGTGATCAACCAATGAGAGCGCTTTATCACACTCCTGACACGCCCCTGACCTGCCTACCGAGCACGCTCTTGCAGAAATAATAACGCGGCAATCCGATATTTACTTTTCTGACAGCTGAGGAGAAGAGCAAGAAAGTGTGCATGCGCAGATTCGGGGAAAGAAACTGAGCATAAACGAACACGCTCAATAGACTTCAATGGCGCGATCGGTACCCCTCTGATAGGAGCAAGCGGAATAAATCGGAAAAAAAGTGCAGGCAGTGGGCAGTCAGCAGTATTAAAAAAAAATCATCTTTGAGGGCAAATTATATGTTTAATTATAAACATAACAAACTTAAAACATAGTTATTATAACAATTATAAAGTTTGTCTTTCTTGTTATGGATTAACATTTCTGAGGTTTACTGTCCCTTTAAAGGGATATGAAACCCACATTTTTTCTTTCATATTTCAGATAGAGCTTAAAATTTTAAGCAACTTTCTTTTTTACTCCTGTTATCAATGTTTCTTCGTTTTCTTGGTATCTTTATTTGAAAAAGCAGAAATGGAAGCTTAGGTGCCGGTCCATTTGGTTCAGCACCTGGGTAGCGCTTGTGATTGCTGGGTTCATTTATATTTTAATAATAATTATTCACAGTCATTGCAGATTTTTGTAAACTGCATGAATGAGAGATATCTGCACCATAAGCTATTATATTTGTTTTACTTTTTGCATTATAAAATAAAATGTTATATGTTACCTTTTGTCTTCCCTGCTGTATAAGTCCAACGGCTTTAGCTTCCACCGGGTACCTGCAGTTATTCATATTGTCCTGCACAGGCAAAGATACATGAACTGATTTCTGAGTGACTGCTCTCTGGTATTCATGTGTCAGACAGGTAACCCAGCCAATCAATGCACAGAATTAAACTCCTCCTCCTTTACTTTCTGTGAAATGTCACTCGGCAAAAACACAAAACAATCAGGGCATACAAGTCCAGCCAAATATCTCAAGTCAATAATAAAATAAAATGCGTATCTATAAAATATCAAAATGCTGCTACCTTTAACCCCTTTAGTGCCAGAACAGTTTGAGAAATATTTTGAAAGCTGGAGGCAGACAGATTTGAATCATTTTGCTATGTATCCATTTGGACTAAAAGGGATATTCCAGCCAAAATTGTAATCCACATGGATACATTTCAGTTTTGAATAGAAGCATTTTTGTGATATCCATGTATTAGCAAAAATACTTCTAATAAAAGCTATAGCTGTTTCAAAAGTGTATTTAATTTTGCACTTTGCACCCGCATTTTAAAGGGACATTAAACCCTATTTTTTTCTTTCATGATTCAGATAGAGAATACAATTATAAACAGCATTCCAATTTACTTCTATTATCTAATTTGCTTCATTCTTTAGATATACTTTGTTTTAGAATTAGCAATGCACATGGGTGAGCCAATCACACGCTGCATCTATATGCAGCCACCAATCAGCAGCTACTGAGTCTATCTAGATATGCTTTTCAGCAAAGAATATATAGAGAATAAAGCAAATTAGATAATAGAAGTAAATTAGAAAGTTATTTAAAATTTGCATGTTCTTTCTAAATCATGAACGAAAACATTTTGGTTTCATGTCCCTTTAAACATAGCACATGCTCAGAGTCTAATGTGCTTGTACCATCTGGTAATGACTCAGAGCTCGCTTCCATTGAGCCGTTAAAAATGGAGCCGTAAGCTACCGAAGCGGACGACAGCTAAAAGTAAATTACGGCTCCATTTTAGTACCAGGTTTCCATTGAAAAAGTTTTCGTGTAGGTGTAAGGTAGCGTTATGTTAACGCGTCTACCCGATGCAAGATTTCTAAAACATTAGTAGGTTACTATGGTAACCCGACCTTACACTACAATCGATCGCATATACGCCGCCACATATAAGTGCGGCACGTATATATTCCCCACCACTCACTGTTAAAACACCTAACGCATGTGCAATATCTATCTCTCAACCAAAAACTCCCCACCGCAATGACTAATAAATGTAATAACCCCTAATCCGCCAACCCCCATATCGCAAAGTATATATTTAAACTATTAACCCCTAATCCGCCATGCCCACACAACACAATCTAGCTATTTAAACTATTAACCCCTAATCCGCCATGCCCCCACAATGCAATCTAGCTATTTAAACTATTAACCACTAATCCGCTATGCCCCCACAAAGCAAATAACTAATCACTAAACCCCCTAACCTAACACCCCCTAAATTAACCCCATTAAATAAATTAAATTAATTCTAAATTACAATTGAAATACTAAATCCTAAATTACAATTAAAATAAAAAAAACTAACATTACTTTAAAAATAAAAAAACTAAGTTTAAATTAAATTAAAATTACAAGACATAAAAAAGTCTAACATACATAAAATAATAAACCAAATTATCAAAAATAAAAAAATTATACCTAATCCTTATGAATATAAAAATGCCCCCTAATCTAATGCTAAACTAACAATAGCCCTTAAAAGGGTCTTTTTGTAGGGCATTGCCCTAAGTAAAACAGCTCTTTTACCTTTAAAAAAAACTACTAAGTTCCCCCTAACAGTAAAACACCCCCACCCACCAAAGCCCCCCCCCCCCCCCAAAAAAAACCTAACATAAAATAATCCTAAACTACCCATTGCCCCTAGAGGGGCATTTGTATGGGCATTGCCCTTAAAAGGACATTCAGCTTTTTTACTGCCCTTAAAAGGGTATTCAGCTCTTTTACTGCCCATTAAATCCCTAATCTAAAAAATAAAAAAAAATAAAAAATTAAAACAAAAGCCTAAGTCTAACCACCAGATAGGTACTCATGGTTCCTGAAGTCCGGTGGTGAAGTCTTCTTCCAAGCGGCAACATCTTCTTCCATCGCAGCGACCTCTTCTTCCATCGCAGCAACCTCTTCATCTAACTTCATCTAGGACCACGGAACTGAAGACCAGCAACCGCGGAACTGAAAACCGGTGACCGAAGAACTGAAGACTGGCGACCGCGGAGCCAAGGAGCATGGAGGATCCTCTTTGTATGATTACCGCCGTACACTGAATATTGAATGCAAGTTACGTGTTTAAATATGAGGTACCTTGCATCATATTGGCTGATTTGAACAGCCAATAGGATTTTAGTAGCTGTCATCCTATTGGCTTATTTGAATTTAAACAATCAAATCAGCCAATAGGAATGCAAGGTAAAACGCCATATTTAAACGCATAACTTGCATTCAATATTCAGTGTATGGCTGTGATTGTACAAAGAGGATCCTCCACGCTCCATGGCTCCGTGGTCGCCGGTCTTCTGTTCCGCGGTTGCTGGTCTTCAGTTCCATGGTCCTGGATGAAGATAGAAGAGGTCACCGCGATGGAAGAAGATGTTGCCGCTTGGAAGAAGACTTCCCCGCTGGACTTCAGGAACCGTGTGTACCTATCTGGGGGTTAGACTTAAGCATTTTTTATTAATGTTGTTTTTTTTTAGATTAGGGATTTAATGGGCAATTGTAAAAGAGCTGAATGCCCTTTTAAGGACAATGCCCATACAGTAATTTAGATTAGGGGGTGTTTTTATTTTGGGGGAGGCTTTTTTATTTGTATAGGTGTATTAGATTAGATTCATATTTTTATTTTGGATAATTATTTTTTTTCTGTAATTGTAGACTTTTTTTTATTTTTTGTAATTTTAGATTTAAGTATTGTAATTTAATCTTAGGCTTAATTTTTAAATTAATGTTAGGTTTTTTATTTTAATTGTAATTTAGGATTTATTATTTTAATTATAATTTAGGATTATTTTAAGTTATGTAATAGGGTTAATTTAGGGGGTGTTAGGTTAGGGGGTTTAGTGATGAGTTATTCGCTTTGTGGGGGCATGGTGGATTAGGGGTTAATGGTTTAAATAGATACTTTGCGATATGGGGGCATGGCAGATTAGGGGTTAATAGTTTAAATAGATACTTTGCGATATGGGGACATGGCGGATTAGAGGTTAATGGTTTAAATAGATACTTTGCGCTGTGGGGGCATGGCAGATTAGGGGTTAATAGTTTAAATAGATACTTTACGATATGGGGCATGACGGTTTAGGGGTTAATAGTTTAAATAGCTAGATTGCGTTGTTTGGGCATGGCGGATTAGGGGTTAATAGATTTATTATAAATTACGATGTGGGGGATGGCGGATAGAGGGGTTTTGACATGTCGGGCTAGATTTCAATTGGAAAAAGGTCTCATAAAGCACATTTTTTTCTGCTTTACACCTAGCTGAGCTGGGTGTAATTTTTGTTAATGTATCGGCAGCCTCCGACAGTGTATTAACGGTTTGTGCGGGCATTGGAAACCTGGTATTTTTTAAATATTAGCGGCGCCTGATACTTTGTATGGGACACGAAAATTATTTTGGAAGCTGGAGTCCGGTTGCCGAAATTGAGTTATAACGGGCCGTTGGAAGCAGTCGGTGAACAATATTGCTTCCGACAGCTTATTTAATGGTTTGCGAGCACACGCAAACATAATTATGGCTCAATAGAAACGAGCCCTCAGTGTGGGCAAGATTACAAGTAGCATGTTATGACTTTTCCGCACGTGATGTGGTCTTTTTGCGATCAATTTCCAAGCATTCGCTTTTTACGCAACAATCCTTTCCACACTTGAAAAGCTGTAGTTAACAGCTTTGTGCAACAAAAAAGTTTCACAAAACACTTCAAAAACACACTACAAAGTACAGCTAGACTCATATTAACACTGACTAATAACAATTACTAAAAAAAAATATTGTACACAAAAGTTATAAGGGCTCAAAGATAGGAGATCTCGGGTGTTAGCAAAAGAAAAAAGCAGATATTTTACATTGACAAACATACACGTGTACATAGAGAAACATGGATTTATATGTATAGACATATGTTTAACTATGGAGATAATGAAAATATTTTACATTACAATCTTATGCACATTTAACAATATCTCAGAGAGATTTTCAAAGCGATATTCATATATAGATCTCGAGATATCTAGACATATAAATATATATTACAGAAGGGATATGGGAGATATGTTAGAAGCGCTAATATATAGAGGTCCTGACCGTGTATAAATAAATAGATATTGTAATGTCCAATAATTGGTATATAATAATATTATAACTGTACAATATGATTAAAACACTTATGAAAATGAATAATAATTTAAAAATTTAAAAATTGCACATTGAATATTTGGAAAGCTGACTTAAATGCATAAATCCTCATACAAACAGAAATACAGCAATAACAAAATAACAATCTGGATAAAATATGCGTTAGAGCTGTATAAAATCAAATAAGTGTATATTCATAAAAACACACTTTAAATAAAAACACTTGGAATGCAAGGAGAAAAGAGAAAGTCCCAATATATGAAGAGATCCCAATTCGTGTGAAAAGGTTATGAAATTAGTAATCGTATGCGTTCCTTTCTTAATAACTTCAAGCACCCTGCAAACGGTGAGCAATACTTCAGACTTCAGATTGTAATGAAGGAACAACCACTGTATGTTTTTTATACTTTTTAACAGAAAGTATCAACAGTAATACCAACTGAGTTGCACGAGCCTTCCAGGACATCTCTATGTGAGACAAGTGACACTGTCTGCGCACGGGCAAAGAGCTGCGCAGAGGACAAATGTATCTTACATCATAGTGATTGAGGGTAGTTCCTGTGAGTATATACCCTAAGGGGTTCGTCTGAAGTATTGCTCACCGTTTGAACGGTGCTTGAAGTTATTAAGAAAGGAACGCATACGATTTCTTATTTCATAACCTTTTCACACGAATTGGGATCTCCTCATATATTGGGACTTTCTCTTTTCTCCTTGCATTCCAAGTGTTTTTATTTAAAGTGTGTTTTTATGAATATACACTTATTTGATTTTATACAGCTCTAACGCATATTTTATCCAGATTGTTATTTTGTTATTGCTGTATTTCTGTTTGTATGAGGATTTATGCATTTAAGTCAGCTTTCCAAATATTCAATGTGCAATTTTTAAATTTTTTAATTATTATTTATTTTCATAAGTGTTTTAATCATATTGAACAGTTATAATATTATTATATACCAATTATTGGACATTACGATATCTATTTATTTATACACGGTCCGGACCTCTATATATTACCGCTTCTAACATATCTCCCATATCCCTTCTGTAATTTATTTTCATTTTAGAAATATTTGGAAAAGATATTTCGCCCATTTGGGGGATTGTGTTTTCAGCAGCTTCTATTGGGGTGTCCATATTTTTATACTTCATTTTATTTTATTGTATTTTATTTTAATTTATTGTTCTTATATTGTAACTTATTGCATGTTTGCGTGACCTTTTCACTGTGCGCTTTACTAGATCCAGAGCTTATACCTCTACAGGTTAGTGGTAAATTCTATCCTTCTCTAGTATATAAATATATATATATTCATATACATATCTCGCTATAAATAGATATATCTGTCCAAAATCATCACATATATAGAGAAATATTTATTTATAAACAAATAGAACATATTCTGTTACCATTTGTTTTTCACAATATGAAATATTCGCTTTTCATGTACACTTTTCGAGGAGAATATGTCATGGGCTATGTGTAACATATTAGGGTTTTTGTGGGTTTTTTGTTCTATTTGTCTTCTCCATTGACTTCTATGGGGAATATGTGAACGTGCATGTGATTTTGCTGTTTGCATTACACAGCTTATCGCACACGCAAAATAAGTTATTTTGCAACTTGTGTAATAGCTGCGCAACCCCAAATGCGAAAAAGTCATAACGCGTGCTGAGTTTTTGCAACTGATTTGCCGCACAACTTGTAATCTTGCCCTATTTTAATTGCTGACATGATACAAGCCCCACTGGTGTTCTGAGCTGCTGCGTTACACCACTAAAACAGTGATAACCTTTTCTAGAAGCATTTTTGCCAGTAGATGTATATTGTAAATATGTTTCTATTCAAAGATCTTAATTTTGACCAATTTAGTTTTCACATAATGCATTTTATTAACTGTATCTTTGTTTCTGGAATAAGATAAGATGCAATAAATCTGAAAAACAAAAGGGTTTTTTATATTATACAATTTTTAAAGCAAATTCCATGAAAAGTCAATCCTATTTATGAAAGCCTTGGCCTCTTTGAATATTCCAACACCAATAATACATAGGTATTCATTATTTTAAGGGAAATAGCGACACAAAATACTAAAACCACAAAATCATTTTCTCTACTTGCTTTTCAACAAAAAATATCCCGCACAGACATGATTTCATATGAGAAAAGTATATGTTTTTGAAAGTACACACCTTAAACAATATAAAAATCGACATGAAAATCGTATTCAGGAATTTATTTTAAAAATAGATGTTCTTTATTTTTTCACAGAAAAATTCTTGCATTTTCATTTCATGATATAATATTCCTATTATTTCAACAAACATTTTACTTTAGGTATAACATTTGCTTCATTTTCTTGGTATTCTTTATTGAAGGGGCAGACATGCACTACTGAGAGCTAGCTGAACACATCTGGTGAGCCAATGACAAGAGACATATATGTGCAGCCACAAATCAGCAACTAGCTCCCAGCATTGCAAGCCTACCTAGTTATGCTTTCCAATAAAAGATGCAAAAAGAACAAAGCTAATTAGGTAATAGAAGTAAATTGGAAAGATGTTTAAAACTGCATGAATTATAAAGGTTTATTTTTAAATTTTCTGTCTCTTTAAGAATGTCCCATGTCTTTTGAGCTGACATTTTAAATGTGCACATGCGTTCTTAATCCCATAGCTAAAACAGCCAGCTACTAGACAACGTCACAGGAATTTACAGTTGTGTCATTTTCATACCTGAACCAAAAATGTAATGATTTAGTTATCAGGGCTAAAAAGCAAACAATCAGAACCAATGTAACCCCATAAAGATATATACTTACTAAATGTATACAATTTAGGGATATACAATTCCACAAGAGGGCTTCATTCATGGAACAATATATTGTAGGTAAAAAGAAAAAACTGCATGCTTTCTTAACCTTATGGTATTACAGCCTTAAACTTGCAACATGACATAGGAATGTGCAAGAAAAGTGTTTTCATGACATAACTAAGTGCTAGCAAGGCTTAACGATCCCATGGGGTCGATTTATGAAAAAGTGGATGCTGTTTCCGAACCACTCCGCTTCAGTTCCGGCTGAAGCGGAAGTTAAGAAGCTGAGGTCCTAAGACCGCTGCTCCTTAACTTGTCCACCACCTCAAATACAATCGGGTTGATTGACACCCCCTGCTAGCGGCTGATTGGCTGCGAATCTGCAGGTGGCGGCATTGCACTAGCAGTTCACAAGAACCGCTGGTGCAATGATAAATGCCGACAGCGTATACGGTGGACATGATTTACCACCTTTTTACCACCTTTCCATGTATAAAAGATACACTAATGATTTGATCTTTGTGTGGTCCAGACCTGCAGAACAGGCCATAGCCTTTGTAGATTACTTGAACCACAACAACTGTAATCTTAAATTTACGTACTCTTGGGAACACATTCCCATTCCGTATCTTGACCTTCAATTGACTGGTGACCCTGATAAGTGTAAGGTTATAACCAGTCTATATAGAAAACCTATCAGTTCTAACACTTTACTTCATGCTAAAAGTTTACACCCTAAACATTGTAAATATGGTATTGCGAAAAGTCAATTTCTTCGCATAAAACGCAATTGTTCTGACTTGGCTGAATTTATTAAGGAAAGCGAAGACTTGAAACTTTGTCTATCCCAACGAGGATATCTTATTAATACCATACTTAGAGCTTATGATGATGTGAGGGATATGGATAGACAAAGTCTCTTGCATTGTACCAAACCTAGATTGTCATCCAAAAAAGACAACCAGGTGTGTACAATCATTAAAAATAATCTTCCTATATTGCTAGGAGACGAGGGACCTTGTTCCTTTAATAAGTAAAGGTTGTAGATTTGTTAGCCACAGAAACAAAACATTGGGCAACATTTTAGCTCCCTCTATGACTTGGCGTTAGGATAGTAAGCAAAAACAAAGATCTTGGTTAACCTCAAAAAGCCATTACAGGTGTGGTGGTAGAACTTGTAAAGCGTGTAATCATCGTTTATATGTAAATTTTTCCAATTGCATGTAACTCAACAAGTTTATACTTTGGATAATTGAACTAATTGTCGCAGTAAGTTTGCTATTTATCTAGCTTGGTGTGATGTGTGCAAAATGCAGTACGTGGGTCGTACCACTAGAGAGACCCGAGAGCGCATACGTGAACATTTGAACGATATAGCTAATTCTAGACATTGCTCAGCCCTGGCATCACACATAAATGATCATTTTAGTTCAACTAATCATTTCAAGTGGTGCATTATTGAAACCATTCAGAGACCCCCAAGGGGTGGCGATATTCATCACCTGATTGCCAAAAGAGGGCATTTTGGATATTATCCTCCAAACTCGTGTCCCATATGGTATCAATATTGAAACAGATATTATACATGTCTGGTGTTGAGAATCCATATATGAGTCATTAAAAGTACCAAAAAGAATTTTAGGTCTATTATCAACCAATATGTTCTGTAAGAATTCATATTGTATATTACCTTTGCCTGTTTACTGTAGATAATATCTATTGTTATAGTACTACTGTGCTTTGTTAACTTATTTTTAGATTCTGTTCTCTTGAGTTATACCAATGCGCTATAAATATGTATATGATTATGTTTATAACCAAACATCGTTGCTAGATAGTATAAGTAATTTTTCAACATTTTCCATCAGATCCCTTTGTTATAGACACCGTAAGATTTGTTACATGTGTGTCAATTTAAGCCTGTCTGCACTCATTGTCAATTATCCTATTAGGCTGTATTTGGAGCTATAAATTCTGGGCAGGTATCAGCTGCATCATACGTCTATGAGTAAGGCTAATTGACAGCCGAAACGCATAAGACGAGCTGCTCTTACCTGCTCTGCTTTTATACGATGATTTGAATAAATTGAACTTCGTTCATCCCTGTGCCCACTTTGTCATCTTTTCTGATAACAAATTTACCCCCATATATCCAAATTAACCCAATAAGTGCCAGATTACGAGTGAAGCACAAATTAACGCTTACGCTCTAGCGCTTTTGCACTCGTCAGTTTGCGCTCATATTACGAGTTGAAAGTAAACTGTTTGCGCTCTTGCAGTAACCCGGCTAGCGCAAAAAGCAGAAATAAAAATATTGCGTGCATGTTCATGTATTCCCTCATAGAAGTCAATGGAGAAAAAAAGTGGAAAAAACCCTAACACCCCACTGTTGCGCAAACCCCATTGCATATTCTCATTTGCATCTCATCTATCTATCTATCTATCTATCTATCTATCTATCTATATGTCTGTCTGTCTGTCTGTCTATGTATCCATTGACTATCTATTTATCTATTTATCTATCTACTATCTATCTATTTATCTACCTATCTGTCTATATCCATCTACTATCTATCTATCTATCTTTCAATCTATCTGCATGCTACATTTATCTCCTCTTATGGGTGCTTTTTAGAGAATGGGATTCATAGAGGCCGTAGATCAAAGGGAGAATCCAAATGCAAATTGCTAAGATGTTAAGTAATGTTTATTTTTACTGCAGTCTTTAATTAGGGAATTGAATGCTGCGCACTGCTGGGTTTCATTTTGGATATTGTTTGTACTCACTGGTTTTAACAAAACCTACTTCATACTCCCATGAGTTAGATGTGAGAGGGTGAAATGAAATAGCTACAGAGTGTCCCTTACAGGGCCTTATCAAATTAAAATGAAATAGCTACAGTGTCCCTTACAGGGCCTTATCAAATTAAAATGAAATAGCTACAGAGTGTCCCTTACAGGACCTTATCAAATTAAAATGAAATAGCTACAGAGTGTCCCTTACAGGGCCTTATCAAATTAAAATGAAATAGCGACAGAGTGTCCCTTACAGGGCCTTATCAAATTAAAATGAAATAGCTACAGAGTGTCCCTTACAGGGCCTTATCAAATTAAAATGAAATAGCGACAGAGTGTCCCTCACAGGGCCTTATCAAATTAAAATGAAATAGCTACAGTGTCCCTTACAGGACCTTATCAAATTAAAATGAAATAGCTACAGAGTGTCCCTTACAGGGCCTTATCAAATTAAAATGAAAAAACAAAAAACACCTATTCCTATTGTCATGCATGGGTATTCACAGAAAATGTTCTGGGAGTGGGGGAAGGACAATAAATAAAATACCACAAACATCAGTGGCCAAATGAATGTGCAACAGCAGATGGCCGCTGATTGGTCACGAGCAGAGCCTCATTTTAAAAACTGAGGCTTATTGGCATCAAAAGAGTAACTCAAAATAGTGCTTATGCTTGAATATAAAGAACCAAATTCCATGGTAGGTGGCATTTGCCCCTTTGCCCCCTTTTGGTCACTTCTTTCCAAATATCATCCTTTGTAGTTTGGCTATGTGAAACATTGTTCTGATGTTACACATTATGGGCCAGATTACGAATGGAACACTAACAGCTACGCTTGAGCAAAAAGGGGTTTATCGCGAGTGTATGCGTGCGTTGGGGTTATCGCGAGTGTATGTGTGCGTTGGGGTTTATTGCAAGTGTATGAGTGGGTTGGGGTTATCAAGAGTGTATGAGTGCGTTGGGGTTTACTATGAGTGTATGCGTGCGTTGGGGTTATCAAGAGTGTATGCGTGCGTTGGGGTTATCGAGTGTGTATGCATGCGTTGGGGTTTATCATGAGTGTATGCGTGCGTTGGGGTTATCCAGAGTGTATGCGTGCGTTGGGGTTATCGAGAGTGTATGTATGCGTTGGGGTTATTGAGAGTGTATGCATGCATTGGGGTTATCGAGTGTGTATGCATGCGTTGGGGTTCATCATGAGTGTATGCGTGCGTTGGGGTTATCGAGAGTGTATGCGTGCGTTGGGGTTATCGAGAGTGTATGCGTGCATTGGGGTTATCGAGAGTGTATGCGCGCGTTGGGGTTTATCACATGTATGCGTGCGTTGGGGTTATCGAGAGTGTATGTATGCGTTGGGGTTATCGAGAGTGTATGCATGCTTTGGAGTTATCGAGAGTGTATGCGTGCGTTGGGGTTATCAAGAGTGTATGCGTGCGTTGGGGTTATCAAGAGTGTATGCGTGCGTTGGGGTTATCAAGAGTGTATGCGTGCACTGGGGTTATCGAGAGTGTATGCAAGTTGAAAGTAAACTCGATCGCTTGAGTGCAATCGCAATTTACGCTAGAATGATTACCACATCCTCAGAGCTATAGTTAACTGTTTCACAAAACAAAAAAGTGTCACAAAGCACATTAAAAAGTGCAATTACACTCATAATAACACTATTGTGCATTTTAAAAAATATATATTTTATTAGATAAAGTTATAAGGGCTCAAAGATATGAGGTCTCAGGTGTTCAGGGCCGTCTTTAACCCCTTAGTGACCAGACCACTTTTCAATTTGTTGACCATCTGGGACCAAGGCTATTTTTGCATTTCTGCGATGTTTGTGTTTAACTGTTATTTTCCTCTTACTCATTTACTGTATCCACACATATTATATACCGTTTTTCTCGCCATTAAATGGACTTTCTAAAGATATCATTATTTTCATCATATCTTATAATTTACTATAAAAAAAATTATAAAATATTAGGAAAAAATGAAAAAAAAACACACTTTTTCTAACTTTGAGCCCCAAAATCTGTTACACATCTACAACCACCATAAAATACCAATGCTAAACAGTTTCTAAATTTTATCCTGAGTTTAGAAATACCCAATGTTTACATGTTCTTTGCTTTTTTTGCAAGTTATAGGGCAATAAGTACAAGTAGCACTTTGCTATTTCAAAACCATGTTTTTTCAAAATTGGCGATAGTTACATTTTAACACCAATATCTGTCAGGAATCCCTGAATAACCCTTCAAATGTATATATTTTTTAAAAGAAGACAACCTAAGGTATTAAACTTGGGGTATTTTGACTTTTTTCATGCAACCATTTTACCACCAATCTATGCCAAAGTTTGGGGGGGAAAAAATAATTTGATTTTTTGACAAATAGCAATTTAAGAATACATTTACTGATAAAATGGTAAGGGTTACTGCCAAATAACACCCTAATATGTCTTCAGTAGCATCTCCTGGGTACAGTGATACCACCCATGTATAGGTGTGTCGGGTTCTCTGGGGGCTAAATTGCCTTATTTTTAGGTAGCGCATTCCAGTTTTTCAACTTGGAATTTTCACATCGGTCATCATGCACCCATGTCCTATTTGGGACATTTCTGAAGCTGGCCAATGGAATTTACCCCCATCAAACCATATATTTTTGAAAAGTAGACACCCTAGGGTATTTCAAATGCTGGTATTTTAACACTTTCCATGCACTAATTCAACCACTAGTCTTTGTCAAACTTTTTGGTAGTCATTTTTTTGTGTTATTTTTCACACACATTGTATTTAGGCATGTATTTTCAGTTCCTGTTATGTGTTACTGCCAAAAACCACCTCAATATGTGTTCAACAACATGTCCAGAGTACAGTGATTCCACCTATGTATAGGTGTGTCGGGTTCTCTGGGGGCTAAATGGCCTTATTTTTAGGTAGCGCATTCCAGTTTTTCAACTTGGAATTTTCACATCGGTCATCATGCACCCATGTCCTATTTGGGACATTTCTGAAGCTGGCCAATGGAATTTACCCCCATCAAACCATATATTTTTAAAAAGTAGACACCCTAGGGTATTTCAAATGCTGGTATTTTAACACTTTCCATGCACTAATTCAACCACTAGTCTTTGTCAAACTTTTGGGTAGTCATTTTTTTGTGTTATTTTTCACACACATTGTACTTTAGGCATGTATTTTCAGTTCCTGTTATGTGTTACTGCCAAAAACCACCTCAATATGTGTTCAACAACATCTCCTGAGTACAGTGATACCACCTATGTATAGGTGTGTCGGGTTCTCTGGGGGCTAAATGGCCTTATTTTTAGGTAGCGCATTCCAGTTTTTCAACTTGGAATTTTCACATCGGTCATCATGCACCCATGTCCTATTTGGGACATTTCTGAAGCTGGCCAATAGAATTTACCCCCATCAAACCATATATTTTTGAAAAGTAGACACCCTAGGGTATTTCAAATGCTGGTATTTTAACACTTTCCATGCACTAATTCAACCACTAGTCTTTGTCAAACTTTTGGGTAGTCATTTTATTTGTGTTATTTTTCACACACATTGTACTTTAGGCATGTATTTTCAGTTCCTGTTATGTGTTACTGCCAAAAACCACCTCAATATGTGTTCAACAACATCTCCTGAGTACAGTGATACCACCTATGTATAGGTGTGTCGGGTTCTCTGGGGGCTAAAAGGCCTTATTTTTAGGTAGCGCATTCCAGTTTTTCAACTTGGAATTTTCACATCGGTCATCATGCACCCATGTCCTATTTGGGACATTTCTGAAGCTGGCCAATGGAATTTACCCCCATCAAACCATATATTTTTGAAAAGTAGACACCCTAGGGTATTTCAAATGCTGGTATTTTAACACTTTCCATGCACTAATTCAACCACTAGTCTTTGTCAAACTTTTGGGTAGTCATTTTTTTGTGTTATTTTTCACACACATTGTACTTTAGGCATGTATTTTCAGTTCCTGTTATGTGTTACTGCCAAAAACCACCTCAATATGTGTTCAACAACATCTCCTGAGTACAGTGATACCACCTATGTATAGGTGTGTCGGGTTCTCTGGGGGCTAAAAGGCCTTATTTTTAGGTAGCGCATTCCAGTTTTTCAACTTGGAATTTTCACATCGGTCATCATGCACCCATGTCCTATTTGGGACATTTCTGAAGCTGGCCAATGGAATTTACCCCCATCAAACCATATATTTTTGAAAAGTAGACACCCTAGGGTTTTTCAAATGCTGATATTTTAACACTTTCCATGCACTAATTCAACCACCAGTCTTTGTCAAACTTTTGGGTAGTCATTTTTTTGTGTTATTTTTCACACACATTGTACTTTAGGCATGGATTTTCAGTTCCTGTTATGTGTTACTGCCAAAAAACACCTCAATATGTGTTCAACAACCTCTCCTGAGTACAGTGATACCACCCATGTATAGGTGTGTTGGGTTCTCTGGGGGCTAAAAGGCCTTATTTTTAGGAAGCCCATTCCATTTTTTCCACTTTGAATTTTCACATCCCATGCACCCATGTCCTATTTAAGACATTTCTGAAGCCGGCCAATGTAATTTACCTCAATCAAACCATATATTTTTGAAAAGTAGACTTCCTAGGGTATTTCAAATGCAGGTATTTTAACACTTTCCATGCACTAATTTAACCACTAGTCTTTGTCAAACTATTGGGCATTCATATTATTGTGTTATTGTTCACATACATTGTACTTTAGACATGGATTCACAGCTCCTGTTATGTGTTACTACCAAAGAAGACACCAATATGTGGTCACCAACATCTCCTGAGTTCAGTGATACCACCTATGCATAGGTTTGGTGGCTTGTTTGGGGGGTGCAATGCCAAATGTCTGACATGCGTTTGTGATTTTTTTTCACATTTAACATATTTTCTTTGCCTATCGTCTTTTTGGGGGGTCTTTTAACATACCCCAATTTATTTGTTTTCCATGAATGTGCATATATTTGAAAAGTTGACACCCCAAGGTATTGTATATGGTGTGCTTTGATGCCTTTGAAGCAACCGTTTTAGCCCAAAAAATTGGAGAAAGTGTATGGTGGTTATTTTTCAATTTTAATTTTTACAGACACATTGCTTTTTGACTATGATTTAGGAGAGACTGTTGTAAGTTATTGCAAAATAATAATTCAGGTTGTTTTCTGCAAGGCACCCTGAGTACACCTATGCCCCCCATGCATAGGTTTGCCAGGATTTTGGGAAGGTTATGTTACAATGTTATGACTTGTGATTTTAGTTATTAACAATGAGAGTATTTCTTCTGATAGGCCTATCTTTAGTTTGGGGCCTATCACATACCCCACTTTTATTTATTGCCATGAAAGTGTATATTTTTGAAATGTTGACACCCCAAGGTATTGTATATGGTGTGCTTTGATGCCTTTGAAGCAACCGTGTTAGCCCAAAAAATTGGAGAAAGTGTATGGTGGTTATTTTTCAATTTTAACTTTTAAAAACGCATTGCTTTTTGACTATGATTTAGGAGAGACTGTTGTAAGTTATTGCAAAAGAATACTTCAGGTTGTTTTCTGCAAGGCACCCTGAGTACACCTATGCCCCCCATGCATAGGTTTGCCAGGATTTTGGGAAGGTTATGTTACAATTTTATGACTTGTGATTTTAGTTATTAACAATGAGAGTATTTCTTCTGATAGGCCTATCTTTAATTTGTGGCCTATCGCATACCCCACTTTTATTTATTGCCATGAAAGTGTATATTTTTTAAATGTTGACACCCCAAGGTATTGTATATGGTGTGCTTTGATGCCTTTGAAGCAACCGTTTTAGCCCAAAAAATTGGAGAAAGTGTATGGTGGTAATTTTTCAATTTTCATTTTTACAGACACATTGCTTTTTGACTATGATTTAGGAGAGACTGTTGTAAGTTATTACAAAAACATACTTCAGGTTGTTTTCTGCAAGGCACCCTGAGTACACCTATGTCCCCCATGCATAGGTTTGACAGGGGTTTTGGTAAAAAAAAAAAACAACAGGCCCAATTTTAGAAAAAAATAGAGTAGTGAAATGTAAAAATCTGGGACAGTAAAAGTAAAAAAAAAAAAAACCCATCTAACAGTAAACATAACCAAAAAAAAAAATATATATATATATATATATATATAACACCAAATGTATTTATTTTTTTAAAAATTGACCATTGTAAGGTCAATTTTCTAAAGATATCATTATTTTCATCATATCTTATAATTTACTATAAAAAAATTATAAAATATTAGGAAAAAATGAAAAAAAAACACACTTTTTCTAACTTTGAGCCCCAAAATCTGTTACACATCTACAACCACCATAAAATACCAATGCTAAACAGTTTCTAAATTTTATCCTGAGTTTAGAAATACCCAATGTTTACATGTTCTTTGCTTTTTTTGCAAGTTATAGGGCAATAAGTACAAGTAGCACTTTGCTATTTCAAAACCATGTTTTTTCAAAATTGGCGATAGTTACATTTTAACACCAATATCTGTCAGGAATCCCTGAATAACCCTTCAAATGTATATATTTTTTAAAAGAAGACAACCTAAGGTATTAAACTTGGGGTATTTTGACTTTTTTCATGCAACCATTTTACCACCAATCTATGCCAAAGTTTGGGGGGGAAAAAAATAATTTGATTTTTTGACAAATAGCAATTTAAGAATACATTTACTGATAAAATGGTAAGGGTTACTGCCAAAAACCACCTCAATATGTGTTCAACAACATCTCCTGAGTACAGTGATACCACCTATGTATAGGTGTGTCGGGTTCTCTGGGGGCTAAATGGCCTTATTTTTAGGTAGCGCATTCCAGTTTTTCAACTTGGAATTTTCACATCGGTCATCATGCACCCATGTCCTATTTGGGACATTTCTGAAGCTGGCCAATAGAATTTACCCCCATCAAACCATATATTTTTGAAAAGTAGACACCCTAGGGTATTTCAAATGCTGGTATTTTAACACTTTCCATGCACTAATTCAACCACTAGTCTTTGTCAAACTTTTGGGTAGTCATTTTATTTGTGTTATTTTTCACACACATTGTACTTTAGGCATGTATTTTCAGTTCCTGTTATGTGTTACTGCCAAAAACCACCTCAATATGTGTTCAACAACATCTCCTGAGTACAGTGATACCACCTATGTATAGGTGTGTCGGGTTCTCTGGGGGCTAAAAGGCCTTATTTTTAGGTAGCGCATTCCAGTTTTTCAACTTGGAATTTTCACATCGGTCATCATGCACCCATGTCCTATTTGGGACATTTCTGAAGCTGGCCAATGGAATTTACCCCCATCAAACCATATATTTTTGAAAAGTAGACACCCTAGGGTTTTTCAAATGCTGATATTTTAACACTTTCCATGCACTAATTCAACCACCAGTCTTTGTCAAACTTTTGGGTAGTCATTTTTTTGTGTTATTTTTCACACACATTGTACTTTAGGCATGGATTTTCAGTTCCTGTTATGTGTTACTGCCAAAAAACACCTCAATATGTGTTCAACAACCTCTCCTGAGTACAGTGATACCACCCATGTATAGGTGTGTTGGGTTCTCTGGGGGCTAAAAGGCCTTATTTTTAGGAAGCCCATTCCATTTTTTCCACTTTGAATTTTCACATCCCATGCACCCATGTCCTATTTAAGACATTTCTGAAGCCGGCCAATGTAATTTACCTCAATCAAACCATATATTTTTGAAAAGTAGACTTCCTAGGGTATTTCAAATGCAGGTATTTTAACACTTTCCATGCACTAATTTAACCACTAGTCTTTGTCAAACTATTGGGCATTCATATTATTGTGTTATTGTTCACATACATTGTACTTTAGACATGGATTCACAGCTCCTGTTATGTGTTACTACCAAAGAAGACACCAATATGTGGTCACCAACATCTCCTGAGTTCAGTGATACCACCTATGCATAGGTTTGGTGGCTTGTTTGGGGGGTGCAATGCCAAATGTCTGACATGCGTTTGTGATTTTTTTTCACATTTAACATATTTTCTTTGCCTATCGTCTTTTTGGGGGGTCTTTTAACATACCCCAATTTATTTGTTTTCCATGAATGTGCATATATTTGAAAAGTTGACACCCCAAGGTATTGTATATGGTGTGCTTTGATGCCTTTGAAGCAACCGTTTTAGCCCAAAAAATTGGAGAAAGTGTATGGTGGTTATTTTTCAATTTTAATTTTTACAGACACATTGCTTTTTGACTATGATTTAGGAGAGACTGTTGTAAGTTATTGCAAAATAATAATTCAGGTTGTTTTCTGCAAGGCACCCTGAGTACACCTATGCCCCCCATGCATAGGTTTGCCAGGATTTTGGGAAGGTTATGTTACAATGTTATGACTTGTGATTTTAGTTATTAACAATGAGAGTATTTCTTCTGATAGGCCTATCTTTAGTTTGGGGCCTATCACATACCCCACTTTTATTTATTGCCATGAAAGTGTATATTTTTGAAATGTTGACACCCCAAGGTATTGTATATGGTGTGCTTTGATGCCTTTGAAGCAACCGTTTTAGCCCAAAAAATTGGAGAAAGTGTATGGTGGTTATTTTTCAATTTTAACTTTTAAAAACGCATTGCTTTTTGACTATGATTTAGGAGAGACTGTTGTAAGTTATTGCAAAAGAATACTTCAGGTTGTTTTCTGCAAGGCACCCTGAGTACACCTATGCCCCCCATGCATAGGTTTGCCAGGATTTTGGGAAGGTTATGTTACAATTTTATGACTTGTGATTTTAGTTATTAACAATGAGAGTATTTCTTCTGATAGGCCTATCTTTAATTTGTGGCCTATCGCATACCCCACTTTTATTTATTGCCATGAAAGTGTATATTTTTTAAATGTTGACACCCCAAGGTATTGTATATGGTGTGCTTTGATGCCTTTGAAGCAACCGTTTTAGCCCAAAAAATTGGAGAAAGTGTATGGTGGTAATTTTTCAATTTTCATTTTTACAGACACATTGCTTTTTGACTATGATTTAGGAGAGACTGTTGTAAGTTATTACAAAAACATACTTCAGGTTGTTTTTTGCAAGGCACCCTGAGAACACCTATGTCCCCCATGCATAGGTTTGACAGGGGTTTTGGTAAAAAAAAAAACAACAGGCCCAATTTTAGAAAAAAATAGAGTAGTGAAATGTAAAAATCTGGGACAGTAAAAGTAAAAAAAAAAAAAAACCCATCTAACAGTAAACATAACCAAAAAAAAAAAAATATATATATATATATAACACCAAATGTATTTATTTTTTTAAAAATTGACCATTGTAAGGTACCGCTTGAAGCAGTCCCCAATGCAGAGTGCAGGCTGTCCAGGGCAATCAGGACAGTGATATATGGTGTCCCTTCTCTTCCCCCTCTTGGTACAGACTCTGCATTTTTTGTGTGGTTTCTGCTTTGCGGCAGTAGGGGGGATTTTAAAAATAAAATGAGTAGCCCCAACTCTGCTCTCTCCCATCACCGCCCGGGGAGCAGGTGCATCATGGTACAAAATCCCAGTAATAATCTGGAGCTGAAACTGTAAAAAAGTTTTTTTTAACTCTGGGGTTTGCTTTTTTGAACAACAAAAAAGCGTTGTGGGTTGCAATCTGCATTAGGTAAATTGCAACCTTTTTGTACCAGGCCCTTGTCTTCCGCATAATTAGGTAGGGCTGCAGCAGCTGATCAGCCAGATCAACCCCACCCATATGCCGGTTATAAGACTTGATGCACACTGGCTTCCTTATGATCTCAGCTCTGCCACGTACAGAAACCGCCACCGTCCTCTCTGTGTGGATGGTGGTAAGAAGGTATACATCCTTCTTGTCTCTGTACTTAAGTGCCAACAGCTCCTCTTGGCGCAGAGCTGAGGTCCCCCCCCCCCTTCGTAGCCGGGTGCGTACAAGTTGTCCTGGGAAACCTGCGCGGTTCTTTTTAATTGTACCGCAAGCTACTGTATCAAAGCAATACAGTAGCTTGAACAAAAGGACACTTGTATAAAAATTGTCTAAGTACAAGTGATATCCTTTGTTCATTAGGGGTAATATCAGGTCCCAGACAATCTTGCCAGTGGTTCCCATATGTTCTGGGCAACCTGGAGGGTCAAGGTGGCTATCCTTTCCCTCATACACCCGGAAGGCCTGAGTATACCCAGTCTCGCTGTCACAGAGCTTATACACCTTTACCCCATATCTGGAGCGTTTGGAAGGAATATACTGCTTGAATCCCAGCCTTCCCTTATACTTCATTAAGGATTCATCAACGCATATATTCCTTCCAGGTGTATAAGCCTCTGCAAACCTGGCAGAAAAGTGGGTTATCAGGGGGCGGATTTTATACAGCCTGTCAAATTGGGGATGCTCCCTAGGGGGGCACAGGCTGTTGTCGCTGAAGTGCATGAAATGCAGAATCATTTCATACCTCTTCCTCGACATAGTCTGGGAGAAAATGGGGGTAGAGCAGATGGGGCTTCTACTCCAGTAGGAGCGAATGGAGGGTTTCTTTATGATGCCCATCAGCATAGTCAATGCCCAGAATTTTTTGAATTCTGGCACATTGATGGGGGCCCATTGCTGCTTTGACAAATATGTTCCAGGCTTTGCAGCACGGAATTGATGGGCATATAAATTAGTTTGGGCGACAATGTTCCCCAATATATCATCGCCCAGAAACACTTCCAGAAACTGCTGGGGGCTAAAACCTGCCACATCTATATTTATGCCAGCATTTGCTGTGAAGGGTGGGATATCTGGCCTCTGGAGATGAGGCGTTACCCACTCTTCAGCAGCAATGGCAGCAACACGCCTCCTACTGGCAGGGGGGCTAGCAGGGGGGCTGGCAGGGGGGGTAACAGGGGGGCTAGCAGCCACAGATACATCACTATCAGTTGAGACTGCATCTAGTGATGTATCTGAGCACATGGCAGGGTCAAAATTGGGGTCTGAGTCAGAAATAGAGGCATCTAACTCTGACGCAAGGATGGCATAGGCCTCCTCAGCACTATATCTTTTCTGTGACATTTTTGTATCTGTTACAGAAAACAATTACTAAAAAAAATTAAATTAACTAAATGAATTAACTAAATTAACTAGCAAAAAAGTACAGCTATGCTACTGCCAGTGATTTATAGCGATCACTGGCAAGCTAGGGGTTAATGGCTCTGAAAATTAAATTAAATTAACTAAATGTTTCTGAAAAGAGCCTTTGGGTTTTTAAAAAATTACAACAACAAAATTAACCCCTAAAAAAATGCACAGACAGCAAAAAAGTACAGCTATGCAACTGCCAGTGATTTATAGCGATCACTGGCAAGCTAGGGGTTAATGGCTCTGAAAATTAAATTAACTAAATGTTTCTGAAAAGAGCCTTTGGGTTTTTAAAAAATTACAACAACAAAATTAACCCCTAAAAAAATGCACAGACAGCAAAATAGTACAGCTATGCAACTGCCAGTGATTTATAGCGATCACTGGCAAGCTACTGGTTAATGGCTCTGAAAATTAAATTAAATTAACTAAATTAATTAAATAAATTAACTAGCAAAAAAGTACAGCTATGCTACTGCCAGTGATTTATAGCGATCACTGGCAAGCTAGGGGTTAATGGCTCTGAAAATTAAATTAACTAAATGTTTCTGAAAAGAGCCTTTGGGTTTTTTAAAAATTACAACAACAAAATTAACCCCTAAAAAAATGCACAGACAACAAAAAAGTACAGCTATGCAACTGCCAGTGATTTATAGCGATCACTGGCAAGCTAGGGGTTAATGGCTCTGAAAATTAAATTAAATTAACTAAATGTTTCTGAAAAGAGCCTTTGGGTTTTTAAAAAATTACAACAACAAAATTAACCCCTAAAAAAATGCACAGACAGCAAAATGCAGCAAAAAAAAGTGCACCTATGCTACTGCCAGTGATATATAGTGATCACTGGCAAGCTAGGGGTTAATGGCTCTGAAAAGAGCCTTTGGTTCTATATTTTTTAACAAATAAAATAAATAAATCTCTCTCTCTGCTAAATACAGGTCTCTCTCTCTCTCCAACAAAATGGCAAGTGAGGAGAGGGAGGGAGATCCACACTGATCATAGTAAATATTTACAAATATTGACATGATCAGACAAATGGGGTATTTTATTATTTATTTATTTTTTAGGGTGGGAGGCTCAGATTGGGTGACCCTAGCTTGCCCCTATGATGAGGCAGGCTAGGGACACTCCCAGAGGCCCCATGATGCACTGGGCATCGCCATCTTGGATGCCTAGTGAAGGGGGAGGGGGGGGCTATTTGGGCTTTTTTTTTTTTATTTTATCAGTTGTTTTTTTTTATTTTTAATTTATTATTTAATAACCAACTAAGTGCCTCGACCCACCGAGGCGCTTAGCACACAAGCAGAGCATCGGAAGCGTGTCCGATCGCTTCCGATGCTCTGAAACACTGCCGGGCTCCACGTGGAGCGAAACCGGAAGTGATCACTCGTGGGGGAGTGATCAATCCGGTCCCGGCACTCGGGAACAGTATTGCAGGATGCCTAGACCTCAAGGCAAGCCTGCAATACTGTTAGAGCAGCTGGAAGCGATTTCGGTCGTTAAAGGGACATTAAACCCAAAAATTTTCTTTCATGATTTAGATAGAAAATATCATTTTAAACAACATTCCAATTTACTTCTATTATCTAATTTGCTGTATTATCTTGATATACTTTTCTGAAAAGCATATCTAGATAGGCTCAGTAGCTGCTGATTGGTGGCTGCACATAGATGCCTCGTGTAATTAGCTCACACATGTGCATTGCTATTAATTTAACAAAGGATATCTAAAGAATGAAGCTAATTCGATAATAGAAGTAAATTGTTGTTAAGTTGTTTAAAATTGTATTCTCTACCTGAATCATGAATGAAAATTTTTGGGTTTAATGTCCCTTTAATATTGACTGGATCCTGGGCAAGCATTTTCTTGCCCCCCTCCCCCCCCCCCATGCAATTTCACTCCCCACCCCAACCTCCCAAAAAACAACTAAATCAATTTATTTTATATTTTTCTTTTTAAATGATTAGCCCACTGCTAAATAATAATAATAATAATAAATTGCAATATATGAAACTGGACCTAAGCAGTACTAATAAGTAAATAAATATATAAATTCCTCCAATTTGGATTAAAGGGACACTGAACCCAATTTTTTTCTTTCATGATTCAGATAGAGCATGCAATTTTAAGCAACTTTGTAATTTACTCCTATTATCAAATTTTCTTTGTTCTCTTGCTATCTTTATTTGAAAAAGAACGCATCTAAGATATTTTTTTGGTTCAGTCCCCTGGACAGCACTTTTTTATTGGTGGATGAATTTATCCATCAATCAGCAAGGACAACCCAGGTTGTTCGCCAAAAATGGGCCGGCATCTAAACTTACCTTCTTGCATTTCAAATAAAGATACCAAGAGAATAAAGAAAATGTGATAATAGAAGTAAATAAGAAAGTTGCTTAAAATTTCATGCTCTATCTGAATCACGAAAGAAAAAATTTGGGTTCAGTGTCCCTTTAATTTAATATATTTATTCACTAATTAATTAACTAATTAAATATTGGTTTTTAATGTATTTATACAGTATATATTTTTTTAAGTACAGAAATATTTAATGCAATGCACGGCATCACATTTATTTTGGGGGCCCCTGAAAGCATCTCACCAGTTTTGGGACATTCACTACATATTTATTGTTTAGACAGCCACTGTACAACAAAATTACGATTTTCATGTATACCAAGGGAATGCCTAACATAACAAACTCCCCTAACCCATATACACACACACTCTCCAGAGCATACACTTATACATGTACACACACACACTCTCCAGAGCATACACATAAACACACACTCTCTAGAGCATACACATGTACACACAAACACACACTCTCTAGAGCATACACATGTACACACAAACACACACTCTCCAGAGCATACACATGTACACACAAACACACACTCTCCAGAGCATACACATGTACACACAAACACACACTCCTCAGAGCATACACATACACATGTACACACAAACACACACTCTCCAGAGCATACACATACACATGTACACACAAACACACACTCCTCAGAGCATACACATATACATGTACACACAAACACACACTCTCCAGAGCATACACATGTACACACAAACACACACTCTCCAGAGCATACGCATGTACACACAAAAACACACTCTCCAGAGCATACGCATGTACACACAAACACACACTCTCCAGAGCATACACATACACATGTACACACAAACAGACACTCTCCAGAGCATACGCATGTACACACAAACACACACTCTCCAGAGCATACACATGTACACACAAACACACACTCTCCAGAGCATACGCATGTACACACAAACACACACTCTCCAGAGCATACGCATGTACACACAAACACACACTCTCCAGAGCATACACATACACATGTACACACAAACACACACTCTCCAGAGCATACACATGTACACACAAACACACACTCTCCAGAGCATACACATACACATGTACACACAAACACACACTCTCCAGAGCATACACATGTACGCACAAACACACACTCTCCAGAGCATACACATACACATGTACACATACTCTCCAGAGCATACACATACACATGTACACACAAAACACACACTACAGATAATACACATATACATGTACACACAAACACACACTCCAGAGCATACACATGTACACACAAACGCACACTCTCCAGAGCATACACATACACATGTACACACAAACACACACTCTCCAGAGCATACACATATACATGTACACACAAACACACACTCTCCAGAGCATACACATATACATGTACACACAAACACACACTCTCCAGAGCATACACATATACATGTACACACAAACACACACACTCTCCAGAGCATACACATACACATGTACACACAAACACACACTCTCCAGAGCATACACATACACATGTACACACAAACACACTCTCTCCAGAGCATACACATATACATGTACACACAAACACACACTCTCCAGAGCATACACATACACATGTACACACAAACACACACTCTCCAGAACATACACATATACATGTACACACAAACACACACTACAGAGCATACACATATACATGTACACACAAACACTCACTCTCCAGAGCATACACATATACATGTACACACAAACACACACTCTCCAGAGCATACACATACACATGTACACACACACACACACTCTCAAGAGCATACACATGTACACACAAACACACACTCTCCAGAGCATACACATACACATGTACACACAAACACACACTCTCCAAAGCATACACATACACATGTACACACAAACACACACTCTCCAGAGCATACACATACACATGTACACACAAACACACACTCTCCAGAGCATACACATACACATGTACACACAAACACACACTCTCCAGAGCATACACATACACATGTACACACAAACACACACTCTCCAGAGCATACACATACACATGTACACACAAACACACACTCTCCAGAGCATACACATACACATGTACACACAAACACACACTCTCCAGAGCATACACATACACATGTACACACAAACACACACTCTCCAGAGCATATACATACACATGTACACACAAACACACACTCTCCAGAGCATACACATACACATGTACACACAAACACACACTCTCCAGAGCATACACATACACATGTACACACAAACACACACTCTCCAGAGCATACACATACACATGTACACACACACACACACTCTCCAGAGCATACACATATACATGTACACACAAACACTCACTCTCCAGAGCATACACATATACATGTACACACAAACACTCACTCGCCAGAGCATACGCATATACATGTACACACAAACACACACTCTCCAGAGCATACGCATATACATGTACACACAAAATACACACTACAGAGCATACACATATACATGTACACACAAAACACACACTACAGAGCATACACATACACATGTACACACAAACACTCACTCTCCAGAGCATACACATATACATGTACACACAAACACTCACTCGCCAGAGCATACACATATACATGTACACACAAACACTCACTCGCCAGAGCATACGCATATACACACGTACACACAAAATACACACTACAGAGCATACACATATACATGTACACACAAACACTCACTCGCCAGAGCATACACATATACATGTACACACAAACACTCACTCGCCAGAGCATACACATATACATGTACACACAAAACACACACTACAGAGCATACACATATACATGTACACACAAAACACACACTACAGAGCATACACATATACATGTACACACAAATACTCACTCGCCAGAGCATACACATATACATGTACACACAAACACTCACTCGCCAGAGCATACGCATATACACGTACACACAAAACACACACTACAGAGCATACGCATATACACGTACACACAAAATACACACTACAAATGATACACATATACATGTACACACAAACACTCACTATCCAGAGCATACACATATACACGTACACACAAACACATACTCTCTAGAGCATACACATGTACACACAAACACGCATTCTCCAGAGCATACACATATACATGTACACACAAACACACACTCTCCAGAGCATACACATATACATGTACACACAAACACACACTCTCCAGAGCATACACATATACATGTACACACAAACACACACTCTCCAGAGCATACACATACACATGTACACACAAACACACACTCTCCAGAGCATACTCATATACATGTACACACAAACACACACTCTCCAGAGCATACACATACACGTACACACAAACACACACTCTCCAGAGCATACACATACACATGTACACACACTCTCGAGAGCATACACATACACATGTACACACACTCTCCAGAGCATACACATGTACGCACAAACACACACTCTCCAGAGCATACACATACACATGTACACACAAACACACACTCTCCAGAGCATACACATACACATTTACACACAAACACACACTCTCCAGAGCATACACATACACATGTACACACAAACACACACTCTACAGAGCATACACATACACATGTACACACAAACACACACTCTACAGAGCATATACATATACATGTACACACAAACACACACTCTCCAGAGCATACACATGTACACACAAACACACACTCGCCAGAGCATACACATGTACACACAAACACACACTCTCCAGAGCATACACATGTACACACAAACACACACTCTCCAGAGCGTACACACAAACACTCACTATCCAGAGCATACACATATACATGTACACACAAACACACACATTCCCTCTTACACACACATACTTTACAGTATACATAAAATATAACCACACTTGGCATAACAAACAGCACACGTTAAATAAACAACAACTAAATGGCATCTCACAGAATGAATTTAGATGGGGTGTTTTTTTATTCCCAATGAAAATGGAAAAGGCTCTAGTAATCTGTACTGGGGCCAATATTAAAAATACAAAGTATGTGTGCACTGTGCAGTATACTGAGGTGTTTCTGACCTGTAAGGGGGAATCTTGACATTTGGGGAGAACAAGATCAGATATGGATGATCTAATCAATCAAGCTGATGCTTTTGAATGTGATTCTGGTGTGAGGTTAGCTGGTTAAAGAGATTTAGGGCTGGTTAAAGAGATTTAGGGCAGTCAACAGGAGCAAAGCAAGGTAAAGACTGAGGAAGAAGCATGGAGGTGCAGACAAATATAAGTTTACTGACTGGAACAGCAGAACTACTATGGGAAGCTGTAAAATCTGAGACAAAGAGAAACAATCTATAAAAATAAACCTTACCTTAATGTGTGAAGTATCAGCATGACATTATACAACAGCCACAGCAGCACATGTCACTTCTCTGCTAGGAACAAGTTCCCTCTCATACTGCACTAATTGATGCTGCATGGGGAGGGGCATGTGTGCACTCACTTATTCTTCCCACTGACACCTTTCTACAAAGCACTGTTCCCCTAACAAACTTCAGTTAGTTGATCTGAGGGCCACAGCAGAAAGAGCAGGGTTAAGGGGACAAGCAGACAGGATGCTGTCTGTCCAGGGCTGTAGGGATACAGTGTGAGACGAGTCAGACAGCCTCAAGACTGAAGAAAGCAGTGTCTGCAGCTGCACAGATGTTCAAATCCTCATGTGCCTTCCGCTCCAGCTTTCTGCTGCATGCGCCTACAGTCAGCCCTACTCTGAACAATCCCCACCACCAGAGCAGTAACCTGGTAACAGTGGTAACCCCAGCAGGACCTTTTCTGATGCAGTGGGATTGGCTAGATGCTGAGTTAGGGCTTAGCATTCAGTTCTACACAGTGCACACCTAAAACAGCACATGGCACTAGCTTGGCATGTCACATGATACTGGCACAGTACGGCACAGTTTCTCACAAATAAATATAAGCAGAGAACTTTTGACTGTGACAGTATTAGGACTGACTGTGTGTGCCCCCCATGTCACATGACATCAGCAGTATGGCATGCTTATATTTGTTTACATATGTATTTATGTATATATATATATATATATATATATATATATATATATATATATATATATATATATATATGTGTATATATATATATATATATATATGTATGTATTTACAGACATATTTACACATATAAACACATAAATACATTGGAGCCTTTTGCAGTTGATGAATACATGAAAAAGCATATTTGTGCAATATTCATTTAATAAAGTATTATACTGTGTATGTACTGTACATATTTCACATTAATGTACCAATGAGAGAAAAATGCAGACTTTTTGTTGTTTAATTAAATTAATTAAAAGTCTAGTTTATTGTATGCTAACTATATACATAAGTTCCCAACAGTAGGTCATACCAGGTACACTTCCTAAGAGGAGGAATTTCACATTCAAATGTTCTGCACATAGGGGAATATGTTTTATGTATTTTTAAATAGATATTCCTATATCTATATATATATATATATTTATACTTATATATAATCATCTATACATATACTGTAGATATATATTGTACCAAAATACCATCAGATATATGTAGAAATATGTATTTTTGAGAAAAAAAAGAATATTTTTTGCTATGTGAAGAACATTAGAATGTGAAATATTCATATTTTTATTATTATGTCAGGCTAGCAAATGTGAGAATATGGCATTGGGGTTGTGCGCGAGTAGGGTGTTACGTTAACACGATCATGATATTCAAAGTTTGGCTTTTTGTGCGCAAAATGTCACCTTGTCATACGAGTGCTCCCCGGCTTATGCAAAAACCTTACTTCTAGAAGAGTTAGAGTGGGACTGAAAGTGTTAAATAACGCTCCACTTGTAACCTGGCCCTTTATCTCTTTTCTTTTCTTGTTCTCATTACACTAACGTCTCAAGTTTAAATACTTTTTGACAACCTAGTGAGTTTAGAGTCACCTGGAAATGATAGGTGGAAGCCCTTGGTACTAGATCATCTTTATTTACTGCTTAGCATTTTGCCTGTTGTATTATCTGTGTGTTCTGTAACACTTATATAATAAAACTATTACAATATATAAAATAACTGGGTTTTCATGCAGCCTTGTTTGCACACTCTCTTTTGATTCCTGTTTCATATCTGTCCCCAATTGTCTTCAGCAAAAGTGATAGATAAGGGGAAAACAGGTTCTAACATGGAGGCGCCTTTTATTAGAAACTCAGTGGAATTGACAAAATCAACAATTTTCTGAATTAACCCCTTAACAACCAGCGTTGTACCCTGTGGAAATATTAAGTGCTACTTGTACTTATTGCCCTATAACTTGCAAAAAAGCAAAGAACATTTTAGAAACTAATTAACATAGGTGTTTTTGAGGGTTGTAGATGTGTAACAGCTTTTGGGGGTCAAAGTTAGAAAAAGTGTATTTTTTTCACTTTTTTCCTCATATTTTATATTTTTTATAGTAAATTATTAAGATATGATGAAAATAATGGTATCTTTAGAAATTCCATTTAATTGCGAGAACAACGGTATATAATATGTATGGGTACAGTAAATGAGTAAGTGGAAACTTACAGCTAAACACAAACACTGCAGAAATGTAAAAATAGCCCAGGTCCTTAAAGGCAAGAAATTGAAAAATGGCCTGGTCCTTAAAGGGTTAAGTTTGAGGAAAGGGGAACAAAATGACTGTTTTATGTTCCCTTAAGTAACATCTCAAATCAGGGCCACCACTAGATGTTGGGGCACCTTACTAAACCATTGGTTGGGGGCCTTCCTTTTCAACTGTACACTGTGACTAAATGCGTGTCCACTTTATTTTTGAGTGTAGCCAAACTTAAGAATGTTTTAAAGATAGTAACACATATAAACACTCACAGAGAAACTTAAACACACATATACAGAAAAACTCATAGACACACACACAGAAACACTCTAACAGAAACTCACACACACAGATACACACATAAACACTCTAAGAGAAACACCCACAGGCACATAAATAAACACACAAATACTCACACACTCACAAAAACATTTATAGACACACACATATAGAAACACTCTAAGAGAAACTCACACACACAAACACACAGAAACAATCAAACTCATAAACACTCATAGACCACACACACACAGAAACACTGACAGACACAAATAAACACTCACAGGCACATACCAACACAAAAATATTTACACAGAAACAGATAAACATTTACACATACATACACACAAAGAAAAACCTCATAGACACACACAGAAACACTCTAAGAGAAACATACACAGAAACACTCTAAGAGAAACACACATACTCACACACAAACACACACACAGAAACACTAATAGACACACACAGAAACACTTTAAGAGAAACCCAGACACACACAGAAACAATCAAACACATACAGAGACAAAAACAGACACATACACACAGAAGCACTCACAGGCACAAAAAAACACTCACAGGCACATACACACAAAAAAATATTTACAGAGAAACTTACACACAGAGAACTTAAACACACACACATACAGAAACACACAGACACACTAACACAAAAATACTCAAACACACATAAATGAACACAGATATACACACCTTACACAGAGACACAGACAGGCCTCACACCCAGACACACAGACAGACAGGCCTCACACACAGACACACATACCTCACACACAGACACTACATATTGGCAGGCTCAGTCAATTCAGGATAGAGAAATGAAAAATCATTCTTCATAAACCTTTGATTCACTGTGGCAAAATATCAAGAATCCCCAACCAAAAACCTAGAACCATAACATGATTTTTGTAATCACTCCTCAGTGTTGCACCAATGAGATGGGTGATATCCCAACTATACCTAAGGTCACAGCTGAGGGTATAGATGATACACATAACTCTACAATGTTTGTAGGGCAAGACACTATACAAGTAAGTTTAACACAATGTCTCTTATGGGTCAACTGCATCACGAGATTCCAGGGACCTTATACAAGGACAGTCCCTTTCTTTTAAGCCCTATTTCCCTGGCCAGGCTGGCTGACCATACCTACCACCAACTAATATAAAATGACCACACGGTCAGCACAACTACACCATCACTACAACAGTGTCTGACTCTGCTGTTGAAGTGCCAGTGTTAGCCCCCTCAGAGTCTCAAAGTTTGTGTGTTCTCTCAGTTCTTCCTCCTAAATGTGAATCAGGACTGCCCCCTAAGTAGCGCTAGTATATGTTATACACTAGTAGTCTGCCCACCTGTGGGTCCCCACCAATGCGCACACAGAGACAGTGAGATCCACCTTAGAGAAGGGCTGTCACTGCCTTCACCCCACCTGGCTGGCAGTCTCTCTGGGCAAACCCAAGCCCCTAACGCCAGTGACCCCTGTCACCCCCTGATGGCATCCCTGTCTCCTACTCCTTTTATATACCTGACACATCCTTAGAGCAAATTCTGTTACCTAAGGAGTATATATAGCCAAATTAAGTTGTGTGTTCCACTCAAATCTTTCCCAATGAACAGCATGAGTTGAGGGTTCTGATAGATGTCGCTGTAGTGAGATCATAAACACAAACAGTGAATGGGTTCTGAGCGTGTAAGCACTTAGAACACTTTTGAACACCAACAGAATGGTGCTGCTTTTTAAAAGGATAGGATGGGTATGTGAAAATAATAACTTAAGTCAATAGCTCCCCTATGAAATATATACATTTGTTTTCCATAAGGCACAAGTCTTTTGTATATTGCTTATATTCGTTTAAAAGTGTAACAAAGGTTGCAATTACCTAGATATTTTATTAAGCATATAAAATGTGCATGTTTAAAAAAAAATTAATTTTCTTAAAAGTTTAAAGGAACAGTAGTACTCACTTTTCAACAGAAAGTCTACTGAGAGCTTACCTTTAGCAGAATAATGCTGCTCCTAAAGGTTTGAATCCCCCCTGGGGTCTGAGTGCTAGTCTAGTCCGTGCTGCCAGACCCCCACAGCAAGAATCAAATAATGTTACATCGCACTTAGGAATCTGTTGAATAAAAGCTTTCTTTATTTCAACAACATTAAAAGTTACACAAGGAGGGGCAACTCAAAGATACTGATGCGTTTCGCTCTAGTTTAGTACTTACTCATAGTTAATTTATAATTTTTTGCCTTTGAACTGATGGGCTGTAGACAGGGCCGTCTTTAATATTGACTGGGCGAAAATTTTCTTGGGCCCCCCCCCCCATGCAATTTCGCTCTCCACCCCAACATCCCAAAAAACAACTAAATCAATTTTTTTTATTATTATTAGCCCAGCAGTGGATTATCCACTGCTGAGCTAATCATTTTAAAAAAATGAAATAAATTGCAATATGTGAAACTGAACCTAAGCAGTACTAATAAGTAAATAAATATATAAATTCCTCCACTGTGGATTTATTTAATATTCTTTTGAATGTGATTCTGGTGTGAGGTTAGTTGGTTAAAGAGATTTAGGGCAGCCAACAGGAGCAAAGCAAGGTAAAGACTGAGGAGGAAGCATGGAGGTGCAGTATAAGTTTACTGACTGGAACAGCAGAACTACTATGGGAAGCTGTAAAATCTGAGACAGAGAGAAAACAAAAACTATAAAAATAAACCTTACATTAATGTGTGAAGTATCAGCATGATACTATACATCAGCCACAGCAGCACATGTCACTTCTTTGCTAGGAACAAGTTCCCTCTCACCTTGCACTAGACAATGCTGCATGGGGAGGGGTGTGTGTGCATTCACTTATTCTTCCCACTGACACCTTTCTACAAAGCATTGTTCCCCTAACAAACTTCAGTTAGTTGATCTTAGGGCCACAGCAGAAAGAGCAGGGCTAAGGGGACCAGCAGACTGGATGCTGTCTGTCCAAGGCTGCATGGATACAGTGTGAGATGAGTCACACAGCCTCAAGACTGAAGAGAGCACTGTATGCAGCTGCACAGATGCTCAAATCCTCACGTGCTTGCCGCTCCAGCTTTCTGCTGCATGCGCCTACAGTCAGCCCTACCCAGAAACAATCCCTACCAGCAGAGTAGTTACCTGGTAACATTGGTAACCCCAGTATGACCTTTTATGATGCAGTGGGAATGGCTGGATGCCGAGTTAGGGCTTTGCATTCAGTGCTGCACAGTGCACATCTAAAAGAGCACATGGCAATAGCTTGGCATATCACGTGACACCGGCACGGTCTGGCACAGTTTAAAAATATATATATATATATATAAGCAGAGTACTTTTGACTGTGACAGTATTAGGACTGAATGTGTGTGTTCCCCATGTCAAATCAGCAGTCTGGTATGAACCATAAAAAAAATATATATATATATATAAGCAGAGTACTTTTAACTGTGACAGTATTAGGAATAAATGTGTGTGTTCCCCATGTCAAATCAGCAGTCTGGTATGAACCTAAAAAAAAAAAAAGATTTTTTTATTTTTTATTTTTTTTTTAGGACTCTTGGGCCCCTCAACAGAAACTGGGCCCTGGGCAGCTGCCCCTTTTGCCCTGTGTTAAAGACGGTCCTGGCTGTAGAGCGAGTAAGCTGATGTACCACCTGCCACATACGCTGCACAGAATGTGCACCCCTCCATCCTGCATACAGTCTAAAGCCATTTGCAGGGTAACATATAGCTTATGGAGTGTGTGGTGCAGTAGCTGACTGGCTGTTTGGTTAGTCAGTTAAAAAGAAAAAATGACTTTTTGAACAGGGCTAGAGGCAGCAGATTGTAATGTATATTGAATGTGGTGCACAAAGTCAAAGAAAGTTAATTAAAGTTTATTAAAAAGGAATATTGCATAAATATGCTTTTACATGTTTTCATCTACTTAACTGCAATGCACTTATATATGTCTACATGTGTATATACATATGTATTTATGTGTTTATATGTGTATATATGTCTGCATGTGTATATACATATGTATTTATGTGTTTATATGTGTATATATGTCTGCATGTGTATATACATATGTATTTATGTGTTTATATGTGTATATATGTCTGCATGTGTATATACATATGTATTTTTTGTGTTTATATGTGTATATATGTCTACATGTGTATATACATTTGTATTTATGTGTTTATATGTGTATATATGGCTGCATGTGTATATACATATGTATTTATGTGTTTATATGTGTTTATATGTCTGCATGTGTATATACATATGTATTTATGTGTTTATATGTGTATATATGTCTGCATGTGTATATACATATGTATTTATGTGTTTATATGTGTATATATGTCTGCATGTGTATATGCATATGTATTTATGTGTTTATATGTGTATTGTGTATATATGTCTGCATGTGTATATAGATATGTATTTATGTGTTTATATGTGTATATACCGTATGTCTGCATGTGTATATGCATATGTATTTATGTGTATTGTGTATATATGTCTGCATGTGTATATACATATGTATTTATGTGTTTATATGTGTATATACTGTATGGCTGCATGTGTATATACATATGTATTTATGTGTTTATATGTGTATATATGTCTACATGTGTATATACATATGTATTTATGTGTTTATATGTGTTTATATGTCTGCATGTGTATATACATATGTATTTATGTGTTTATATGTGTATATATGTCTGCATGTGTATATACATACGTATTTATGTGTTTATATGTGTATATATGTCTGCATGTGTATATACATATGTATTTATGTGTTTATATGTGTATATATGTCTGCATGTGTATATACATACGTATTTATGTGTTTATATGTGTATATATGTCTGCATGTGTATATACATATGTATTTATGTGTTTATATGTGTATATATGTCTGCATGTGTATATACATACGTATTTATGTGTTTATATGTGTATATATGTCTGCATGTGTATATACATATGTATTTATGTGTTTATATGTGTATATATGTCTGCATGTGTATATACATATGTATTTATGTTTTTATATGTGTATATATGTCTGCATGTGTATATACATATGTATTTATGTGTTTATATGTGTATATATGTCTGCAAATACATAAATACACAAAAAAATTGTGTTCATCAATCAGCAGTCTGGTATGAACCATAAAAAAAATATATATATATAAGCAGAGTACTTTTGACTGTGACAGTATTAGGAATAAATGTGTGTGTTCCCCATGTCAAATCAGCAGTCTGGTATGAACCTAAAAAAAAAAAAAATTTTTTTTTTTTTTTTTTTTTTTTTTAGGACTCTTGGGCCCCTCAACAGAAACTGGGCCCTGGGCAGCTGCCCCTTTTGCCCTGTGTTAAAGACGGTCCTGGCTGTAGAGCGAGTAAGCTGATGTACCACCTGCCACATACGCTGCACAGAATGTGCACCCCTCCATCCTGCATACAGTCTAAAGCCATTTGCAGGGTAACATATAGCTTATGGAGTGTGTGGTGCAGTAGCTGACTGGCTGTTTGGTTAGTCAGTTAAAAAGAAAAAATGACTTTTTGAACAGGGCTAGAGGCAGCAGATTGTAATGTATATTGAATGTGGTGCACAAAGTCAAAGAAAGTTAATTAAAGTTTATTAAAAAGGAATATTGCATAAATATGCTTTTACATGTTTTCATCTACTTAACTGCAATGCACTTATATATGTCTACATGTGTATATACATATGTATTTATGTGTTTATATGTGTATATATGTCTGCATGTGTATATACATATGTATTTATGTGTTTATATGTGTATATATGTCTGCATGTGTATATACATATGTATTTATGTGTTTATATGTGTATATATGTCTGCATGTGTATATACATATGTATTTTTTGTGTTTATATGTGTATATATGTCTACATGTGTATATACATATGTATTTATGTGTTTATATGTGTATATATGGCTGCATGTGTATATACATATGTATTTATGTGTTTATATGTGTTTATATGTCTGCATGTGTATATACATATGTATTTATGTGTTTATATGTGTATATATGTCTGCATGTGTATATACATATGTATTTATGTGTTTATATGTGTATATATGTCTGCATGTGTATATGCATATGTATTTATGTGTTTATATGTGTATTGTGTATATATGTCTGCATGTGTATATAGATATGTATTTATGTGTTTATATGTGTATATACCGTATGTCTGCATGTGTATATGCATATGTATTTATGTGTATTGTGTATATATGTCTGCATGTGTATATACATATGTATTTATGTGTTTATATGTGTATATACTGTATGGCTGCATGTGTATATACATATGTATTTATGTGTTTATATGTGTATATATGTCTACATGTGTATATACATATGTATTTATGTGTTTATATGTGTTTATATGTCTGCATGTGTATATACATATGTATTTATGTGTTTATATGTGTATATATGTCTGCATGTGTATATACATACGTATTTATGTGTTTATATGTGTATATATGTCTGCATGTGTATATACATATGTATTTATGTGTTTATATGTGTATATATGTCTGCATGTGTATATACATACGTATTTATGTGTTTATATGTGTATATATGTCTGCATGTGTATATACATATGTATTTATGTGTTTATATGTGTATATATGTCTGCATGTGTATATACATACGTATTTATGTGTTTATATGTGTATATATGTCTGCATGTGTATATACATATGTATTTATGTGTTTATATGTGTATATATGTCTGCATGTGTATATACATATGTATTTATGTTTTTATATGTGTATATATGTCTGCATGTGTATATACATATGTATTTATGTGTTTATATGTGTATATATGTCTGCAAATACATAAATACACAAAAAAATTGTGTTCCACTCAT
Organism: Bombina bombina; assembly: GCF_027579735.1. Taxonomy (NCBI): domain Eukaryota; kingdom Metazoa; phylum Chordata; class Amphibia; order Anura; family Bombinatoridae; genus Bombina; species Bombina bombina. Next base: position 56,206,265 of record NC_069509.1, read on the forward strand.
AATCTGGACAGATAGAGAATACAGTTTTATTTACTTCTATTATCAAATTTGCTGCATTCTCTTTATATCCTTTGCTGAAGGGGCATCAATGCACTTCTGGGAGCCACTTGAATACATTGGGTTTTCCTATGACAAGAGACATATACAGTATGTGCAGCCGCTAATCAGCAGCTAGTGCCCAATAGTGTTTTGCCACTTTTGAGCTTACCTAGGTATGCTTTTCAATAAATTATACAAAGAGAAAGAATCAAATTATATAATAGATGTAAATTGGAAAGTATTTTAAAATGGTATTCTCTATCTAAATCAAGAAAGAAAAAATGTAGGGCTTCATGTCTCTTTAAATAAGACTGTAATAGGACCCTAATATATTTGTATGTTGACAAGATAAAGAAGGAGCAATAATGACTTCTTCAGACACAAATTAATAATGTCACACACCAATTATGAGTGGAGCGCAATATTGCGCTTACACAAGCTCGATATTTGCGCTCCACTTAGTAATACCAGCGCACGTAAATGTGTGCTGGTATTACAAGTGAGGCTACAAACAAAATGGAGATTACAATAGTGCTAAAAAGTACTCGAAAGTAATAAAACTATAATACTTGATGGAGTTAGAGCAACATAAAACAATAATACAACAAAGTGGTTAATGAGGACGCCGTTTCCACTAAAAACGTGTTTCTGGATAAATGTCCTTAGACACCTGTAGCTTAAAACGTTAAATGGGCTCAAATTCAATGCCACCTTAAATAAAAATGGAATGATTTATCCATTAATCCAAAATAAAAACAAAAACATGTGGAGAAACGATCTCTAGAGGTCCAACTGAGAACAGAAATGTGGAGGAAACATATGCATTGTGTATCGCCCACATCGAATACCGAGTAACAACCGGAGAACACAGAGCTGCGACGAGATTAAAAGATTAACAAAGGGACCGGTACAGTATCTAAGAACAGGTACTTGGCGGTAACATAGTTGCCATACACTGGATTATTGAAATCTGTTACAGAATATAAACATTGGCATTTATGTTGCTTATTTTATATTCTGCAACTATATAAGCAAACTGATTCCCACAGCATTGAGAAATCATTCCATTTTTATTTAAGGTGGTATTGAGCCCATTTAACGTTTTAAGATACAGGTGTCTAAGGACATTTATCCAGAAACACGTTTTTAGAGGAGACGTCCTCATTAACCACTTTGTTTTATAATTGTTTTATGTTGCTTTAACTTCATCAAGTATTATTGTTTTATTAAACGGTATATATGTTACAGTGATACCAGTATTTAGGTCTCAATTTTTTTCACATTGCTTTGTTATATGAAATGTTTTGATCTCTGAACCATATTCCCTTATTTGAAGTTTAACCCTAAGCTTTCAAGCACTTTCGAGTACTTTTACTTTACTATTGTAATCTCCATTTTGTTTGTGACTTCCCTTTGTTCTGGTTGTGAGACCAGTTCTACAAATAGCTCTTTTAGGGTTAGAGTATAGCGCTAATAGTCACCCTTTTTTTTTATTACAAGTGAGTCGCAATGCGAATGCGACCTTGCGTTCACATTCCTCCGGAAGCCTTTTATAGGCCTCAACAGGAGCATCGTTCTGATGCCGATAGGCACGGCAATCTACCTAGAGCAGCACAGGGGACAATTCATGCAGTGTTGGGCAGCATTAAATACATATATATGTATATAAGTATATATATATGTATTTAAAACACAATCCCCCATAGACATCCATGTAAAGGCGCTTTCAGGGCCGTTTTTTCCCAACATCCCACATCCCTTACTTTAACCCCTTTTAACTACTTTGTGCAGGTTTTGTTCTTTTTTTAAATAAAGAAGCTCATATATTTATTTGATGTTACTGTACCGTCCTCTATATTTTGGGGGCAATTGAGGCAACTTTTTTCATTAACCAGAGATCTGATCTCTGGTTAATGATTCTAGCGCAGTGGTAGCATTACCCAGCTACTTGTAATGACTGATTATTTAACGTGCACCCGTAAACGGGCAAATTTGGCGCACTTTAAGATAGTGCTACACTTGTAATCTGGCCCTTTTATGGGGATTGATCCCATATATTCCTGAAAAATATATTTTTATTGATTGGTCTAAATTTAATGGGACAGGAAACCCTTTTATTATTTGGATAGAACATAATATTTTAAACAACTTTTCAATTTACTTCTATTATCAAACTTGCTTCAGTCTCTTGTTATCCTTTGCTGAAGGAACAGCATTGCACTACTGGCAGCAAGATGAACGCATCTAGTTAGCCAATCACAAGAGACAAAATGAGTGCAGGCACCAATCAGCAGCTAGCTCCCACTAGTGTAGAATATGTGCATATTATTTTTCAACAAAGGATACCAAGAGAACCAATCACATTTGAAAATAGAAGTGAAATTAAAAGTGTCTTAAAATTACACGCTCTATGTGAATCATGCAAGTTTATTTTTGACTTTCCTATCCCTTTAAGTATTTAACAATTGACTGTACTAGAGTTGGTCTTTTAACAAGGAATATGAGTGTGGCTAGACCTACAGTGGGAGATATTTACTTAGCTAAATTTATTAGTGGAGAATCTAATGATCCAGTGGTGAAAAAGAATCTGTTGATTCACTTAAAGGGGTGTATTACCCAATTGCTGAAGCACTTGAAAGTGATGCAACACATTAGTAAAAGGCTGAGTAAAAAATATCACATAAATATCTCAGTAAAAAAAAGGAAAATATACAGAGTGTCCTCAGTAAAAACACCCTATTGCAAATGAACTTTAAGCAGCCAATCAGGATGCTTGTCCCAGGACTTGCAAGAGAGTATTAATTTTGGGTGATGATACACGTGTTTCTGGCCGCCTAATCAGAGCATAACCCTGTCCGCCTGATCTGATGATCGGGTTGATTGACACCCCCCTGCTGGCGGCCAATTGGTCGCGAGTCTGCAGGGGGCGGCGTTGCACCAGCCGCTCTTGTGAGCTGCTGGTGCAATGCTGAATACGGAGAGCGTATTGCTCTCCGCATTTAGCGAGGTCTGCAAGACCTTTGATAAATAGGCCCCATAGAGTTCTGTTTGTCAAAAGCTGTTCATCATGTTAGCCCCCAAATCTTCAGATTAAAAATATATTAAACATTAAAGAAATATTAGGCCTATGACATACTGTAAACTAAGTTTCATTTATGTGAGACATGGAAGAGCGGCGTTCCTGGCAGCGTCTGCAGGCCTGGCGAGGTAACCGGAAGTGATGCCGGTTTCAGTATAGTCTTTCCATGGTGAGCCAACGGAGTGCCGTAGCAGTGGCGAAACCCAGACACTATTTAGCTACAGGACAAGAAAGAAGTGCAGGCACTGCTGGAGGTTCCTTAAAACAATGATGCTTTATTTGAACAAAGTTTAAAAAGTAAACAGCTACATCCGCTGTAAAGAGTGCTTGTATGAAAAAGGTACAAAAAGGTAAGGTACAAGGGGTATTTAGACACATTTGGGGTATTTAGACACAGAAAAATGTCTGACTAGTTTCGAGTCCTCTCAGGACTCTTATTCATAGACATAAAAAGGAGAAAGTGGGGCTTGCATTTAAAGGGAAAACTATGTGTGAACATCAGCTGGTTCCTATACAAATTAATCAGGGAACCAGGAATAGTTAACCCCTAAAAGTGCATGTCGCTCTTAGTCCTTAACAGAAAGGTTAAAAACAAATAAAGAAATTCTCAGATACATGTTTTTTAATTAAACAATAGATAATCTCATTTGTAAATATTTGATAGGATGGGAGCATTTGGCAAACTCTGTATAGGATGTACATAGCCAATATAATCTCTTAATATTCTCAACTTTACAAGTGAATATGTTATTAGTACATTTCTAGAAAAATTACAAAGGGACTCTCTTTCAATGGATTATAATAAGACATATTGGATATGAGTATAAATAAAACTGAATTTGTATCCTGTTGAAGGATTTTAGACTCAAGATTATATGAGGATCAGCAGACATGTATGAAGTACAAAGATTAAATGTATATAAATAACATAGTACATACATCCTTAAATGAAGATAAGCATTCTCAGATGAAGACATAAATACTAATGAAAATAAAGATACACATTTAACACCTTAAGTGTCAATGAAGAAATTGATATCACATTCACGATTCATTCCCCTAGGGGAACGTGTTTGTAATTTTAACATCCAGAAAAGTTCTTTCTTTTCCAGAGATTTAAATTTATTACCACCTCTGATGGGCAAATTTACAGTGTCAATTATTTTTATGCTCATATTAGCTTCATTGGTAAAATGGAGACTGTTGAAATGGTTGGCTACTGCAGAATCTTTATTGTAATTTTTAGTGTCTCTTGTGTGTTCATTAAACCGCTTTCTAACTTCCCTGGAGGTTTGTCCTGTGTATTGTAATTTGCATATATTGCATGTAAGGAGATATACCACAAAAGTTGTGCTGCAGTTGGCATAGAAGTCTATAGTATATTCTTTTTCTGTGCTAGTGCTGTTAAATATATTTCCTTCCTAAATGTGTGAGCACATATTACAATTTCGTCTGCCACATTTGTAATTTCCCTTGTGTGTTAGCCAATCATGTTTGTTTCCTTTAGTTCTCATAACTAAACTGGGGGATATAATTTGTCCTAAAGTTTTTGATTTTTTAGGAACATATTTAATGTTGTTAATGAGGGGTCTGAGGGTATCATCTCCTGAGAGAATATGTGCATGTTTTTGCAAGATTTTTATGATGTCATTATACTGTTTAGAATATGCTGTAGTGAAAACTATTGCATCTTTAAAACTAGATTTATTTATCTTTTTCTTATTACTGTGTGTTTCTACGGTTGTGTTGTAGTTTTTGATTTCTTTCCTACATTTTTCTAAACTGTTGACATTATATCCTCTACAGGTTAGTCTTTTTTTTTAAGTCAAGAGATTGAGTTTGATAAATATGGTCTGACTTTGTATTTCTCCGTATCCTGATGAATTGACTATGTGGTATTGCTTTAATTAAATGTGTAGGTTGTTGAGACGTGGCGTACAAAATAGTATTGCCTGCAGTTTCCTTGCGGTAAGTACTTGTGACAATGCAGTTGTCAATGATTTCTAATGTTAGATCTAAATAATTAACACTCTGTGTACTGAATATCCCTGTCAATTTTAAGTTGAATGGGTTAATATTGATGTAATCCATAAAACTATTAAATTCTGCATCATTTAAAGGTTTTTTTACAATGAACAACAGATCGTCGATGTAACGAATGTATATTAGGATATCTTCAAGCCAAGGATTTTAAGTATTATAAATATGGGATAGTTCCCACCAGGAGACATATAAGTTTGCAAAAGCAGGGGCAAACTTCGCCCCCATGGCGGTGCCACATATTTGATTATAAAAGCATCCATCAAACCAAAAATAGTTATGTGAGAGTAAAAATTCCGATTATACTAATTATTTGAAGATATAATCTAGATTTTATTAAAGACACAGAGACGAGTATTTTTGCATTACTCTTTCTTTACTACTCAATGCAGCCTTTTAAAGAACAATAACATTGATAAGATAAATATAATATAATACATAATATAAGAAGCTAACAGAGGTTATTATAATAAGAGAAAAAAGCAGCCAATCAGCACAGAGAATAACCTATAAACTGAGAACACAGCTAACTCTCTTCCTCTTTCTAGTTGATGCTCAAAAGAAATAAAATATTAAGCATCATGATAAGTCCAAAAAGTCCGAAACAACAAAGGATAGAAAACGCCAACTTCTTGTAGAACTGATGGAAGGAACTCCATGAAATGTTGAACTTGATAGAAGGCAGACTCGATGTCCAGAATTCAAAGGATGGATGATGAAACCTCTGAGTTGTAGGAAAGAATCCAGAAGATGAAAACGGATTGGAATTACATGGATACTGTCAAAAAATAAAGAATATTAATAACATATAATAGTAAATATGAGGGTGGGAAAAAACACAATTATCTATTTGAGGAGGGAAAATACTCGTCTCTGTGTCTTTAATAAAATCTAGATTATACCTTCAAATAATTAGGATAATCGGAATTTTATTACAAGACCAGAGACTCCTATTTTTGCAAGTTTAAAGCATATTGGGAAAATAAATTAAGCGAGGCATGTTGAATGGGTCTGAAATAAAATTGTTTAAAAATGGAATCAGAAGACCAGTCTGCAGCATTCAAAATCTGTTGAAGAGGAGCCGCTTTCAAAAAGGCTTTAGAAGCAGCAGAGCCTCTGACGGAATGAGCTGTGAAAGAAATGTTGATACCAGCCTCTTTCATGACCCATTTAACCCACCTAGCAATAGAAGTAGAAGTGATAGGAGCATGAGGAGGGACAAAAGAAATTAGAAGTTGATTAAATTTAGCTTTTCTAAAAATCAAGGTTCTAGATTCATATGATTTTAAGCATTTGACCACACACAGAGAAGGTTCGGAAGGAAGATAAGGATAGAAAATAGAAGTAGATAAAGTTTTAGTTCTGCGAGAAAGGAAAAAGGTGACTCCTTCAGGAGAGAAACGTTTAGAGTTCCAGTCTAAAGCTTTCACATCAGACACTCTTCTGAAAGAAATTAGACAGAGAAGAGTAACAAGTTTAGCAGAGAGTTGCTTCAGAGGTAACAAATTATTATTTGGCCAAGATTTAAAAAGGGAGAAAATTAAATCTACATCCCAGAAAAATTTGTGTTTGGGAACAGGTGGCCGTTTTAATCTAACGGCTTTAAGAATTCTACAAATTAAAGGATGTTTGCCAACAGGTAAATTATTAATTAAATTATGCCTGGCTGAAATAGCTGACCTATGAACATTAATAGTTCTGTAAGCCAGGCCTGAGTCAAAAAGATGGGACAGGTAGTTGATAATTTCGGTTAGATCAGAAGAAACGGGATCCAAATCCCTTTGCAAGCACCAGCTAGACCATTTTGACCATGCGGCAAAATAACATCTGCGGGTACCTGGGGCCCAGGAATCCTGAATGAGGGATCTAGCTCCCTCCGAAAGACCTCGGAGAGACCAGGATCCCCTGAAATTGTCCAAGCTATCAGAAGAAGAGAGCCTTGGAGAATTAGACTGTAATAATCGCCCTCCGGATTGACTAACAGGTGAGGAAGCAGAGGAAGAAGAATTGGAAGATTGATGGACATCTCCAGAAGAGAGGGGTACCATGATTGGGTTGGCAAAAAGGGAGTCACAATAGTTACTCCTGTTGAAATTGTCCTCGGGATCATTGAGAATGGAGGGAAAGCATAAGCTTTCTGAGGGGGCCATGGATGGAGAAAGGCGTCTATGGCCGCTGCTTCCGGATCTGGGCGCCAACTGAAGTATGGGCAAATTTGAAAATTGGTCCTGGATGCAAAAAGGTCCAAACAAAAGGGACCTCTGAGAGATTGGATGGATAGAAACATTTTCTTGTCTAGTCTCCAATCGCTGGAATCTGTCAAATGACAAGATCCCCAGTCTGCAGCTGCGTTCGATTGTCCTGGAATATGTTCCGCTTTGATGGAAATATTCCTGTCCAAACAAAGATGAATAAACTCTTTGGTTATGTTGGACAAGTTCCTTGATTTGGTGCCTCCCAAACGATTGAGATATCGCACTGCTGAAATATTGTCCATGCGTAGGAGAATAGAAACTGGAGAAGAAAATTTGGCAAAACTTTTGACTGCAAACGAGCCAGCCAATAATTCCAAACAATTGATGTGGAAACGTTTCTCCTCCAATGTCCATTTGCCACCTGTGATGGAAGGACCACAACGCGCACCCCAGCCTGAAAGACTGGCGTCGGATTCTATAACGAAATCTGGAGTCCTGCCAAAAATGGCTCTCCCATTCCAGGCTTCCAAATGAGAAAGCCACCAAGAGAGTTCTTCTTTGGCCTCTAGGGACAAAGGAATCAAGTGAGAGTAGGAAAACCCTTTTCTCAAATGAAGAATTTTTAATCTCTGAAGTTCTCGATAATGTAAAGGGGCGGGAAAGACAGCCTGAATAGAGGATGATAGTAACCCTACTATTCTGGCTATAGTTCTGATAGGGACTGAATCTTTGGATAAAGTTTTGGTAATTTCTTTCTTGATGTTCTTCACTTTGTCTGAAGGAAGACTCAGAGTGGAGAGCACTGAATTGATTTTGAAACCTAAGAAAATTAAGGATTTTGTAGGGTAAAGGACCGACTTCTGTTTGTTCACAATGAAACCTAAAGATTCTAGTAAGGAAATTGTGGTAGTTAGATGATTCTGAAGGGAATAAAAATCTTGGTCCATTATTAAAATGTCGTCTAAATAAATTATCAGACGAATCCCTCGGAGTCTCAACCAGGCCACTACAGGTTTGAGTAACTTGGTGAAAATCCAAGGGGCTGAAGACAGGAAGACACGTGAAGTTCCAAAATTGGTCTTCCCAACGGAATGTCAGGAATTTCCAATGTTCTTGAGCGATTGGGACAGCTAGATAGGCATCTGTAAGGTCTAGACGAACCAACCAATCGTCTTCTCTTAAGCATTCTCTTAGTAAGTGTATTCCCTCCATTTTGAAATGATGGTATACCACATAGGCATTTAAGGACTTTAGATTTATGACTGGCCTGAACTGATTGTTTTTCTTTTTTACAAGAAAAAGGTTGCTTAGGTAAAAATCTTGGGATTGAGTGGCTGGAAGAATTGCTTTTTTGGAAAAGAGGGAAAAAATTTCTTTCTTGACCAAAAGAGTGTCCTCCTGAGAAAAATGAATGGGATGAGGAAGACAGATTTGGATTGGGGGAGATATGAATTCTATGAGAATACCTGACACTGCCTGTAAGACCCAGGGGTCTGAAGTAATTGTAGCCCAATTTTGAGCAAACAGGGCGAGTCTGCCACCAATTTTTTTCTGGGAAAAAAGAGACATGGGGAGGAAATAATAAACTTACCTGGAGCTTGTCTAGCTCTGGCTCTGGTCCTAAAGCCTCTCTGAGTCCAGGGTCGACCTCTTGTCGGGAAGAAAGAGGAGGTAGATGGTTCTGAATAACCTCTTTGAAATTGTGTCTGAAATTGATGTTGGAATTGGAATTGTTGAGGATAGTAGTGAGACCTGGATAGATAGGATTGGCGGCTGGGAAAGCGGCCTCTGCCTCTCCCGGCCCTGTCAGAAAAACTCTGGTTAGGGTAGAAAATTTTCTTTACTGATGTCTTTACTTTGTTTAGGTTAGAGAAAGTATTGACATATTGGCTAAGGTCTTTTAAGTATGAATCTCCAAGCAAAAGACCCTTGTTGTTGGAAGCGGTATTGCTTGAGGAAAAATCAGAAATTTTAGGATCTATTTTCCTTAAAATGTTACGGCGTCTTTCGCCAGACATTGCACAATTAGTATTTCCAATAAAGCAAAGAAGTCTTTGGACCCATTCTCTGACTACGTAGGGGTCCAAGAGACAATTTTCAGCTACACCTTGTTCGGACAGTTCAAACAGTTTAGTGAGGGGCCCGACAGAATCTAAAAGTTTATCCTGGCAAATCTTCCAGGATCTGTCTACTCCTTTTTTCAATTTATAGCCTGGGGTGCCAATACATTTTAGAATTTTGGGATCAACCTCTGGTGTGATAGAAGCATTTTTTGGTAAGAGGGGGCGAGGACATTCAGCCTTCATTTTGTTGCGGTTTGTTTTTTCAGGGGTTTACGTAATTGATGATCAATGAATTTGGCTAAATCAATGGGGGGACACCACTCGGCGGACCGGGGATGGTGTAATTCGTCTGGTTTAAATCTAGGATTGCCTAAACAATCAATAAAGTCCTCCTCGTCCTCACTGTAATCATAAGATTTTTTGGTTTTCTTTTTCTGTTTTTTGGCTGCTGGGGAGCCATCAGAGTTATCAGATTCATTGAAATTATCAGAATTAATATCAGTATTAATATCTGTATATTCGTCACCATCTGAAACCTCTGATTCTGAAGATGGGTTATCAGTAATGTTTTTAGTTTTAAATTTTAATTTTTGGCATATGTAAGTATCCCCCGTTTGGTTACCCTCGGGGTGCAGGGTTCTACTGACAGCGGTTTTTCTTCCTTTGCTGTGAGGAAAATTAGGATCAGCTAAAAGCTGTCGAGATTTATCAATAAGTTTTTTACTTGCTTTATAGGCAATAGATGGGTTTTTTCTTTTTAAAGATATCTTTCTCTGTTTCTCTCCCATCAAAGAGGACATTTTGTTAAATAAATTATCCATGGAGGAATCTATCATGGACTGTACAGTTTGTAAAGTTAAGAGAGATGTATCTGCTTGAATTTCAGACATTGCTTATTAAAATGTGTTTGAACAAATTGCAATGTATAAGTAAAATCTTTAAAATAACAAATAATTCCCTTAAGACAATTAAATATATATGTGTATATAAATATAAACTTTCTAATATTAAATGAACTATCAAGAATTTTTTCAAAACTGAGTAACAGTCCTCAATATTTTAAAACTAACACTTAGCAGCAAAGCGTCTAACACATAACAATTCTTAGAACCTCTGACAGGATTATTATATATGGGGTCAGAAGATGGCAATATTGAGCTATGCTCGCAAATAACTGATGGAGGATGACAGTCGAGTGTAACACGGCAACAATGTTACCACCCGATATGTTTAAGAGGCTCCGGCTGACTGAGGTAAATTACCGCGTCAGCGAAAATGGGCGGGAATGCAGGGGGACGGCCCACAAGATGGCGACTGAGCGGCCGAAAGGTAAACAGGAAGGGAGAGGAGACCAAACAAAAAATTAGGATGACAAGGTAAGTCAGGGAACAAAATACTAAATTAGCTAGGAAACGAGCAGCGGAGTTAACCAGGCAGCAAGGGGAATAATAACAACACAAAAGTGAATAAGAGAAAATAAATGTGAAAAAACGGAAATAATAAACACACAAAAAACGAACAAAAATTAAATAAATTATGAATAAACTGAGAAATAAAGGTTACAAATTAGAAATAAGGACTTATAAATATGCAACAAACAAAGACTATGAATTTATTCAAAAGACTGCACAACTTATCTGAATTTAAGCAGCAAAAGAAAGAGGAAGAGTGTTAGCTGTGTTCTCAGTTTATAGGTTATTCTCTGTGCTGATTGGCTGCTTTTTTCTCTTATTATAATAACCTCTGTTAGCTTCTTATATTATGTATTTTATTATATTTATCTTATCAATGTTATTGTTCTTTAAAAGGCTGCATTGAGTAGTAAAGAAAGAGTAATGCAAAAATAGGAGTCTCTTGTCTTGTAATAAAATTTCAACACATCTCCTACATATTTTTTTATATGGATATTTAGGTCCATCTCTCTCTGGAGAAAAAAATTATATTGCTTGTACCCCCAAATCTTGGGGGATACTTGTATATAGTGAGCATACGTCAATTACTGCCCAAGAATAGTTCTACTTCCAACTGACAGTGTCCAAAATTTCAATCAATTTTGCACTATCTTTTAGATAGGAGAGTTGTTTATTTGCAATGGGTTGAAGGACATCATCTAACCATGCCCCCAAAGGCTCAAACAAGGACTCCACCCCTGAAACAATGGGTCTCCCTGGTGGGGAGATGGGGTCCTTGTGAATCTTGGGGACATGGTAGAAAATAGGAGTAAGAGGATGTTCAGGTATTAAATTTGAAATGTCCTTTTCCCCAAAGACACCTAAAGCCACACCTTCCATGACCAGGGATTGTAATTTCTTTTTATATAGAAAAATAGGGTTACCTGGGAGTATTCTATATGTTTCTGTATGACTAAGTTGTTTCATGGCTTCGTCAAAGTAAGCCTCCTTATCCTGAATAACAATGCTGCCGCCCTTATCTGCATTTTTAATGACGATATCATTATTGTCTTGAAGAGATTTTAATGCTTGTTTTTCTTTATAAGACAGATTATGGGCGGCAGCATTGGTATTGTTTCTTTTCTCCAATTCAAACAGATCTTCCTGAACCAGTTTTTGGTAAGAATTAATAATAGCTCCCCTATATTGTGTAGGGTAAAAATCCGATCCTGTCTTCTTTGGGTGGACAAGCCTATTGGGGTTATCTGTCTCCTAGTCCCCACTAAATAGATCTGTAAGAGTGACCAAGGCCTGTGCATCTTCAAATGACAGAATGGGATTTTCACTGTTAGTGTGAGATGGAGGGGGTTCAACCCTAAATGCCTCTTCAGAGGTTTTGTTAGAATTTGTTAGAGAAAAAAATCTTTTTAGAGTTAACTTACGGATAAACTTGTTAATGTCAAGTAATGTATTAAAACATGAAAAGTTACCCGAAGGGGCAAACCCTAGCCCCCTGGACAAAACCTGGTACTCCTCTTTCTTGAGGGTGTACTTAGATAGATTTACCACACTGACATTATCATTAGAGGAAAGAGTTCCAAGGGTTTGTTCTTCTAAATAAATAGGGCATGATGTTATAGTCCTTTCTTTGTCAATTTGTTTTTCCCTTTTTGGTCTCCATCTTTTTCGTTTTCTTTTTGTTTGGAGTTCCCCGATCGTGTTTTCAGACGAGCTGATTGTTCTGGGTCTCGCGAGTCCGCTGCCTCCACCGCCTCCTGTAAAAAATCACAAGAAGAGGATGGAGAGATAGAAGGAGAGGAAGAAGAGAGAAGAGAAGAACAGTTGGAAGAGTAGGAAGTGCCTGAAAAACAGGCTTCAGAATTGGTTGTTTCTTCTTCAGGAGGGTGGTGAAAGGCCACCTTTCTTTTTTTCTTTCCAATTTTCTTCAAGATAGATTTAGGTTCATTTGATTCTGTTTCTTGTATAGTGGCTTGTTGTTTGTAATTGTTGCTTTTATTTTTTCTATTTTTATTCTTATTGATTCTTTGCTGTCTGCGTAAGGCTGCCCAGTTATACACTCTTTGTTGTTCATAATCTTCTTTGTCTCTTTGGAATTTTGTGGCTTTTCTTTCAGCCTGTTCCTAAAAAATCAAAAACTTTAGGACAAATTATATCCCCCAGTTTAGTTATGAGAACTAAGGAAAGTGGAGGGCTGATTAAGCATGCAGCAACTTAAGGGTTAACTTTTGACTACGTGCATTAATGTATGTGTGTGCTGCTGGTATGACAGCTAGAGGGAGATGTTGCACAACCTATATTTAAGAGCTGTAGGCAGGAAGTAGGGTCACTAACCTGTTTTCTGTCTTGCAGGTGGAAGCATGGTGAAGCCTCGTCGCACTTCCAGGCCTCCAAGGCGTTTTTGTGAAGAGCAGGATTCACCTGAAAAGAGAAGGAGGACATTAGCCTATACTATGGGTGATATCATTCCTCCCTCTCCCTCTGTCCCCTCAGCTATGCCTTTTCCCCATGCTACTTATGCTCTCCTGTCCTCTTCTCTCCCTGCTCCCCCTCCTCCCCCCTCTTTTCTCCCTGCCTATTCTATATCCCTTCCTTCTTCTTCTGTCTCTTCTTCTGTAATTTTTTCCTCCCCTTCTTCTGTTCCTGTAGTTTCTTTTTCTTCCTCTCTTGCGGTTCCTATTTTTTCTTCCACCCCTTCTTTCTTCCCTGCACTTACTAGGACTTCTTATTTCCCCTTGGGCAACCCCCCTCAAGCATCCATCCCTCCCAGCAGCTTGCCGTTTTCAGCCCCTGCATCTTGCATGCATGGGGGGACCGGTCCTGCTGCTCCCTCTGCTCCGGATCGTCACATGGTGGAGGGGGACCCCATGTCCCCCTTGCTTCTTAGTGACACCGGTCTGTCCGATGGATCCGACTCTCCTCCTCTGACTGCCGGTCAGAGGGTAGTCGGTGGTGGAGAGGCGGATCCTGGGCCTTCTAACGCGGGGCCGTCCGTCACGCGCCCTCCGGGTCTCGGCGCCATCTTGCTCAGAGAGAGCCCGCGCGCAGAGACCGGAGGCTGCGCATCCAGCAGTAGTTACCAGGCCAGGCAGCAATCGGATACCCTCCCAGGTAAGTGGGGTATCCGGTCCTGGCAATAGGGCTAAGGGTGAGGCTGTGAGCTATAGGAAGGGCCAAGGGGCTGGCAAAAAGGGGAAAGGTCCTCTCAAAAAGGCTGCAGGGGTCAGTAAGCCAAAACGAACTAGACAAGGGGCAGTTAGGAAGGGGCATCAAGCAGTAGATTTAACCCCCACTGGGAAACGCATAAATAAATCAGGGGGGTACATGAATATTTTGGCCAGCTTAAAAAAGAGACTTTTAGCCAGGGGCCCAGGCAGTTTGCAGGGGGTAGGTGTATCACAGAGTCAGGGACAGGGGGCACAGAACCTTATTGTCGATTCCAGTGATACCCCCACTTGCCCTATTGTATTGCAGGTTGCGATGGCATCGGCAGAATCTACATCGGCCGCAACTGAGGCTGCGGCAGCAATATCAAGTCAAGCCGGGACGTCAGCTGCAGTGGTGATCCCCGCAGCAAGGCAGACACCTCGACCTACGCCTTTGGTGTCGGTTCCTGCGTCATCCGGAGCAGAAGAAGCCGCTGGAGCTGGTGAGTCCTTGATTGCACCACACTGTAGGGGGGAGGATGGTTTCTCTACAGGGGACTCTGATAGTTCATCAGGTTTCAAGGACAAAGGTCAGCGCAAGCTGTTTAGATATATTAGGAAGATAGCGGACGCAAAGGGGGCCAGCGTGGTAGGCTCAGTTAGCTTAGGGGCGCCAGGTGGATCCCAGGGACTTTCAGTCCTGGGTTCCCTGCCGGGTAGTCAGGCTAGCTCATCGAAGTCGCTAGTGGCCAGCACGTCGGATACTTATCTGTGCATCGTGCATTCGCTCCATTCCCATCTCAAACCGCGCATTGCTAGACGTATTAAGGAAGGGAGGTACGTTAAAATCTTTGAGCTGTCTAGGCTAGCGCAGGATCTGAAAGAGAGAGTCGAGGAGGGGTCTGGCGACAAGAAAGCCAAGAGACATGAGACATACGAGGAATGGATGCGGTGCTTCCGAGTATTGGCTTCCTGTTATTTGGAAGCTAACCCTCAACATAACCTGAATATCCTCAAGTATATGGAAGTCATCGATGACATTCATACAAGAGGTAAAGGGACAGCGTGGCGTCAATATGACGCTGAGTTCCGGCGCAGGTTGGAATCTAATCCGATTCTTCATTTTGGAATGAAGGAAATGGATTTGTTCTCGGGCCTGGAGCTATCAGACAGCGCAGTCGTTGCTCCCACGAGGCTGGCGTTGCCTAGCATGCCGAATAGGCAGTTTAGACGGCGGGGGGGGGGGAGAGAGTGTTGGAAGTTCCAAGAGAAGCAGTGTGATAAGGGAACCCAGTGTCTCTTTCGTCACATCTGCATCTACTGCAGTGGGGCCCACGCGGGCACTGAGTGCCCCAGGCGTCGTGATTCAAGCGGGGGGAGGCCCCCATTTAGACCGCAAGCTGCGGGAAAGGGCGCATACACCCCTGAGGCTAGGGGAAATTTGTAGCTTGCTTAGGGAATATCCAGATCAGGTAGCGGCTGGCTTCCTTAGATCCGGTTTGTTGTATGGTTTTTGCATTCCAGTTAAGCTCCCTGTTTTTTCCTCCCCTATAGTTCGCAATCTTAAATCTGTTGCTCAACATCCACAGGCCGTGGCGGATAAGATAGCCAAGGAAGTAGAGTTAGGGCGCATGGCCGGCCCTTATTTAAGTGCCCCTTTGGGGAACTTAGTTGTCTCCCCTCTAGGCATAGTGCCAAAGAAAGAGCCCGGGAAGTTCAGGCTGATACAGCATTTGTCTCACCCTGAGGGTGCGTCCGTGAACGATGCGCTCGACGAGGGAGACACGTCTGTTTCTTACCAATCCTTTGAATCCGCGCTGGCGGTTATTCAAGGGTTGGGGCGAGGGACGGAGATGGCGAAGGTTGACATTGAATCTGCCTTTCGCCTCCTGCCTATCCATCCGGGGAGTTTCTATCTGATGGGGTGCAGGTTTCAGGATCGGTACTACGTGGACCGCTGCTTACCAATGGGTTGCGCCATTTCGTGCGCTTACTTTGAATTATTTAGCTCCTTTTTGCATTGGGCAGTGGTTTGCGAGTCCGGGCTGGAACATGTGGCGCATTATTTAGATGATTTCTTGTTGATGGGTAGGGCAGGATCTGGGGATTGCACAAGGTTGCTTGCTAGTATGATTCATCTTTCTTCGCTCCTAGGTGTTCCTTTGGCAGCGGAAAAGACTGAAGGGCCTGGTACCCGTATTGTCTTCCTGGGTATCGAAATCGATACCATGAAGGGAGAATGTAGGTTGCCTAGGGCTAAGATTGACTCTGCATTGGCAGCCATTCTAGCTATCAGGGAGGCTGGGAGGTCCACGCTGCGTGACTTTCAGTCTCTGCTTGGCCTCTTGAATTTCGCGTCCAGGGTGATTCCTATGGGCAAGATTTTTAATCGCAGAATGGAGGCGGCAACCAGGGGACTTAGGTTACCTAGGGCCCCGGTTAGGATTTCTGCAGATATCCTGAGTGACCTGTCAGTCTGGTCCTCATTTCTGCGCGATTTCAATTGCATAAGGATTTGGTTACCCAAACCGGTCAGCAGCCAACAGCTGCACCGATACACCGACGCCGCTGGGGGTCATGGTTTAGGTGCCTATTTTGAAGGTTCGTGGTGCGCGGCGCCGTGGCCGGCCGCATGGGGAAGCACAGGGTTGTTAAAAAAATTGACACTGCTGGAGCTTTTCCCCATCTTAGTAGCTGTTGAGCTGTGGCACGGGCGCTTACAGAACCGGGCGGTTACTTTCTGGTGCGATAACCTGAGCGTGGTGCACGCTATCAACAGGCTATCGGCTTCTTCCCCCCCTGTAGTTAACGTGCTGCAACAGCTTGTCCTGCTCTGTCTGCGACATAACATTATGTTCACGGCGAGACATGTCCCCGGGGTCCGCAACGTGATAGCGGATTCGCTGTCCAGGGGTCAGTGGGATAGGTTTAGGGAGTCTGCGCCTGCAGCTGAGGCGCGGGGTGACGTTTGTCCTGCTTATCTCTGGCAGGTGGTGTGTTCTGGGGAACTGCGCTAAGGTTGCTGCAAGGGTCGCTGGCGGCGAGAACATGGCATTCATACCGCAAGTATTGGGCCGAATGGGAGGACTTTCTGTCCATGCAGGGTTTATCCTGGAGCACGCCAGGCGTGCACAGCTTTTTGCAGTGGGTGGCGTGTTTACATGAAAAAGGAGTGGCGCCGGGCGCCATAGGCAGCAGGGCAGCGGCCGTTTCTTTCTTTTCCAAGTTGTATGGAGTCCCAGATATGTCGAAGTCTTTTCTGGCCAGGGCAGCCATCAAAGGGGCACATAGGGTTACAGTGGTTAGAAAGGATATCAGAGAACCAGTAACTAGGGATAGGCTGTTGAGTATGATGAAGGTCCTCCCGATTGTCTGCAGTTCTGAGTATGAGGTTGTCCTCTTTGCAGCTGCATTTGCTCTGGCATACTTCGCTGCACTGCGTGTCAGCGAATTAGTAGCTCCATCCAAGGGCGCTAGCGGGTCTGCGCTGCTGATGGAGCATGTTAGGCTTGAAAGGGACGTGGTCCTGGTATTCGTGGCTCGATCCAAGACGGATCAGTTGGGGAAAGGGAAATGGCTCAATTTGCTATCGCAGGTGGAGCCATTAATTTGCCCGGTTCAGTGCTGTAAAAAGTATACAGACGTCAGGCCAAAGGTGGAGGGTGCGTTTTTGGTCCACGCTACCGGTTCCTTCTTATCTGTTTTTCAATTTAGAGTGGTTCTGAGAAAGGTAGTCTTGAGTTTAGGATGGGACCCCTCGGTGGTGGCCCCGCATTCGTTTAGGATTGGGGCTGCCACTGACGCGGCCATGGCTGGGTCTTCAGAGAGGGAAATCAAGGTTTTAGGGCGATGGGCTTCAGACAAGTTTAAGAAATACATAAGACTGCTGAAGCGTGATGTTGTTGTTTAATGCGTTTAGTTAAGTTCCATTTGTTATTGTTGGTTGGGTTTGAGGAAGCCAGGTTTGTTCTATTTCTTTATTATTACAGGTGGAGGGCGCCCGTGCATGAGAGTATGGATTGTGGGGCATTCGTATGTCCATTGGGCTGTCTTGCGTGCAGCGGCAAGCGCAGGAGGTTTGCAGTTGGGGTTGCCAGCAAGGAGGATAGGAATCCGGTGGCTTGGCAACCGAGGGATGATGTGGTCGGAGTTGCCGACCCAAGTGGCAGAGGCCAGAAGGCGTTGGGGGCGCCCTCATGTGATTGTGTTACATTTGGGGGGAAATGATGTTGGGACCATGCCCATGGGGGATTTGGCGAGTGTGATTATAGCAGACATCAGATGGTTGGCGACCCAGTTTCCTGAGGTCAGGATTGTGTGGTCCCAGATTATCTCCAGGAATGTTTGGAGGCATATGAGCTCTCGCAAGGCAGGCTTTAGAGTGAAGAGAAAGCTCAATAGGGACATTAGCAAGGCTGTGTTAGCAGATGGGGGGAAGGTCATCACTCACAATAACATCCGAATTGACACCCCAGGGCTTTTCCGAAGGGACGAAATACACCTGTCCGATTTAGGGAATGATTTGTTTTTGGGGAACATCAGACGGTCTCTGGCTTCACTAAGTTTGTAGTGGCGGCAAGAGTTCCGTGTCCTCTTTGGGTGGCGGCAGAAGGGGTGCAACAAAAATCCAGTAGGGACAGCCTGGGGGATAATAAGAGGAGGGGGACAGGCGAGCACATACAACGACAGCCGCAAGGGCCGACGCTCGGTGGCTCCCTGCACGATCCCTCCTAAAAAATCCCCTAGGCTGTTGGGTTTGGGGGGCGTCCCCCATTCCCTTAGGGCGGTCGCACCCCTTGCTTTGGAGTTGTAGGACAGGGGTGCCTTTTTTTTCTTGCCAGCCAACGTTATTTGTTTATTAGGTTATTTATTAAGTTATTTGTTTAATAAATGCAACCCCTCTCCCCGGACGGGGGAAGGGTTTTTTTCTCCCATAACTGGTGTCTGCGTCTTTATTGGGTTATTGGGGTTAAGTGTGTTTTTTCCACGTAGCAGGTAAGAGCTAGAAAGTTTTACCCTTAGGAAAGTGGAGGGCTGATTAAGCACGCAGCAACTTAAGGGTTAACTTTTGACTTAGTTGCTACGTGCATTAATGTATATGTGTGCTGCTGGTATGACAGCTAGAGGGAGATGTTGCACAACCTATATTTAAGAGCTGTAGACAGGAAGTAGGGTCACTAACCTGTTTTCTGTCTTCCCTCCCTTCCCTCCCAAGTTACAGATGTTCTGTTCCAGTTATGACGGGCGGGTTCCAGTTGACGGCGTGCAGGCGATGCTGGCAATAGTAACACTTTGGCTGGGGGCTGAATAGTCACTCGGACCTTAGTAAGTCCAAAGTGCTTTAAATTTTCTGTTTTAGGGACCCCCCTTCGGAACTAACAGTCTTTTGGCTGAGGAACCGTTGTCTGCAGAGTTCGGGGGTCCCTCAACTCTAGTTGGTTAGGAACATGGCGTCAGGTTCCTGTTGCGGCGGCAGAAGGGGTGCAACAAAAATCCAGTAGGGACAGCCTGGGGGATAATAAGAGGAGGGGGACAGGCGAGCACATACAACGACAGCCGCAAGGGCCGACACTCGGTGGCTCCCTGCACGATCCCTCCTAAAAAATCCCCTAGGCTGTCGGGTTTGGGGGGCGTCCCCCATTCCCTTAGGGCGGTCGCACCCCTTGCTTTGGAGTTGTAGGACAGGGGTGCCTTTTTTTCTTGCCAGCCAATGTTATTTGTTTATTAGGTTATTTATTGTTATTTGTTTAATAAATGCAACCCCTCTCCCCGGACGGGGGAAGGGTTTTTTTCTCCCATAACTGGTGTCCGCGTCTTTATTGGGTTATTGGGGTTAAGTGTGTTTTTTCCACATAGCAGGTAAGAGCTAGAAAGTTTTACCCTTAAGAATATACTATAGACTTCTATGCCAACTGCAGCACCACCTTTGTGGTATATCTTCTTACATGCAATATATGCAAATTACAATACACAGGACAAACCTCCAGGGAAGTTAGAAAGCGGTTTAATGAACACAAAAGAGACACTAAAAATTACAATAAAGATTCTGCAGTAGCCAACCATTTCAACAGTCTCCATTTTACCAATGAAGCTAATATGAGCATAAAAATAATTGACACTGTAAATTTGCCCATCAGAGGTGGTAAAAAATTTAAATGTCTGTAAAAGAAAGAACTTTTCTGGATGTTAAAATTACAAACACGTTCCCCTAGGGGAATGAATCGTGAATGTGATATCAATTTCTTCATTGACACTTAAGTTGTTAAATGTGTATCTTTATTTTCATTAGTATTTATGTCTTCATCTGAGAATGCTTATCTTCATCTAAGGATGTATGTACTATGTTATTTATATACATTTAATCTTTGTACTTCATACATGTCTGCTGATCCTCATATAATCTTGAGTCTAAAATCCTTCAACAGGATACAAATTCAGTTTTATTTATACTCATATCCAATATGTCTTATTATAATCCATTGAAAGAGAGTCCCTTTGTAATTTTTCTAGAAATTTACTAATAACATATTCACTTGTAAAGTTGAGAATATTAATAGATTATATTGGCTATATACATCCTGTACAGAGTTTGCCAAATGCTCCCATCCTATCAAATATTTACAAATGAGATTATCTATTGTTTAATTAAAAAACATGTATCTGAGAATTTCTTTATTTGTTTTTAACCTTTCTGTTAAGGACTAAGAGCGACATGCACTTTTAGGGGTTAACTATTCCTGGTTCCCTGATTAATTTGTATAGGAACCAGCTGATGTTCACACATAGTTTTCCCTTTAAATGCAAGCCCCACTTTCTCCTTTTTATGTCTATGAATAAGAGTCCTGAGAGGACTCGAAACTAGTCAGACATTTTTCTGTGTCTAAATACCCCAGCCTTGTACCTTACCTTTTTGTACCTTTTTCATACAAGCACTCTTTACAGCGGATGTAGCTGTTTACTTTTTAAACTTTGTTCAAATAAAGCATCATTGTTTTAAGGAACCTCCAGCAGTGCCTGCACTTCTTTCTTGTTAAGTTTCATTTATCTTTTCTCTTTTCCTTCTAAGGCCAATTATAAGCAGATACATATGCATAACTAGGCTGAGCAAACAATTACTGTGTAAAATACAGAAGGTTTAGACTTGCGACGTTTGAGTGTGCACTTCCAATTCTCGCAGAATTGGAAAGCCCACAATTTTCAGAGCTAGATTACATGAAAAGGGAACAAAATAAATCATGAAGGTATGTTCCTTTAAATGATTCATCATGACCAGTGCGTGAGGAGTTGCTTTTATGTTTATGTATGCATCACTAAGTTTATTCACATTTTTCCTTATTGTGGTTTAATTAAGTTATTGTGTGTTCAGAATAGAGAAACACTTTTTTTTAAGGTTTTATAATTTAAAAAATTCCAATTACAATGATAAATGATTAACAATAGTACATAAAGATCTGAAAAATAATATTTACTGAACAAATATTGCACAAATCCCACAATACATTGCTTCGGAATTCCCCACCTAATAAAATCAACTTGTAAAATTTAGAAAACGACATAAACTAGTTAATAATAAATACCTTATAACATCCATTTATTATATATGTAAAGTTTGTTAAATGGACATGAATCCCATTGAGATTGTAATATAAAATGTTTTATAGTCTAGAAAAGAAATGTTTTGCAATATACTTTTGTTATTTTAAAGGGATATAAAACCCAAACTATTTCTTCAGATAGAGAATGCAATTTTAAACAACTTTAAAATTTACTTGCAATATCATTTCTTTCTTTTTTTCTCTGAGTAGCTTTAGTTGAAAAGCAGGGATGTAAAGTTTAGGGGTGCGATCCGATATACGGCGTAGTTTTGGGCGCAAGCGAGGGAACCCGCGCCTCCCGTAATTTCACCTCGCAACTCGAGCTATCCAATATACTGCGCCTTTAGATGCTAAACTGGTGTAAGTAGGAAAAAACGTTGATCAACAAAAATGTGCGCAAATACACATTTTAGTCGTCGCAAGTACTTACGCCAGTATTTTGTTCACGTAAAGTCTCAATAAAGAGTAGTTTGATGCAAAATAGGCTACGAATCGTAAAAAATTACTGCAAGTTCTAAAAGATGCGCCACGTAATTAGCAGGTGTTATAAATGATAAGAAGGTGTTATGATCATATGAGCCATCCTAGGTTTTGCTTTCAACTAAGAATACCAAGAGAACAAAGCAAGTGTTCTAATTAAATATGAAAGTAGTTAGAAATAACATGCCCTATTTAAAAGAAGGTTTTTATTTGGAGTTGACTGTCCCTTTATATATTTTGGCATCAGTGCCAAGCTTTGCTAGCACTAGAATAAATTACACCAGTGGGTTCTAAAGAGATGAAGGTAATCCAATTTACATTAAATAAGCAAGTATATGTCCCCAATGTGATAAAAGTACCTACAAGCTCAATCCATTTGACTATTTCAAATACACAAATAAACCTTAAAAAAAGCAATATCATAGTATACTGTCCCTTTAACCTTGAGATGTTGCTTAAATGTATGTGTTTGTTAAGGCTTCCAGGGAGTTACGTTGTTTTTTTTAGTCAGTGCAAGGGCTCTTGCGCCTGCAATTTGTGGCGAGATGAGAATGGAGTAGATTTTTGGAAATCTGCGCGCGTAAGTACTTACGCTGTTTATTGGATACCAAACTGCGCGTGTTTTGTATGTCAGTCTAAGGGTAAAAATAATACGGGCGAAGGCAGAAATATACACGCGTAACTTCTAAGTTACGCCATATATATAGGATACCAAACCCGCACAAATTTTGGCGTCGACGGCTTTTGCGGGCGACGATTTATATCGGATCGCGGCCCAGGAGCCTGACCCTTTCTGGAGCACTATATGTCAGCAGCTATGCAAGAAAGTTATCCTTTTGCAAGAGCACTAGATAGCAGCACTATTTCCTGCAATATAGTGCTCCAAACACCTCTTCAACAAAGAATATTATGGAGATGAAGCAAATATTATAATATAAGTAAATTGGAAACTTTTTTAAAATCGTTATGCTCTGTCTGAATCACAAAAGAACATTTTTGGGTTTCATATCCCTTTAAATTGCCTCCAGTAATGTAACACAGACTTTATAAGCCTTGTTTGTTACACATGTCCATAATTGTCCTCAGCAGAGGTGAAAAGATAACATACTCCCAAACAATTCAAGTCTAGCTATCAAATAAAAAACTAATTGCAAAAGACAATGTTATAAAGGGACAGTGAACACCAAAATTGTTATTGTTTAAAAAGATAGATAATCCCTTTATTATCCATTCCCCAGTTTTGTATAACCAACAGTTATATTAATACACTGTTTACCTCTGTGATTACCTTGTATCTAAGCCTCTGCAGACTGCCACCTTATTTCAGTTCTTTTGACAGACTTACATTTTAGCCAATCAGTGCTGACTCCTAGGTAACTTCACATGCAGGAGCACAATGTTATCTATATGGCACACATGAACTAATGCCCTCTAGTGGTGAAAAACTGTCAAAATGCATTCAGCTAAGAGGCGGCCTTCAAGGGCTAAGAAATTAGCATATGAGCCTACCTAGGTTTAGCTTTTAACTAAGAATACCAAGAAAACAAAGCAAAATTGGTGATAAAAGTGAACTGGAAAGTTGTTTAAAATTACATTCTCTGACATGCCCTGCTCAGAGAGGTTCCGGTGGAGGAGGAGCAGACAGGTGTAGCTGAGCTCTGACCTCCAGTCCTGTAGCCCTTGGCGGTGAATTCTCGCGCCATACCCCACTTGTGAGGTGCTTCAAGGACAGTGTGCTACAACAGCTCTGGAACCTATGTCGGTGGAAAGCCAACCCACTGAGACGGTATAACAAACCACCCAAGCAAGACCGGTACCTTCACCCGGTCTGACAATCAAGCTTAACGGAGCAAACAGCTTTCTTTTCATTTACCTGGCTCAAGGTAGCAGCTGCCCCTTTTCCCCGTGGGGGCTGTGAGAGGGAAGACGGAAGGGACTGGATAATGCTGTGCAAGTGGGAGATTCGTTATCCTTCATTTCACCACATCTAAAGATGTACACAGCACATTTACCGACTGTGTCTGCCCCTCTTGGTTGCTGTCGCGCCTGCAGCGCTTAAACAGCAAATACAACTCTGCACAGAAACACTTGCAGTTTCTCCAACCCTACCAAGGAACCTGTCTCTGAGCGGCGACGGCGGCTGTCCCCCCCTCCCCCACCGGTGCTGCGTGGGAGGTGGCGGGCTCAGGCTGTGCTTCACGGGAGACCGGAGGTTCGGTTTCTGGCCCAGGTTTTTTCTTTCTGGTGACCTGGTTGGGTTTGTCCTCCTCCCCTCCCACCGTTGCTGCGTGACGGGAGGCGAGGAACTATAGGCGGTGGAAGCAGGAACAAGGATCACCTTACCTAACAGCAGGAGAACCAGCCTGCCCTGGAGCGGGCCAAGACGCGACCAAGTAATTGCCTCCTTAGCAAACATTTTGACACCACAGGCGGACAGCACAAGAGGAGGTAAGACACAAAATTTAACACTCTCTATACTTGAGCAGAAGGGAAAGCTTCATAAAACACAAATTTTTCAGAAGCTATTTCGTCAAGAAATTCAGTGAACTGGCACACTGAAACAAAAACTGTTTAAGGAACTTTAACATAAAATTCAACCTTTAATGAGGAGTGGGTAAACATAAGGAATTTTGTATAGATAAACTAAGGGCTAAAACCTATAGGAAAGCCAAGATCTGGTTTCTAGTCGTATTTTAGCTTCAGCCCTAAAGATACTTTGGTGAATAAAGTGTACTTATGGTACACAGGACATATAATTAAACTATCCTTCTGAGATCACACAGTTGGGGGGGTCCTTGCCCTTTATGAAGGAGCTGGGGAGAAGGAAGAAGTAAGAGGGATAAAGGAATATCTGTTTGGAACAACGGAACATATCTGCCTACCAACATTGTATGGGCAAGGGGAAAACCTAACTATCTAACTTTTTTCTCCCCCCCCCCCCATCTAAAACAATGCATAGTTGTTATAATAGCTTTGTTTAATGTATGTGAAAAATGTGTGCCATTGCCTAATCTTGCTAAACTGCTTTGCTTTTTTTTTTTTTTTTTTTTTTGCCTCTTCTTCCTCCTTCTCATTTTTTTTCTCTATGTCAGGCACCTAGTGTGCTTATTAAATTGTTAAATATTTGTGTGGAAGTTCTCAGATAGGATCTTCACAAGGTTTAGTAGGTGGAAGGAAGAGGTAAAAGAGGGCAGCAAAATTGTTTCCCTGTTTAAAATTTTGGAACTAATAGTTGTACTCAGCAAGAAGTTGAGATAATACATTGATTCTGCTGTTTAAATATTCAGGCTGTTAAACCCTGCTGGTTTATGTGTTTAAATAACTCCCTGTTGCTATCATAGGTTTATTTGATACGCCTGTTTGCTTGGACTTCTTTAAGGGTAATAATTAATATTGCACTGTTGTGAGGCTGACTTTGTTTTTTTTCTTCCCTTTGTAAACGTATTCCCTCTTGCCCTTAATAAAAGGAGGCAAGGAGGTGGTGGAGTGTATTAGGGTAAGGGAAGAAAACATTCATTCTCTCCCTATTGGGGCTGGTTCAAATTCGCCTGGAAGGGTGAATGTCTCTTTTGTTTTTTACCAGGGGACTTAGTGTATAAACAAAGACAGTAAGGGGGGAGGGGGCAGAGGGGAGAGAGGGTGGTTCCTTTTCTTCTCCTTCTCCTTCTTGACTCCTCTAAATTGTTGGCTACTCCGTGGCTGGTCCTGTGACTCCCTCCTTATAGATCCTTCACTATTCACTACCCTATATTGTGAGTTCTTGATTATCACCCCCCCTTTTTTTTCTTTTTTTTTTTCTTTCCCTCACTCTCCTTCACGCGGCACGGTCCCTTTTTTTTTTTTTTTTTTTTTTTTTCTTCCCCTTATTTGGTTTAATTCACTTTACCTATCACGTATATGGATAAATTCCTCCACAGTAACGCCCGGACTCCTTCGCCAGCCATGGCGGCTAAACCAAGAGAGAGAAGAACCAAAAATACCGTAGAACCTGCTATCGACCCACAGATACCTCCCTTAAATATACTTACCACTAACGAAGTCACTAATATGCAAGTTTTGGTAACGAATATCGCAGAGGCCTTAAATCCAAAATTTGACTCCCTTAGGGTGGAGATTAAACATGACATTGCCTTACTAACTCAGGAAATGAGACAATTTAATAATAGAATTAATGAAGTGGAGCAGAGAGTATCTGACCTCGAGGACCTCACTACTGCACAGAGTTCAAGCTTAGAAACCACGGTTGCCTCCTTAACTAAAATACAGATGAAAATTGAGGATCTCGAAAACCGTGCTAGGCGAAATAACATTCGCATTATTGGGGTTCCCGAGGGAGAACGACCTGAAAACTTATGCTCTTTTATTTCAGAGACCCTGGTGCAGCTTCTTAAAATCCCTCCCAGCTATCCTCAAATTGTGGTTGAAAGGGCACATAGAATAGGGCAGTTACAAGCAGTTAATAAAGGAAATAGCAGACCTAGACCTGTAATTGCTAAATTGCTTAATTTTAACGACAAAGTAATCTTGCTGCAAAACTTTCGTAAAAACCAACCTATCATGTTTAAAGAAAACAGGATTCTTATATTTCAGGATTACTCAGCGGAGACAGCTTTTAAAAGAAAAAATCTGGCCCCAACATGCTCTAAATTTATCCAACAAGGGTACCAGGCCCTAATTATTTACCCCTCGAAATTGAAGGTTTTTGTTAAAGGAAAGGCATATCTCTTCGAAAATGCACAAGATGCAGAAAAACTTTTGAGTCAACTGAACTCCCCCGAGTAAGAATGAGTTCATACAAAAGAGTCTTTGTGTTAAATGTTATGTTAGTAATATGTTTGTGTGTGGTGTTTTTTTTTTTTTATGTTATCTCTCTTCCTTTCTCTGCCCCTCCTCCTTTGTTAGCTAAAACTCATGGTGAACTTTAAAATGATATCCTGGAACATTGGAGGTATCACTACCCCCATAAAGAGGAAAGCAATTCTTACCCAGCTAAGAAAAATGGATACAGACATAGCTTTCCTCCAGGAAACGCACCTTAACCTGGAGAAAGCTTCAAAGCTTAAAACAGCTTGGGTTAAGGATGTTATTGCTTCGCCAGGGCATGGGAGAAAGAGAGGGGTGGCTGTTCTGATAGGAAAAAAAATTAATGCAGAAACATTATACGCCGGGATAGATCCAGAGGGGAGATCAGTAATTTTAAAAATAAAAATTGATAATCGTGTTTTCACGCTTTGTAATATATACACACCTAACACTCTTGATCCAGAGTTCTGGAATCAGCTACAGGTTAAAATCTTTTCTGTTTTGGAGGGCCATTTAATTATTGGAGGAGACTTCAATATGGCTCCACACTGCCCCCTTGACAGATCAAGGCAAAACACAAAGCAGAAAAAGCAGAAGAGGGATAGCTTAGAAACTAAATTATTTACCAGAATCATACAGAACCTAGGCATGAAAGATATCTGGCGGATACAAAATCCGGACAGCAGGGACTATACATGTTACTCGAAAGCCCATAAAACTTTATCAAGGATTGATCTCTTCTTGATAGATGAAAGACTTTGCACATCTGAAGTGAAGGCAAAAATCCTTCCTATCTCCTTATCAGATCATGGACCGATTACTCTAGATTTTCAGATTAAACATCCAAGGTCTAAGTCTATACGGTTCTTTTTTCCTTCTTATTTAGCGTCAGATCTTAAATTTAAGAACTGGCTTAGAATCAAGTTTAATGACTATAGTGAGTGTAACTCAGAATTTAGAGATCGCCCCATTTTATTTTGGGAGGCAGCCAAAGCAGTATTAAGAGGCGAAATTATTGCCTACACTGCCATGCTAAATAAAAAACTTCAAAGGAGAGAGAAAGAATTAACAAATGCAGTTATTAACGCTTATAACCGACTTCTTCTTGATCAGAACTCAGTTAACTGGGCTAAATATACTGAAGCTAAGAGTAATAAAGATGCCTTTGTATTATTTCGAGAAACCCAGAAAGAACTAAAATTTCAGTCAAAACTATACAGATTTGGAAACAAATCTGGGAAATTGCTTGCCAATTTGGTTAAAAGTGAAAAAAAAAACTTCGCTTATCGAGAAACTACTGATAGGGGGGAAATATGCTATTAAACATGAGGAAATAGTGGAAGAAATGGTAAAATATTATCAAAACATTTATGTTTCTAGAAATTCAGATTTGGCTCAGGCGAAGGACTTCTGGGATAAAATTTCTTTTCCCAAGATCTCTGAGAAAGTAGTTGAGACTCTTAACGCTCCAATAACAGAAGAAGAAATTAAGAAAGTCATTACTAATCTGGCCCCAAACAAAGCCTCTGGACCAGATGGGTTACCCAGTGAATTTTATAAAATCTTATCTGCTGAGATTACACCATATCTCTGCAAACTATATAATTATATGTATGTTGAGGGAGGAAAGGATCCATTTCAGAAGGAGTCGTATAGGCCTATCGCCTTATTAAATTCTGATTATAAGACCTTTACCTCTATTCTTGCCCAAAGATTGCAAAAAATATTAGTTAATATTATCCATAAGGATCAAGCTGGATTCTTAAATGCCCGAAACTCTTCAGCAAAAATCAGGGAGGTCCTAGTGGCGTCAGAATTTTTTTTCAATGCGGGGGTGTCGGGGGGGGGGGGGGGCGAGGGGACTACCCCTGATCTTGCGGTAATTTCAGTCGATGCCGAGAAGGCATTTGACTCAGTCCAACATGACCATCTTTTCTCTTCTTTAGAAAAGTTTGGTTTCAGAGGATGCTTTCTCAATTTTATTAAAAACCTGTATGATCAACCTCATACAAAAATAATTATAAATAATATTCTTTCGACGCAAATCATTTTGGGTAGGGGAACTCGCCAGGGCTGCCCCCTCTCCCCCCTCCTCTTTAACCTCTGCATTGAACCATTAGCAATCATGATTAGGCAACAATTAGAAGGTATCAAAATAGGTCATTATGAATTAAAACTAGCCCTATACGCGGACGACATACTTATTTACCTATCGGATACTAAATCTAATATACCTAAGTTATTGCAAATTATTAATCAATTTAGTGCATTTTC
This sequence comes from Bombina bombina, assembly GCF_027579735.1. NCBI lineage: Eukaryota > Metazoa > Chordata > Amphibia > Anura > Bombinatoridae > Bombina > Bombina bombina. Next base: position 56,235,388 of record NC_069509.1, read on the forward strand.
GGGCTATAAGATAAATACTATGAAATCAGAACTACAATGGCTTAGGAGAAATAATAACTCTCTTAGTAACATTCCCTTTTGCCTGGCTGAAAACTCATTTAAATATCTTGGTATTAATATCCCAAGCAATCCAAATGACTTGTACAGTCTTAACATTCCCCCAGTCATATCAAATTTTAAAGAAACGCTTAAAAGATGGGAAAATCTACCACTTTCTATTTCTGGAAGAATAGCGCTGTTTAAGATGGTTTTGTTTCCTAAATTGCTCTACGTCTTACAGAACACAGCAATAATGCTTTTAGAGAGGGATGTTCGGATAATAAACAGTATGCTTCGAAAATTTATCTGGCAGAGCAAAAAACCTAGGATCTCATTAAGTAAATTATCTTCTTCAAAAATCTATGGAGGCTTTGCTCTGCCAGATGTAAAGCTGTACAATCTTGCCTTTTTAGCGCGAACAGTAGCTGACTGGATTTTCCTCAAGGACTATGTGGTGAATAATGAACTCGAGGAAAAAATCTGCGACCCATATTTACCAAGGGCATTGATTCATTGTGAGCCAAAAGATTGGCCAATCAGCATGAGAGCACTAAAAATGTTTTCTAATCCATTGAAGGCCTGGTGGAAGATAGGAAAACTGTTAGGAATAAATTGTCAGGTCTCACAATATCTGCCTCTAAGGGGCAACCCAAAATTTCAGGCGGGCTTGGACTCACAGGTTTTTAGAGATTGGCAATTACTAGGATTAGATAAGATTGTATACTTTGTGGACCAAGAGAAAAAATGCATAAAATCTTTTGAAGAACTCAAGAATGAGTTTAATCTTTCTAACAAAGAGTTTTTTGCGTATCTGCAGACAAGACATTATATTATTGACCTAATGAGGACAGCTAAGTGGTGCTGGGATCTAGGTAACTTAGAGGGCTGGCTTTCACTAGTGAAAAAAGGGCTGATGTCCATTACCCCTTGCTACCAACTTCTTGGAGCAAGCAAAGGGATGCACGTCCTTGAAAAAGTATCTAACAACTGGAATCTAATGTTATCACAAGACAATATTGATAGCAAATTTATTCAATCTTCTATTCAGAAAGTGTCTCAAGCTACGATTTCAGCTACATGGAGAGAGGCGCATCTCAAACTTTTACACAAATACTATTATACCCCTGAAAAAGGGTATAAACTCAGGAACTTGAATTTTAATAAATGTCCTAAATGCTCTCTGATGGCTGCAAATTTGACCCATATGATGTGGAACTGCCCATTGATTAGGCAGCTCTGGCACAAAATAGAATTCTGGTTGAAGGCATCACTTAAGATCTCCCCTCTGGATCTCTCACTGACACAGGTTATATTTTTTTCTTTTAAGAACCAGGAAGATCAGCAGTTTAATGGAAAACTAGTTATCTCAGCTATTCTGGCAGCTAGATATCTAATATTTAAAAAGTGGAAACTAAGAGACTTACCAACGATATTGGAGATAAAAAATTTCCTTAAGAAACAATGCATTTTAGAACAGCGAGATACCAATATTGATAAGGAAGCTGACATTAGATCATTTTTTAGCAAGTGGGCAGCATTCATTAAATCACTCCCGGCCTCAGAAATTGACCAGATAATTCTCCCGTTTCAGAACTCAGAATTAGTGCTCTTGGGGATATGGTAGGTTTTTTTTGGGGTTTTTTTTGTGTGTTTTTGTTTGTTGTTGTTTGCTCCATGAGAAGTGGATAGTTGCTGATTAAATCGTGGTAGGGGAAAGAAAGAAGAAAAAAGAAAGTGAAGGGAAAATTTAGGAGGTAGGTTAGTGAAGGAACTAATATATTAGCACAGGCATAACATACAATTAAAGCCATAACCAACTAAGTTAACTAATTTAATTATAAATGGAGTGTGGGTTGGCTACTGGCTGGTAAGTGGCAATCAACCCTGGAATCTCTAATAGGATTCCTAAGCATGGGGATGGATTATGTTTTTGGCTTTTTAAAGCATTAACTCTGTAACTTTATCTTTTTCTCTTTTTTGCTTTATTAATTAGAGATTGCAGTTTTAGGTTGAATTAATAACATTAATGATTGTGGATTTAATAATGTTTATGTTTAGATTATGTACTGTATGCTGAAAATTATTGATTTAATGTAATATGTTGAAAACCAATAAAAAAAAATAAAAAAAAAAATTACATTCTCTATCTGAATCATAAAATGTTTATTTTGGACTGGGCTGTTAGAAACCCTCTCCACTCCACATTTGTCTTTTATCACTGGCTCACCAGATATGGTAGTTCCCAGTAGTGAATTGCTGTTCTGGAACTAACTTTAATTATGTGTTTAATTCATCTGCAGGTGCTAAATACATGGTTATATCTGCAAGCAATGGTATGAAAATAGAATACTCTAACATATTAGAGGATTTTCTATTTTGCATTGTTATAGCCCTTTAATGCAGGTTAAATCCGCAAGTTCCTTATCACCGCCCTTACTCTCAAACACATAACCATAGGTGTGCGCCGTAGATTTCATTAGGGTGTGCACCCAGGGATTATTTTTTCTAAAGGGACAAAATACATTAAAAAAGGACATCAATTTTAGAGATGGGCGAATGTGCTAAAAGTATAATTTGTTTGGTAGAGTGAATAGTCCTGTGACATTCAGTTTGGACAATCGAATATTGCTAAGAATGAAAATCCATTAAAATTCGTAATCGAATGTTATTTCCGGTTTTCGAATGTTCCTTTCATTTTTGATTGTTCATAATTTGATTGAATATCCACATTTGGAATTTTTATTCTAACATTCTGTTTAATAAATACTATTCTGAAGTTCAGTACTTCATGTGGTAGGGAATTTAGTGAATTGATACATAATAGATACAAATATATCAATTTGAATGTTTCTATTTAATATTGCATAATTCGAATATTACATTTAAAGGAAAAGTTAAGTTTGGCGCGCCGCTATGCAGCTTTCGCAAGTAAAATTAAAATAAGTCTGAGTTTAATTCATTATTTTGTTTCAATTCTATTTATAAAACATTTACAAATACCTTTTACAACGATCGCTCCTATCGTCGTAACTCTGTCTATTAAAATTGTTATTGTTTTCGTACGACGAATACCCTGTAGACCGTTTCAATCGGTCCCCCACTGGTGTCCCAACACACAATATTTAAGCCCACCAGTTTAAATATGCATGCGTGTCTACTGAATTTTGCGCCCACATTGTACGCTCGTCTGTGTGAAATGCATGCGCATTATCATTTTTTTAAGCAATTGATGTCCCAGCAGTGCAAAGTATAGATCTTACAATATGTATCCCAGCTGCAAGGTTTTATGCGCATGTGCGATATACGTAGACGCACGAGAACGAGCACGAATGTACACGTACAAGCGGGTGGGACCGGTCTTACGTGTAATGTAGAGAAATACGGAAATGATCAGGTGGGCAGAGGGAAAAACTGAAACAGGTATGCGATTTCAGTTATAAATAACTTATAAAGACTAATCATTTAAAAAAAAAAAAGTTAGCAACTGCAGTTAGCTAGTTTAATGTGGATGCTCTAAATTTACTTTAACTTTAAAGATAACATTAGGAATAAATGTGCTAAAATTTGTTTAATTTTTCAAATGTTACAAAACATTCACTCATCCCTACACTCATCCCTAATCCATTTTAATTAATTTAAATGAAAATAAAACCAAAGAAAACAAAGTTTTAAATGAAGAACTTTACACAAAGATACATTGATGCAAAATGGCACAAAATCCTAACATTTCCTGGTAGTGATAACCAGGTACACAAATTAATATATATATTTATAACCACAAAACTAAAACCCTTTGCATGCAGACCTGAAGCAGGGACTCAAGCCTTGCGCACACAGGCAGCCTGCTACAGTGCAGGAAGACAGTAAATGCCTAGGTCATAGGGGGCCCAATTCTCAAAAACTCATGCCTTTAAAACACTGGTTTTCAAACCTGTCCTCAGGCTTCCTAAACAGGTCAGATTTTCAGGATTACCTTGGATGAGAGCAGGTAAAATAACCATGGTTACTAATCAGCTGATTATTTCACCTGTGCTCCAGTTAAGATGTCCTTAAAATGTGGCCTGTTAGTCCTGAGAACAGGTTAAACCAGTGCTTTAAAACAATCGCTGATAAAGCTGACAAGGGATATTATTGAAGCTCACCAGACCAGAGAGCTTTAAAGAATCTAACATTAAGACTTTGCCTCCTTCCGCTGTTGAAGCTGATGACATCATGCTAAAGTTGTGCACGACATGGAACCTACAATTATCATCACGCTGTGCACAAATTAAAGTGCAATAGCAGTAGTTTAAATGAATCCTGGTCAATTAACCCCACATTATTAACTGATAGGTTTACTAAGTTATTGCACCAATGCTGATAAAAAAAACCTTCTAACTTGTGCTCCCTCCCAGGTGACTGCAGAGCTTTGGAATGTAATGTGGCACTACGTCCTACAACAATATCTGTGCGCTTTGTAAGAGCAGCAGTGCAGTGAGGGCAGAGGACGTGCTCAGGCCTGAACTCTCCCTCTTACTTCCATCAGATTGGATGGAGAGGGGCTCACAAGTAAAGTTCCAAGTGGCCCCATTTAATGGTGGTGCCCGGGGACAATTTCCCAGTTGTGTATTTCAGGCTAGTCTGGAGTCGGCTGCATTAGGGTGTACCTGGCACATCTGGCACACCCTGTGAGCACGCCTATGCACTTAACTGGCATAGGAAGAATACCTTTATAGCAAGCACCAAAATTAGCAAGCAGGGGTTAGAATTACATTAGCAAGCAATGAGAGTTGTAATGACAATAAAGTAAAATCAAAAGTTACAGCAACCTCTCTGGTGGGAGGACTGCACTGCACTATATATATAGGAAGCCAAAAAACGAGACTATCCTGGAAAAAGACAGGACAGCTGGTAACAATGCACTAAGTGACACACAGTTTGAGTGTCTTTTTCCAGAACACACTTAGGGCTCGATTTATCAAAGCTGAGGCGGACAGGGCGCATATACGCGCCCCTGTCCACCTCAGCTCGCCTCTGGCGGGGCAAATTTCCCCAGAGGAAATTACCATTGCACACAAGCGCTATTTTTTGCTTGTGCGCAATCCCGCCCCCTGCCCGCGCACAGCCAATCACACACAGGCAGGAGCTGTCAATCTCCTCGGTCGGACTAGACCGCAGAGATTAAATTTTGCCACCTTAGAGCTTCCGCAGAGGCACAGCTTTCAGTGGAATCCAACTTGCTTGTGAGAACATTTGTAGTGAGTCGGCAGGTATCGTAGATAGTGAGGCGGTGATAGATGGACTACATCCGTTGGGGTGTCTGCATATGTCAGCTGGGCTGGAAAGGTTATGTAACAGCTCAATGAACCACACTGCTACGGCTTCCTGGATTCTTTGCCGTAGCGTCTCGTTGCTTAGCAACGTGACGCACATTCATGGCCATCCCTCGATAATGGCATCAGCTGGGCTATATCCATCCACCTGGCGTTTTTGAGATTTGGGGCCTGTTTGTTGGACTATATCCATTGCTGGCTACTTTATCTGCTGTATTGTGAGTACTACCTAGTTACTGGACCTTTGCCTGCCTCTGCATAACCCCAAATCTGCCTAAAGTTACCGGACCATTGCCTGCCGGACTCAGTCTCTTTTCTGCCAGATCACTAGAGTGAGTATCTGTCAACTTTATTTTTGTCTTCCTGTGGTTTCTTGTCATCTGTCACAGTTGTGGGTCACTTCCTGGATTTTACTCAGTGTGCTAGTGTGTGTGTTTTAATTCATTCTAGCTTTTGGGTCGATTCCGGATTGATACCAATATCCCTGACAGGTTAGTTGAGAGAATGTGAGTTCTCTTTGAGAGTTCTGTTGCATAGTGTGTGACTTTCGGTACAGATGTTAGGGCCTCCTGTGGTTTAGGCCTCAATTGAGGAAGGTTTGCACCAGGAGTGCTTGTGGCTGTTAGTTCGCCGATCATAAGGTGTAAATCTGGAGCTCTGTGTGGGTGTCGGAGGTGTAGTATGAAGACACATCAAAGAGTCCAGTGGGGCTCTTTCTAGTAAACTTAGCAAGCGCTTTTTGGATTTTTCATGCATTGGTTAATGCGATTTAGCAGATCTGATTCCCATTCAGTAGCCATGTTTACTTTTAGGTAATGTGTTCCGTATGGAGCTATTTTTCTCCCCTTCTATTAATTGCTGGTTTCCCTTTATGGTATTGTAGCAATATAGATAAAATCAGGGCTGAAGTGCTGTGGTGTCCAGTTATGGTAGTTTACCTCGGTGTACCGAGGGGGGTAGTGCTGCCTACCGCGAGCTGCTGCTTTAGGCCTCAAACGCCCGATACTTTGCTCCAGTATCAAGAACACAGCAAATTTAGAGATAAATAATATGCCACTAAGTAGCACAGTAGCAATATTTGTAAATGTTGTATTTTCACTGTTGGATGTCTCCAATGTCGGCAGATTGTCAGAGATTCAGCTGGAGCTTTAGGAAGTTGTGACCCCTCAAGATCGCTGTTCGGACACGCCCCCCTTTATAAAACATTTTTATAACTGTTGCTGAAGCCATTAAATAGTCTGTGCATAATGGGATTGTGGTCAGGTGTTATGGGGCGGAGACTGTGCGGCATTGGACAAATCTAAGATGGTTTTGAGTAATCACAGGTTATTGGGCGCTTTACTGTGTAAGTTATTGACATTTATTCCCTATTTCATTTTAAATGTATCCACTTAAGATAAAAGCATAAAATGAAGAGCCAGTTACAGCATTTTGTGAAATGGTGATAGGCCTAGAACCCTCGTAAAAAATCTATTTTTACCTGCTTCCTAACATACAGTCAGTCATTCATGCTTTTGTCCGACCAAACAGATGCCTAGCGGTGTTGGCCATTCCGTGTGCTTTGCACCCATATATACATAGGATTGACAGGTGTCCAGTTTTCAACCGGACAGTCCTGCATTTTTGCCGGCTGTCCAGAAAAACCTTCACAAAAATACTGGACACTTAAATGTTAGCTTTTTTTTTTGTTTTTTTTAAAGTCCCTGTGTATTAGTGAAATGCAAAAGGCATCTTATGCCTCAAGGCAGTACAAATATGGAGCATAAAATAGTGTGGGCCAGCCAAGGGGGTGAAATCCCTGTTTATATGCGTTACTGGCAGCTAAAGAAGTAAAAGTATTACTGGCAGCCAAGGGGTAAAATGACTGTTCATTTGCGAAAAGTATACATATGGGATCAAGAGTGGGGGCTAAGGTAGATATTTTGGGGGGCATTATGTGAACCCCTTAACACATATTGGGCTTTACTTTGGAGGTCTAGTGATATTACATAAACCACTATACTATAAAATTGAATCCCTCACTCGTTTCTTTACATTTGTTTTAGTGTTTATAGAAGATTATTATTTGATTTACCATGTGTGTGTTTGTTAAAGTTTACCTGACTGTTCATGGTTAAACCCTGTCTTTTTACAACTTAATACTTTTACAATATGTAGATAGATTTTATTGGAGTAATAGCTTCTTTCTTTTGATGAAATACAACAAGCTGCAGATATAATGTATTAAAGTTCCTTATGTTGATTTATTCTGAGTATGCTCAGTAGACACAAACATCTGAAAAAAAAAGTGAAGACATGCTCAGTAGTGATTTAACATCAGAGGATTGTGGGAGTTGTATGCCAGATATTGGTCTGTAGGGTGCTTTAGCTTGGAGAGCGAAGATAGCAGCATGAGATAGCATATATACATATAAGTCAGACTACACACACACTTAACACTACACACTAATTGCACAAATACTTAAAGGGACATTAAACACTAAATACATGCTAGATAGAATGATGCATTCAAAGAAAAGATTAGTCCATGACTAACATGTAGATGTATTTTTTAAAGTTTCATTAGTTGTTTAAAAAGTGACAAAATAAGTGTAAAGTTTTAGTGTCTATAAAACACTGGGAGCTGCCATGTTGTAACTTAGATTACCTTCTCTGCTGTGGCCAATTAGGGACAGTTATACATAGGTCATTAAAGTGTGCACAGTGCAGCCAATGGCTGTGTGGAATAGAACAGTGTTCTGTGCTTCCATTTCTAACAGGAACTGAAAAGCTCACAATTTCAGAATGGAATTACAGGCAAAGAGGACAAAATAAATAATAAAAGTATATTGCAGAGTTTTTTTATATATGTGATTTATCATTTTATATTACTATCTCAAAGTGTGTAATGTCCCTTTAAGCTCACACCACACTCTATACACACACAACACAAATACCAAGACACAGATCCACTAACACACAAAACACAAACACTACCACATACAACATGAACATGAACTAGGTAATTTAATGGCAAGAGCTTAAATTTACATTTAAACATTAAGGCCTAGATTTGGAGTTTGGTGTTAGCCGTGAAAACCAGCGTTAGAGGCTCCTAACGCTGGTTTTAGGCTACCTCCGGTATTTGGAGTCACTCAAAATAGGGTCTAACGCTCACTTTTCAGCCGCAACTTTTCCATACCGCAGATCCCCTTACGTAAATTGCGTATCCTATCTTTTCAATGGGATCTTTCTAACTCCGGTATTTAGAGTCGTGTCTGAAGTGAGCGTTAGACATCTAACGACAAAACTCCAGCCGCAGGAAAAAAGTCAGTAGTTAAGAGCTTTCTGGGCTAACGCCGGTTTATAAAGCTCTTAACTACTGTACTCTAAAGTACACTAACACCCATAAACTACCTATGTACCCCTAAAACCGAGGTCCCCCCCACATCGCCGCCACTCGATTCATTTTTTTAACCCCTAATCTGCCGACCGCCACCTACGTTATACTTATGTACCCCTAATCTGCTGCCCCTAACACCGCCGACCCCTATATTATATTTATTAACCCCTAATCTGCCCCCCACAACGTCGCAGCCAGCTACCTACACTTATTAACCCCTAATCTGCCGACCGGAGCTCACCGCTATTCTAATAAATGTATTAACCCCTAAAGCTAAGTCTAACCCTAACACTAACACCCCCCTAATTAAATATAATTTTAATCTAACGAAATTAATTAACTCTTATTAAATAAATTATTCCTATTTAAAGATAAATACTTACCTGTAAAATAAATCCTAATATAGCTACAATATAAATTATAATTACATTGTAGCTATTTTAGGATTAATATTTATTTGACAGGCAACTTTGTAATTATTTTAACCAGGTACAATAGCTATTAAATAGTTAAGAACTATTTAATAGCTACCTAGTTAAAATAATTACAAAATTACCTGTAAAATAAATCCTAACCTAAGTTACAATTAAACCTAACACTATACTATCATTAAATTAATTAAATAAAATACCTACAATTACCTACAATTAAACCTAACACTACACTATCAATAAATAAATTAAATACAATTCCTACAAATAACTACAATGAAATAAACTAACTAAAGTACAAAAAATAAAAAAGAACTAAGTTACAAAAAATAAAAAAATATTTACAAACATAAGAAAAATATTACAACAATTTTAAACTAATTACACCTACTCTAAGCCCCCTAATAAAATAACAAACACCCCCAAAATAAAAAATGCCCTACCCTATTCTAAATTACTAAAGTTCAAAGCTCTTTTACCTTACCAGCCCTGAACAGGGCCCTTTGCTGGGCATGCCCCAAGAAGTTCAGCTCTTTTGCCTGTAAAAAAACCCATACAATACCCCCCCCCCAACATTACAACCCACCACCCACATACCCCTAATCTAACCCAAACCCCCCTTAAATAAACCTAACACTAAGCCCCTGAAGATCTTCCTACCTTATCTTCACCATACCAGGTTCACCGATCCGTCCTGAAGAGCTCCTCCGATGTCCTGATCCAACCCCAAGCGGGGGGCTGAAGAGGTCCATGATCCGGCTGAAGTCTTCATCCAAGCGGGAGCTGAAGAGGTCCATGATCCGGCTGAAGTCTTCATCCAAGCGGGAGCTGAAGAGGTCCATGATCCGGATGAAGTCTTCTATCAACGGCATCTTGAATCTTCTTTCTTCGGGAGCCATCATCTTCCATCCGACGCGGAACATCCTCTTCTCCCGACGCCTACTAGCCGAATGACGGTTCCTTTAAGGGACGTCATCCAAGATGGCGTCCCTCGAATTCCGATTGGCTGATAGGATTCTATCAGCCAATCGGAATTAAGGTAGGAATATTCTGATTGGCTGATGGAATCAGCCAATCAGAATCAAGTTCAATCCGATTGGCTGATCCAATCAGCCAATCAGATTGAGCTTGCATTCTATTGGCTGATCGGAACAGCCAATAGAATGCGAGCTCAATCTGATTGGCTGATTGGATCAGCCAATCGGATTGAACTTGATTCTGATTGGCTGATTCCATCAGCCAATCAGAATATTCCTACCTTAATTCCGATTGGCTGATAGAATCCTATCAGCCAATCGGAATTCGAGGGACGCCATCTTGGATGACGTCCCTTAAAGGAACCGTCATTCGGCTAGTAGGCGTCGGGAGATGAGGATGTTCCGCGTCGGATGGAAGATGATGGCTCCCGAAGAAAGAAGATTGAAGATGCCGTTGATAGAAGACTTCATCCGGATCATGGACCTCTTCAGCTCCCGCTTGGATGAAGACTTCAGCCGGATCATGGACCTCTTCAGCTCCCACTTGGGCTTGGATCAGGACATTGGAGGAGCTCTTCAGGACGGACCGGTGAACCTGGTATGGTGAAGATAAGGTAGGAAGATCTTCAGGGGCTTAGTGTTAGGTTTATTTGAGGGGGGTTTGGGTTAGATTAGGGGTATGTGGGTGGTGGGTTGTAATGTTGGGGGGGGGGTATTGTATGTTTGTTTTTTTTACAGGCAAAAGAGCTGAACTTCTTGGGGCATGCCCCGCAAAGGGCCCTGTTCAGGGCTGGTAAGGTAAAAGAGCTTTGAACTTTAGTAATTTAGAATAGGGTAGGGCATTTTTTATTTTGGGGGTCTTTGTTATTTTATTAGGGGGCTTAGAGTAGGTGTAATTAGTTTAAAATTGTTGTAATATTTTTCTTATGTTTGTAAATATTTTTTTATTTTTTGTAACTTAGTTTTTTTTTATTTTTTGTACTTTAGTTAGTTTATTTCATTGTAGTTATTTGTAGGAATTTTATTTAATTTATTTATTGATAGTGTAGTGTTAGGTTTAATTGTAGGTAATTGTAGGTATTTTATTTAATTAATTTAATGATAGTATAGTGTTAGGTTTAATTGTAACTTAGGTTAGGATTTATTTTACAGGTAATTTTGTAATTATTTTAACTAGGTAGCTATTAAATAGTTCTTAACTATTTAATAGCTATTGTACCTGGTTAAAATAATTACAAAGTGCAGGGAATGGGGCGGTTCTCTCCCGCACAGGGTTAAAAGCAAATGGAAGAAAATATTAAGGCAAGACGCTGACTCCTCCTCTGGCAGATCTCCTCCTGCAGCCTGCACAGTCCCTGCCCTAGAGAGAAACTGAAAAAGCAGAAGGGAGCAGCTCAAGGAACCAAGGAAGCATTATTTTGACTGTTGCATCTAAACAATGAGTTATCCAGGTTATCCTCCTATGAGCGGCTTTCCCCCAATCCCCACAGCTAATAATCCATGGGGGGCACCTGGAGGGAACCCTCCTCCTCTTGGACTCGATAGCATGGCGGCTACCTTTGGTCAGCAGTACAACCCACAGAGCTATATGCAAAACTCAGGGTATCCTCCAGCTGGTTTTGGAGGTATGAATCCAGGCCCAGGAATGTACCCACAGACTGCAGGTGGTGGATATGGGGCACCTCCAGGTGGTGGATATGGGGCACCACAGCCTGGTCAACCACAAGTTCCTTCCTATGGATTGTTCCCACCAGCTAGTGGAGGCCAACAGCCACAGATGCCAGGATATAATCAAGGATATCCCTCAGCGCCCCTGCCTGGTCAGCCAATGCCATCACATGGGCATCCGCAAATGCCAATGCCTGGTCAGCAACCCATGCCAGTGCCTGGACAACCACCAATGGGCATGCCTGGACAGCCTCCAATGACCTACCCAAGCCAGCAACCTGTTCCAAGTTATCCTGCAGGACCAGCTGTAAATCCTTCTATGCCATCGTACCCATCCCCAGGAATGCCAGCTGTCACTCCAGGGAAGGTTGCGAAACGAGGAACCATAACAGATGCACCAAACTTTGATCCACTTAGAGATGCTGAAGTGCTCAGAAAAGCCATGAAAGGATTTGGAACAGATGAACAGGCCATTATAGAATGTCAAATAAACAGAGACTGCAGATTGCACTATCCTTTAAAACGGCCTATGGAAAGGATTTAATAAAAGACCTGAAGTCTGAGCTTTCTGGAAACTTTGAGAAGGCAGTCCTAGCGATGTTGAAAGCGCCTTCAGTTTATGATGCTTATGAAATCCATGAAGCCATTAAGGGTGCCGGCACAGATGAGGCTTGCATCATAGAGATCCTGTCATCACACAGTAATGCAGAGATCCAGGAAATCAACAGGGTGTACAAAACAGAATTTAAGAAGACACTGGAACAGGCTATTAAGAGTGACACTTCCGGTCACTTCCAGAGACTGTTGATTTCACTCTCTCAGGGGAACCGAGACGAGAGCAGCCATGTGGACATGACATTAGTCCAACGTGATGTCCAAGAGCTGTTTGCAGCTGGGGAGAATCGCCTGGGCACAGATGAGTCCAAGTTCAACGCCATCTTGTGTGCTAGAAGCAGACCACATCTAAATGCAGTTTTCTCTGAATACCAGAGGATGTGCAACCGTGACCTTGAGAAAAGTATCTGTCGTGAGATGTCAGGGGATCTAGAGAGTGGCATGCTGGCAGTCGTGAAGTGCCTTAAAAACACTCAAGCATTCTTCGCTGAACGTCTTCACAAAGCAATGAAGGGCGCTGGCACAAAAGACAAGACGCTGATCCTTATCATGGTGTCGCGCAGTGAGGTGGATTTGCTGGATATTCGCACAGAGTACAAGAGGCTTTATGGAAAGTCCCTGTACACAGATATCACGGGCGACACATCTGGAGATTACCGGAAGATGCTTCTGAAGCTTTGTGGTGGGAACGATTAAGCGGTGCCTTTTTCTACATGGGACAAAAAAAAGCCTTGCATATCGTTTGTCTGCTCAGTTCTTTATTCTGTTCATATCAATAGTTTGGCGCCTACCAGAATGTACTTAAAGGGACATGCATCCCAAAGTGTTTCTTTCATTATTCGGATAGATCACGCAATTTTGGACTTTCCTGTGTACTTCTATTATCTGGTCTGCTTGGTTCTCTTGGTATCCTTTATTTAAGGAGCATCAGTTCATTACTGGGAGTTAGCTGAAAGCCAATGGCAAGATGCAAATGTGTGCAGCCACCAATCAGCAACTTCTGAGTCTACCTAGGTATACTTTTCAACAAGGGATACTAAGCGAACGAGGCAAATTGAATCATGGAAGTAGATTGGAAAGGTATTTAGAATTGCGTGCTGTGTCCGAATCCTGAGAGAGAGGAGTTTGGGTTTCATGTCCCTTTAACTAAGTGCACCCAACTACAACCAAGTCCAGTGCAATATCTCATTAGCTTGTAGTGGCTTAGAACTGTTCTTATATTTACCCAACTGTGTATACACACATATTGACACACACATGTATAGCACCTGTCTCCAACACAAATTCTTCAAATGTCCAACCATATTGCTGTTTCCATTATCTACAGCTCTAGAAAATACAGTTTTTGCTTGCACTTAATATAGTTTAACATGTATTGTATTGTTTTGTGACAGTCTGCAAAATATGTATCATATTTATGTACTTATCTAATGGTGCAGAGGAGGAGCTGAGCAAACGTACACCTTTGCTGTTCTTATTTTCAGGTAACCATAGTTGCTTCTATCTTATTTCTTTACAAAAAAAGGTTTTCAGCCTGGAATATCAACAATATTTTTCTAACAAATATATAAAAATATAGATCTCTTAGGGGAAAAAAGAAACATAAAAAACCTTTTGCAACATAGATCACAGCTTCACTTTATGCCAAAGCAAAATCTTCTAGCCACAAAAACGTACACCTACATATACATACACAATTCCACATGTTGTAGCCTGAATGAAGACTTACAGGATTCACACAACGTGCTTGTAAGTGCATTTTAATCTGTCCTTTTAAGAAAGAGAGTGTATGACCTGTTATTTTATACTATATATTTTCTATGTACTTGACATTGTCGTCATAATACCGGAGGTGCCTAAAATATGCTGCTTTGCTGTAAAAGGATAAATCATAAATAATATTCTCTGGCAACAGTTTAACATGCTGTAAAACCAACCCTTCTGGATGTCATACTGAGACAAGTCATAAATTCATTACACCACATTGTGTCTATATTGTTTATTGTCCGTAGATGTGCACAACGAATATTAGTAAGGAGTTAAAGCTTGTTTTACTATCAAAACACTATAAAACGTTGTTTAAACCAAATAGTGACTGCTTTTTTACTCTCTGTGTCGTGTTTGTATTTTCCTAAATAAAATGAGATTACAATGAAAAAAAAAAAAAAAAATAATTACAAAGTTGCCTGTCAAATAAATATTAATCCTAAAATAGCTATAATATAATTATAATTTATATTGTAGCTATATTAGGATTTATTTTACAGGTAAGTATTTAGCTTTAAATAGGAATAATTTATTTAATAAGAGATAATTAATTTCGTTAGATGTAAATTATATTTAACTTAGGGGGGTGTTAGTGTTAGGGTTAGACTTAGCTTTAGGGGTTAATCCATTTATTAGAATAGCGGTGAGCTCCAGTCGGCAGATTAGGGGTTAATAATTGAAGTTAGGTGTCGGCGATGTTAGGGAGGGCAGATTAGGGGTTAATACTATTTATTATAGGGTTAGTGAGGCGGATTAGGGGTTAATAACTTTATTATAGTAGCGCTCAGGTCCGCTCGGCAGATTAGGGGTTAATAAGTGTAGGCAGGTGGAGGCGACGTTGTGGGGGGCAGATTAGGGGTTAATAAATATAATATAGGGGTCGGCGATGTTAGGGCAGCAGATTAGGGGTACATAGGGATAATGTAAGTAGCGGCGGTTTATGGAGTGGCAGATTAGGGGTTAATAATAATATGCAGGGGTCAGCGATAGCGGGGGCGGCAGATTAGGGGTTAATAAGTGTAAGGCTAGGGGTGTTTAGACTCGGGGTACATGTTAGGGTGTTAGGTGCAGACGTAGGAAGTGTTTCCCCATAGCAAACAATGGGGCTGCGTTAGGAGCTGAACGCGGCTTTTTTGCAGGTGTTAGGTTTTTTTTCACCTCAAACAGCCCCATTGTTTTCTATGGGAGAATCGTGCACGAGCACGTTTTTGAGGCTGGCCGCTTGCGTAAGCAACTCTGGTATCGAGAGTTGAAGCTGCGTTAAAAATGCTCTACGCTCCTTTTTTGGAGCCTAACGCAGCCTTTATGTGGACTCTCAATACCAGAGTTATTTTTATGGTGCAGCCAGAAAAAAGCCGGCGTTACCTAAAATTCAAAAAAGCTAAAATTCCAAATCTAGGCCTAAGAAAACTCAGAAATTAAACTTCTCCATCCCACAAAATGTAAAGGAACATTAAACTCTAAAAACATTTTATAAGCATACTATGAGGTTATTCCCTGCCTCTTGGGTGCTGCCATGTTGAAATCTAGCTTTTCACTACATTCCATTGCTGATCTGTTTGCACATGTGCAGTAACTCTCCTTTAGATACCTGCAGTAACTTAGGTTCCAAAATGGCCGCACCCATGATTAGTACATGAAACCTATTTACTGTTTAATGTCACTTTTACTATTTTAATGTCCTTTAATACATTATATTTATTTAATGGGGAGAGAAGTTTAATTTCAGAATTTCTATGGCTTTTAACAACTGGGAACTTAACTATATATTATACATGTGTGTGAGTAGTATTTGTATTTGCTGCTTTTGACTACAAGACTCTTTAAAAGAGAACACTACTTGTCAGTGGCGTATTTAGGTTTTGTGCTGCCCTAGGCAATCAAAATTCTGTTGCCCCCCCCCCGCCCAAATAGGAAAGGAAAGGAAGAAAGAAAGGGGAGGGAGGGAGAGAATTACACAGGTATATATATATACTTCTATTTATAAATATATATATTTTAAAGAATGTGACATTTTCAATCAGGGTATATTAATTGTGTATGGCTTTAGGCAGCTAGTCCATCGCAAGTTGCACTCACCTTTATTGCCATTTTTTCACATGCCTCCAGAACACCGATTTAACTTATGCAGTACATCTTTTCTCTTTTTGTGGCCGATTGACACTTTGACACTTATTTGATTGTACCCTTAAGAACTGACAGCTATCCGTTTCTCCTTGGATTAATAACATCATGTGATCTGTGATCATGACACATAGAAACAGACCTGTTTGGGAACTTCAACATACAGGACAACTTGAAAGAGAACTGAAAAACAGAATGGTTCAGGATTGGTGGATACTACTATTTTTCAAAATGATGTGTTTTTATTGGTTGTTGATTAATCAATTGTTAAGGCAGGAATTTTATGTTCTAATTAAGATAAATGGACACACGCGCTGACTGTGCGCTCTAATTTCAAGAAGGGCCAAGAATATCTCCCCAGGATGCCTAAACCCCTTGGCTGTACTTCGACGACTACATTTTGGGTAACGGCCGACACAGTCTCCTTACAGGCGAGGAAGTCATACGCTGCTGCTGGGCTCAACTGCAGAGCCACAACCACCAATGACACCTGGATACAACTGACCCTAGCCGGAGTGAGAGAAGCCGGACGTTGGTCTTGTTGCCGGCTATGGGCGAGGTGATGGTACAGGAGAAGACTGAGAGGTGTTTGGATCCGTATTCCCTGTGAATGTAGGGTGGGACGTGACTACACAGAGGTATCTGGAGTTCGTGACCCCCCCCTCTCTGGAAAGGCTGAAGCGGATGCACCCAGCGGGCTGGCCTGTATTCAGTTTCCTACAAGACATCCGAGTTCGGAAAGTATTAGCCCTGTTGCAGAGGACCATGATCGTAACAGAAAGCTGACTGTGTCAGCTTTATCTAAGCGTGTGTTTGGTCTGGGATATGCCGTTATAAGGAGCAAGAATGTTGCCTACTCAGTAAAATACAGCTGTTAAAAGGGGGCTTAAAAAGCAGCCACGAGGAATTGGTTTGTGTTGGTTAGGGCTACCATTCTACGGGGTTTAATTGCTAGAAAAAGCCCATATAGCTAAACCACACAAACGGCTATAAAGGCTGTGACACACTGCAAGCGAAGCGGCGCAAGGTGATGCAGTTGCTTCGCACCGCGTTGCATCGCTTCTAAAGTTCAATTATTTCATCTCTGAGCGCTCAGCTACGCGTCCTGACGCAGCAGAGTGCTCAGAGATGAAAAGGCAGGACACACTGAGCGCACACAGCTGCATCTACACGCTGCGCGCCGCTCCACTTGCTGTGTGTCACAGCCTTAAGGCCCAGCTGTGAGGCCAGGATCCTGTCTGGGGGTGATACAAGTAGTTAAACACGCTGCAGATAACTACTGAAGGGCAATTTGAACACGTTTAGCAGCATTAGGAATTACCCCTGGCCCTGATCAGCTCATCTTATGCATGGGTATAAGTGAACAGCACCATTGAAGATTTTTCAGGCGAAGAGGACCTGCTGTGGAAATACTAAATAAAGGACAGGTTCCTACTCTAACCTGTGTTAGGCGAACTTGTTGTTTGTTTTTCAGTCCCCATAAATAAACTGCACTCTAAGAAATAGGCTGTGCAAACGGACTTAAACATTATTTTGCTTGCTTATAAACTTTCCTTTGTTCATGCAATTCTGAAATTATTACAGGAGGGCAGAGTTACTGTCCCTACGAGCAGGGGACGATCTGGGACTGTACACTGGCTTGAAAAATAGTTTAGAAAACCTGCTAAGTATATTGATCTCAGTAGAAATGTATAAATTGATATATGCTGTAATGAATCCTGATGTCCAATAGATGGTGCTCTTTACATATTTAATTTGGTCAACACAATAATATGTAAATCTGGGCTGTGGCTCATAACTTTAATATCTCTTTGATGGCAATAGGAGATTATAACTCCTCAACTTTACTACCCTGTAGAACAAGATTAAGATAGCCTGTGAAGGATATAGCTTAAAGTAATACCAAGGTATTCTTGGGTTTATGCACAGTGGTCGTTGTTGAAAAGATACCAACTAATAATCCCTGCAAGTATAATCTAGATACTAAGGTTAGCCCCTGACTTCTGTAAAATGATCAAGTTAAGTTATTTTTTGCTTATTAATGTGAGTAGTTCTATAGGTAGCTCAGGACTTAAGTTGTGTGCTGCTCCATTATAGAGAGTTACCCTGTTTCATTCAATGATTTCTGTGGTATTTCACTTGGTTTGTTTTTTCTGGCACTTTGTTACACGTGCATAAAGGGACACTGTACCCAATTTTTTATTTTGTGATTCAGATATAGCATGCAATTTTAAGCAACTTTCTAATTTACTCCTATTATCAATTTTTCTTCGTTCTCTTGCTATCATTATTTGAAAAAGAAGGCATCTAAGATTTTTTTTGGTTTCAGTACTCTGGAGTCTGGACAGCACTTTTTTTATTGGTGGATGAATTTATCCACCAATCAGCAAGGACAACCCAGGTTGTTCACCAAAAATGGGCCGGCATCTAAACTTACATTCTTGCATTTCAAATATAGATACCAAGAGAATGAAGAAAATTTGATAATAGAAGTAAATTAGAAAGTTGCTTAAAATTTCATGCTCAATGTGAATCACGAAATAAATTTTTTGGGTACAGTGTCCCTTAAGATTTTTTTTGCTCACATAGTACAACGTATGTAAGTTTGGAGCCATTGGCTCCTTCTGCTCACACTTTACCTGTTTAATTATTCTTGTTTATTTTTCCACCTTTTTTTGTTCTTACACTATTATCACGGACAACAAACACTATGAGGCCGAATGATCAATTGTCTGTCGGACCTGATCCGACACTGCGGATCAGGTCCGACAGATATCGCTGAATGCGGAGAGCAATACGCTCTCCGTATTCAGCATTGCACCAGCAGCTCACAAGAGCTGCTGGTGCAACGCCGCCCCCTGCAGATTCACGGCCAATCGGCCGCCAGCAGGGAGGTGTCAATCAACACGATCGGGTTGAATTATGGCGATTCCTGTCCGCCTCATTAGAGCAGGCGGACAGGGTTATGGAGCAGCGGTCTTTAGACGGAGCTTGATAAATAGGACTCTATATCTGTTCACACTTGCACACCTAGAGGCCTATTTATCATAGGTCCAAGTCGTGCAGGGAGGAAGCGGGGAGATCAGCAACAGTAACACCGGTAGCAGGGCACGGCTTCCCGGCAGCACAGCTGTTCATGTTGGGGAAATGATTTTCTGAAGAGACGCTTTCACTTTACAAACCATAAGACATCAGTGTAGGCATTATATGAGGGCGCTCCTCTCCTTTGGTATAAATAGATGGCCCATAGCAGTGTTTGAACATTCCATTAATTTCACTATCCAACAACCCTTGAAAAAGTCCGGCCGGGATCCGGACGAAACGCGTAGGGATACAGTGCTCCTGTGCTCCGGTTACAGCATCAGCAATAGCGGTCTAGGAGGCTTAGGCCTGCAGGGGGATGCTCCGGTGCCGGAACCTATAGTGACGTCAGACGCCAACTTTGGTCGGCGGTCCTTTTCGAAATCTGTTTTGGACATATCTGCCTGAGGATCCGGTCCTGTACTGCGGCTGTGTTGTATACTTGGTGCACGAATTTACTTACTTGAATGTAAGTTTTTATGTTGAATATTTTTACTTGTTGTGACAAATAAATAATTCAAGGCTTCTTGCGCTTCTTGTACTCCTTTGCCCTAGTTCTTCTCTCAACCCTGGTGATTTCAAGAAAGATCACCAAAAAGAAGCGGCATCAACTCGAATTAGCCTACAGACCCAATTGCTTGGAAGTTCCTTTACTCCTGTGAAAAATTGAAATACATTGGGACTTTAGGTTTGAACTCTATGTGTCAATTGTGATTTGTTTTTTATCGTGAAGT
The DNA here is from genome assembly GCF_027579735.1 of Bombina bombina. Taxonomy (NCBI): domain Eukaryota; kingdom Metazoa; phylum Chordata; class Amphibia; order Anura; family Bombinatoridae; genus Bombina; species Bombina bombina. The sequence continues at coordinate 56,255,518 of NC_069509.1, forward strand.
TTGTTTATTTGCCTGGTTTATTTTCTAAATTAGTTTAATCTGTATATGTTTATATAGGTTTATATATTTCATTTCATTTTCCCTAAGATTATTTCATTTTCCTTGAGATTATTTAATTCAATTTCATTTGATTTTATTCATTGACAGAAGCAGGTTAGGTGATTTGATAGTTTTTAGTGTATTAGCGCTGTAACAATACTTGTGTGTCTGTACCAATTAGAAGTGACCCAGATGGCACCCATAGAGCAAGATCAGCAATTTCAAAATTTTCAGGACAAGAATAATATTATTAGACATTACCGTAAAAGCAACGTGTTACTGTTCGGTCAGCAGAAAATATGACTCTTCCAAGATAAAGATTAAGAGATTAAGAGGAGAGAAATGTCACCTTTTTGCTCCATACTGATTAAGGCAAATTTTAATGCAAGGTTGCTATATCCAGCTAAAATTACTCTTGAAAAAGAAGGCAATCTAATAACACTAAGTAATAGGATGGAAACTCAGGAATTCTTCTCCAAACACTCAATAGATTGACATATACAGAGCCGATCTTTAGTATGTATTAATATATTCAGAGTTCCCAGATGGTTAGGCTATGTCTGAGACCCGACCGTTGCCTGGGAGTGTGGAGGGGTTGAGTTTTTTTTTTTTATAACTACCTATTTTTTTATGTTTGTTTTTTATTTTATTTTATACTCTTATCCACTTTTTTGGGATCCCTTTCGCTTCTGTTTTAAATGTCAGACAAATTAAAATTAGTCTCCTGGAATGTTGGGGGCATCTCATCCCCAATTAAGAGGAAACTTTTTATAAAGGAGCTTGGAAAGCATAGGCCTGATATTGCATTTATTCAAGAGACACACCTTAAACCGCATGAAATATCTAAATTAAAATCCAAGTGGGTAGGAGAAATCTTTGCAACAACATATGCTAAAAGGAAAATAGGAGTTGCTATTTTGATTAACAAACAACTTTCTTATCAAATTATATCACAGGATTTGGATACAGAAGGAAGATTTCAAATAATAGAATTACTGATTAACACATGCCAATGTATTCTATGTAATATTTATGGCCCAAACTCCTTGGATAGAGGATTCTGGGAAGTTGAAGTTATTCCCTTTCATTGGGAGGAATGTTATCTTGGCCGTAGATTTGAATATGGCGTTCGCCCCTGCTTTAGATAGGTCTAACTTTTCTCAAGTGTCTAGGAATAACAGGGAAGCTAGGGTATTGCAAAATGTTTGCTATAAATTATCAATAAAAGACATTTGGAGATTACAACACCCATATAGCAAGGAGTATACATGCAAATCTAAGACTTTCAAGTCTTTCTCTTGAATTGATTATTTTTTAAACTCAAGTAATATGCTGGGTTTAGAGATTAAATCAGATATTGGGGATATTATCATTTCGGATCATGCTATTATTATATTGGAGATTAATGCTATCTGTTCACAAAGTCAAAATAAGTTGCGATTCTTTTCCCCCCAGTACTTAGTAAATAATCTTAAATTTAAGAATTGGCTACAAGAAAGATGGAAAGAATTTCATGAGTTCAATGCCTCATATACAGACAACCGAGAAGTCTTCTGGGAAACGGCGAAATCTGTATTAAGGGGTGAAATCAAAACTTTTCTTTGTAAATGAAAGAAAAAGAACAAAAGTTGAGAGGAACAATTAGCTAATCAGGTAAAGAATACCTACAGGAAATACCTAAATAACCCATCTCAGACTACCTGGGGTAAGTAGATGACCAAAAACAGAAAGCTAGGTTCAGAGGGCATTATGGGAAATCTGCATAATTTTTAGCTAAACTATCTAAGGGTTGGAGCCAGAAGAATTTCATAGCAACAATCAAAAGTGGCGACAAAATAATTACTAATATCTCGGAGATAAGGCGAGAATTTGTCAAATATTTTCAGGAAGTTTATTTGGCTGGAGAAGTTAATGCTGAGAATAAAAGCAAATTTTGGCAAAGTATACAACTGCCCAAAATTGCTTCTCAGTATCTCCTAAAATTAAATGAACCTATTTCACTAATCGAAATTTCAGAAGCTATTAAAAAGGCTAAATTAAACAAGACCCCAGGTCCTGATGCCCTCCCAGCAGAGTTCTATAGACTCCTACATGACCAAATCCTCCCCACATTATCCTCACTTTTTAATGAAATATTATATAAAAAAATCAAATGCAATCAAAGTTCTTTACAGCGTCCAATGTGGCATTGATTCTCAAAAAGGATAAAGACCCAGAAGACTTATCCTCATCCAGGCCTATATCCTTATTGAATCAAGACTATAAGCTTCTACCCACCATTATTTCACAAAGACTTAAGCAACACTTGAACTCATTGATACATACGGATCAAACGGGCTTTATATTGGGAAGGAATCTGGTGAAAAATCTCCGGAAAGCTATGTTGGTTATTCATCATTTTTGGAACAAACATATAAGGAAAAAGTCCCATAACAGAACAGACCTAGCCCTGCTCACAGTTGATGCAGAGAAAGTGTTTGACTCGATAATATGGAACCATTTAGTAAGTGCACTTGACGGATTTGGTCTAGTAGGTTGTTTCTATCAATTTGTCCGTGTGTTGTATCAGGTGCCATCTTCTACCATTATTGTTAATGGCAAGATATCTGATAGATTCATTTTGCGACAAGGTACCCGCCAAGGTTGCCCCCTTTCCCCGCTGCTCTTCAACTTATCTTTAGAGCCTCTAGCGATTTTCATTAGGAAAGGAGTTAAAAGGGATTAAGTTAGGGGATGAGATATTAGTTATATCGCTATTTGCGGATGACATTTTAATATTTCTGAGTAACACCAAACAGTCTATCCCCCAATTGTTACATATTATCAAAGTTTATAGCTCCTTTTCAGACTATAAAATTAATTGGGGGAAATTGGAGCTTCTTTGGATCCATAGGCCAAAGAGCAATATTTTACATCCTTTTAAGGAAGTCCAGGAAATTAAGTAGGAATCCAGCGCAATGGTATGATCTAAACTTTCTGAAATGCTTCAACGTATTTGAGAATAAATTGATAGCGTGGGATAATCTCCCCATTTCTTTGTCGGCGCGTGTTATGCTAATAAAACCAATCCTCTTTTCAAAATTATTATATTTACTCCAGAATCTGCCCCTATTACTTCTGAAGAAAGATATAAAATATCTACAAAAAATATTCTCGAGGTTTATATGGCGCGGGAAAAAGGCAAGGATCTCGCTCTTTAAACTATCCTTTTCTAAACGATGACACTACACTACACTACAGGTTGGATAATATAATAAAGTTCACAACGAAGAAAGCCATAAACATAGGTGATATATTAAAGAAAAAATTCCATCAAAAAAGAACAAACACAAACCAACTGGCTGACACCCTCTTCTGGCTTCTATAAATGTGGACATGCCAAACACAAGTAAAATATTCACATCAACTCAAACAGGAAAAGTATATCACATAAAGAGCAGAATCAGCTGTACATCCACATTTACAGCAAAAATTTCTGGGAATGTAAATCTCCACTATGCTAAATTGAGCACAGTTAGGAACAAACAATGAAAAAAATTGTGGAGTTTATAGATAGAAAATATTTATTAAAAAAATCTAACTTTATTGTAACTATATTAAAATGTTCCTTAAGACATAGGAACTGCTACACACATATAATCCTATCAGTCTTCTGAATAAAGGGTTAATAATCGATCATGCCCTTTAGCAACATCGCTAATCAGAAGAACATCAAGGTCACAAACAACAACATATTAAAAAAGGGGCCATGGGCTTGGGGTGTTTGCATAACCAATTAATTAAATAACTTTTATTATAGGAGCATATATTAGTATCAAAACTCTTTAATTACTCAGATTCCTAAGGGTAATGTATCACTATTCATCCCGTGAGTGTCTGTATCTTTAAGGCACTTCACTAGATACACATTATACCCTATGTAACCACCTTGATAAACATAGTGGTAATGTATTTAAACTCCAAATATAAGATTATTTGATCAGATCTGTAGATTCATGGTTGTGGAGTGGTTAATCTTTACAAGCAGCTTAAAAATGCATCTCCTATTACTCTCAGTGTATATAGATCAATATTGGATCAGGATAGGACCCTACTAGTATCCACTTGTGCACAAAAAAATACAGAGCACACCCAGATACTGATTATGTGGTTTAAATCTATCAAACGTTTAAGCTATCAATCCACATTCACATCTAAACCAACCATTCAGCAATGTGTGTTTTATTCATGAAAAGACGCAGTTTCTTTCTGCTGCAAAACTCTGTATTTATCACAAACACACAGTAATCACATTCATGCTGTATGGGTTCGATGTTGTAAGCAGCTATGTAGCTCTAAATCTATTGTATGCTGCTATAACAATAGTAATACAAAGTAAGCAGTTAACCTTCGATAGAAATATAATTATCCAATACCCACAGGTATTGGGTTAGGAGTCCTTCGAGAGTTTTATATTATAGTTATTACACTGAAAGGATTTTGAACTTAGAGTTTAAGCGGTTTTAACAAACCTTACAATGCTAAATTCCGCTCTATAGGCTATATTCACATAGCCCTATTCACAAATTCGCCGTTCAACTTTAGCCAACAGTGGAGCTATATTTTAACAGATATTGGTCGAGAGTAGACTAATTACGCTATGTTCCTTTATCCATATATGTATTTTTTTTAAAACTTTTAAGCTAACCACAACATTGTACCAGTGCTGATATTGGCACGTATGCTACCCACAAGCCCCTCCCACCTACATCCACATTTGTCATCTATTTAGTGACCTGCAAGGAATGTAATTTCCAATATGTTGGTATTACTACCCGCCCCTTAAAGATAGAATAAGGGAGCACCTCATATCTATAGAAGAGACTTCACCCAGAACCCCTATAGCTAAACACTTCCACACACATTCAGATCATATAAAGAATTTCTATTTTCAGGGAATAGAATATATAGATAAGGACCCTCAGGGAGGTGATAGACTAAGAACCCTACTTAAAATGGAGGTCTATTGGATATTCACACTAGCAACAAGAACACCCACAGGTATCAACAGGAGATACAATGTGAATCTATTTATTGAGTAACATATGATAATAACAGGATAATTAATAACATAACCAGTAGCATCACCCTAAGTGTATAGATCAAATTATTTGTCAGACCAATTCACACACACATAACTTATATAACACACTCTGAAGAATCATTTTTGAATACTATATAACATACCATAGCTCCAAAATTATAAATTCGTAAGTTGATTAATTTTCTCTAATACTAAAACACATAAAAGTAAGAATAAGAATCAATCTCCCCTAGTCCCATGAATGGAAACTCCTTGTACTCCACAAAAAAGAACACACAAAGGGATAAATCAAGCCTGCCTTTTGCAATCTGCACGAGTATAATACTAAGGTCTGGAGTATGATTTATTACCTAGACAATCATATACTATAGAGCAAAGCAGGATACTTTTGTAGACAACCCCTAGATAGTTTTTATCATTGAATCATAATATCCTTTTAACACTAGTATGTTGTTTATTAAGGTTTCTTTTTTTCTTCTATTTTACTTTATTCTATTTTGTTATGTTGGTAAATGTTTTCACCAAATGTGATTGTAAACTATTTGAACTAAATGCATTCAATGTCTCAGTGTATCATCCCAAAGAATCATATTATTGTATTCCCCATCTGAGCCCATTACATTTTCCCTTTACTTAGAGACCTGTAGGTCTCCTCTTATTGGCTGACCCACCCTATTTAGGCTCACCTGTGGCATCAAATTATCTATCTCTGAGGAAGCGCATGTACGCATGCGCGAAACATCTCAGATAGTCAGAGCTGCACCTCTTGTCTATCACCTGTATGAATAAACACTGTTGGCACTGGCTACCTGTCCGGATCTGTTGTCTTTTTTTCAGTCTATCCTTTTCTAAGCCACAAGGTGGCCTGGCGTTTCCCAATGTCCAATTTTATAATTATGCTACACTCACTAAATTCGCCTTGGATTGGTTAACAGAAAGGGATTATGTTTCCTTTTATGCTATGGAATCCAAACTGATAGCTCCATTTTCACTTAAAGCATTAATCCCTATTCCGTTTTCCAGATTACCAGTAAATGTTGCACACATGTATACATTTATATACATAGTATCTGCATGGCAGAAGGTCTGCTCTGAGATACAAATTAATTTTCGTAGATTAGAGTTTTTACCCCTAATAGGGAATCCGGATTTTCCTCCTCGGCTTATGCACTGAGTTTTCTCTACATGGGCCATGAATGGTCTTAGAAACTTAAAGGATATCTGCTCGAATGGGACTTTAACGATAAAAACGTTTACAGAGTTGAGATCAGAGTTTAATTTACCAAAAGCCTCCTTTTTCGCCTATCTCCAGACTCAGCACTGGATTGGAACTTTACGAGCAGAGACATTGGGTTAACCTTTCACTCGGGGGACTAGATGACATCATCAGGCTATATTATAATGGGGAACTTTCTATCTCACTTCTTTACAATATGCTTATGAAGTATCATGGGATAATACATATTGAAAAAGTGAGAAAGTGGAATAAAATCCTGCCAAATGCTGCTAGTGAATATATCTTGCAAAGTTTCAAGTTAACCGACCAAACCCTGGTTTCAATAGATTGGAGGGAAACCCATTTTAAATTGATAAACCTGCTATATGTGACACCAGGTAAAATTACAAAATGGTACAAGAAAGAAGATAATTGTCCCAAATGTAATGCTGAGGATGCCGACGAAATGCATTGCGTCTGGACCTGTTCCAAAATTGCATAATTTTGGAGCAAAGTTTGTTTCTGGGTAAATAAGGTCCACGCCAGTAACCTCCGGCCAAGATAGATTTTCTTCCTTTTAAGCCACGATGAACCACATCCTAACACAGGGCCAGCGTTTTATATTAGGCAGCATTGACTGCCGCCTTAGAGCGCACCAGCAGGGGGGCGCTGAGAGCAGTGCTGAATTGCCGACTGCTGCCTGCCCCTATGAAAAAAAAGTATTATTTTTTTTTAAATTTGATCACAGAGTGCCAAATCCCCCCGCGCATTATAGCCCTGTTAGCCTAAGCCGTGATGTCTGAACTGATGTCTCTCTGACTGTGATTGACAGTTGACTGTGTTGATATAGGTAGCCTGCAGCATTCATTTCACACCGCGACGGACGGTCAGAGGAGCTCAGTCAGTGGAGGACGAGGGAGGCTGAGCTCACTTGCCTTGCGCAGCACACAGCCTGCCAGTGAGTGGCTGACTCTAGTCTGACTGACTGCCTACCCCTGATGACATCACGTCACTCACTCTGAGTGAGAGGGAATGTCTACACGTGACATCGGCAGCCAGCCACCATCTCTGAGCCATGTGAGGAGGTCGAGGTGTGAGCCTGCTCGCTGTCGCACAGTCGTGAGTTGCAGAGATCATCAGATGACCAGCCAGGCACTCACTGTCTGGCACTCTATGGCAGAAGAGACTGTGATTTAAGAAGACAGACTGTCTGTCTAAAGTCGAGAGTGAGTGAGGAGGAGGACTCATTTTGGTCGAGAGAGCAGCCAGCCAAATTACGGTAGGAAAAATCAGATGGGTGATGGGTCAGGTGGCAGTCAGTGGCACTGGCACTGATTGGGGGGAGGTCTTGAGTCAACTAGTGTCTAGACTACTCTGACCAGACCAGTGACCTGAGGCTCAGGCTGAGCTGAGGTGGTCGGAAGCCAGGCCTGACACCTATAACCTAAAACAATGCATGCCACTATGCCAGTACAGTGTACAGAAGTTCATTAGATTTTCTAAACACAGTCACTCAGAGTCACAGTCACTCACCAATGCATGCTGCCTCAAAAATCCCTTCATAAATAAACTGGCAGTGTCAGTTTACACACTCTGTCTTGAATGTCTTCATTATATGTTATGTAACAACAATAACAGGACGGACGCTGACGCTGTACTGTATTTTCTCTTAAATGCATGTGTTTGAAATATATCCTTTAGGTGTATTCTCCCAGATGAAACAGCTGATATTGCTCAAATGCTCATTCAAAGCAGCAACCATAATTCTGTACATTTAATGCTCTGGAGACTGGAGCTGGTATAAAAAGACATTTGAAAACATTAAAAAGAAAAAAATAATAAGTACAGTGGCCCTTTAACAGCATAGCACCCTCTCTTGAACAAGATGTTATGGAACAAATCCAGATTTCCCACAGTTCAGAGTCCTTAGGGCTTCAGACACACAAACAAAAACAAAAAATCACAAAAAAGGTGGAATTTTGCAAAATTGGAAACTCAGAAAATGCAAGTTCTTAGCAAAAGAAAGCCATGTATAATTTAAATGCTATGCTGTTAAAGGGTCACTGTACTTATTTTTTTTTTCTTTTTAATGTTTTCCATTGTCTTTTTATACCAGCTACAGAGCATTAAATGTACAGAATTATGGTTGCTGCTTTGAATGAGCAATATCACCTGTTTCATCTGGGAGAATACACCTAAAGAATAGATTTCCAACACATTTAAGAGAAAATACTGTGCTTATTTTTTCAGCTGTACTTAAAAATTCCATACCCTCCACAACTTCTATTGCTTAATGGGAAAGGATGATGAGAATAAATACCTAAACATGACTCAAATTGAGTATTTGCTTACTAGTCCGTCATTTCCTCCCACCTACTGAGCACATGCACCATGAGGGAACACAATGACTTTATACACATTTTGTTATTGCCAGCTTTCCCCTCTCTTTTATGCTTATTTATGTCCTGTATGGCCAAATATGGACTGGAATCAAAATGCAGCATAAGCAAACTGTAAATAAAATATTTTGTTTATTGACAATGCTGTTACTATACAAAGGTGATTCACATTACAGCTACAAGTACAAAAGTATCCCAATACAAGTTAGATCAGTTTGAAAGAATATTAAAAACTGTTCATGAAACCATTAAAATATACCTGTTGGAACAATATTAAAGGAAAAATAATCAGTGCTTCATTTTTCTTAGTTTCCTCTGCTATTGAATGCTTTTATGGGCACAGAGACACTTGTGTTCACATCTACGTTATTGTGTCACAGACAAACAGAACTGGACAAGGGAGACAATCTGTGAAAGCTACTTAAAGGGACAGTATACCCCAATTTTCATATAGCTGCATGCCATATACACTAATATAAAGAAGAATATGCACAGATACTGATCTAAAAATCTAGTATGAAACATTTCTAAAACTTAGTTAGAAGTTCCCAGTTTAGCACTGTTGATGAGGTGCCGTTCCTGACCTCATCACTACAGAAGCATACCTCCCAACATTTCAAAATTCAAAAGAGGGACACCCCCCCCCACCCCAGCAAAAAAAATTAAATGTGGTGGGCGGGGCTTAAAAATCATAAGATTAAAGTAATATAAATAAAATTCTAAATAAAGTAATATATTTTAATACACTTAGGCAGCAAATCAAACACAAGCTCAAACCACTGGTATGGCTATGTGAGCTATGTAATTTAATTAGCCTTTGCAAAGACATTGCTAAATATGTTTATCTTAATTGGACATTTAATAATAAATTATTTAAAACTGCTCTCTGCATTCCCCATTAATATTCTAGATTCTGGCCTTTAAAGTCAGCAAAAATGCACAGTAGCACACTACATACCATACACTTACACATGCAGATACACACACACCACATAGCATACACTTATACATGCAGATACACACACACTACATAGCATACACTTATACATGCAGATACACACACACTACATAGCATACACTTACACATGCAGATACACACATACTACATAGCATACACTTATACATGCAGATATACACACACTACATAGCATACACTTACACATGCAGATACACACACACTACATAGCATACACTTATACATGCTGTTACACACACACTACATAGCATACACTTATACATGCAGATACACACACACTACATAGCATACACTTATACATGCAGATACACACACACACTACATAGCATACACTTACACATACAGATACACACACACTACATAGCATACACTTATACATGCAGATACACAGACACTACATAGCATACACTTATACATGCAGATACACACACACACTACATAGCATACACTTACACATGCAGATACACACACACTACATAGCATACACTTATACATGCAGTTACACACACACTACATAGCATATACTTATACATGCAGATACACACACACTACATAGCATACACTTATACATGCAGATACACACACACACTACATAGCATACACTTACACATACAGATACACACACACTACATAGCATACACTTATACATGCAGATACACAGACACTACATAGCATACACTTATACTTGCAGATACACACACACTACATAGCATACACTTATACATGCAGATACACACACACACTACATAGCATACACTTATACATGCAGATACACACACACTACATAGCATACACTTATACATGCATATGCACACACACACACTACATAGCATGCACTTATACATGCAGATACACACACACTACATAGCATACACTTAAACATGAAGATGCACACACACTACATAGCATACACTTATACAGGTAGATACACAGACACTACATAGTATACACTTATACATGCAGACACACACACACTACATAGCATACATTTATACATGCAGATACACACTTATACATGCAGATACACATACACACTTATACATGCAGATACACATACACACTTATACATGCAGATACACACTTATACATGCAGATACACATACACACACTACATAGATAACATTTATACATGCAGATACACACACACACACACACACACTACATAGCATACACTTATACATGCAGATACACACTTATACATGCAGATACACATACACACACTACATAGCTTACATTTATACATGCAGACACACACACACACACACACACACACTACATAGCATAAACTTATACATACAGATACACACACACAGTTATGGATACAGATAGACACACACACACACTACATCATATATGGGTATCTGTAATTCATTGTATGGGGTCCTGGGGTTGGCAAGCACATTAGCTGGCAGTCTGCGGCTGCCACTGTTCGTTACCCTGGTATTAGCACTGCTCATTGTATAAAACTGAAGGCATGCTAGTATTATCACCAGGGGTTAGACATCATCACTACCAGAGGTAGGTTAGAGAGGTCACCATTACCCGTGGTCAGAGTATATACAGACTTCTTACTCCTGCTTAACACACACACCATTCCTTTTCCACAGGGAATCTAACAGGTATCTAACCCTGTGAGAGCAAAGCCAGCTGCTTCTGAGTATGGGCCCAATAGAATTTAAAAAAAATAAAAAATAAAAATTTTTAATGCATGGGGCAAATTGGGACAGATAGCTAGCAACCCGGGACAGACCCCTAAAATCGGGACTGTCCCACGAAAATTGGGACAGTTGGGGGGTGGAGAAGCACAGTTAAATACTTCACTGCAGGAATAAGGTAGGATTAAATCATACAGTTTTGCCCATCTACATGTGCCTTCATCTTTATGCTGTCATAATAGTAAAATAAAATAAAAAGGAACATTATTGCCATAATCTAATAACAATACCAATAGTACAGAAATCTATTAGAGTTTACTAGTCTGTAACTTCCACATCTACTGTGTCTAATAAAGAGGGGTCATAAAGTTTGATGTTATAAGTCAGAAGGTAAATCTCTCTTATTGCATTATGGTTAACTGAGCTGCACATGATTTTAAAAAACAAACAAAAACTGTGTGTAAGTGGTCACTAGCATTTGTATGGGGTGACTGAGTTATAAATGTGCCTGTATATATGTGCAAATTTGAGTCTCTGTGCATGTGGTGCCTGTATATATGTGCAAATGAGGGTGTCTGTCTGCATGTGGTGCCTGTATATATGTGCAAATGAGGGTGTCTGTGTGAATGTGGTGCCTGTATATATGTGCAAATGTGGGTGTCTGCGTGCACGTGGTGCCTGTATATATGTGCAAATGTGGGTGTCTGCCTCTGGGTGCATGTGGTGCCTGTATATATGTGCAAATGTGGGTGTCTGTGTGCATGTGGTGCCTGTATATATGTGCAAATGTGGGTGTCTGTGTGCATGTGGTGCCTGTATATATGTGCAAATGTGAGTGTCTGTGCATGTGGTGCCTGTATATATGTGCAAATGTGGGTGTCTGTGTGCATGTGGTGCCTGTATATATGTGCAAATGTGGGTGTCTGTGTGCATGTGGTGCCTGTATATATGTGCAAATGTGGGTGTCTGTGCCTCTGGGTGCATTTGGTGCCTGTATATATGTGTAAGTGTGAGAGTGTCTGTACACGTGTTATGTATGTATGTTATGTGTTATGTGTGTTATGTATGTTAGTGTTTATATGTGTCTGAACTCTGTATGCACTTTACAAAACCACAAATATTTTTTTTTTTTCTTTCTGTAAATTAAAAACAAGTTAGCTTAACGGAGCGCAATTAAAATGTACTTGGTATGGGGGAGGAGGAGGGCAGGGAGGTGGGTGGTATTGTCGGGGGGTTTATGGTGTTGTGGTGGGGGGTTGGCGGTGGGGGGTGTTAAAATGCACCTTTGCCTATGTAGATTAAAATCCTTGCACCGGCCCTATCCTAACATTATATTAATAAATACAATAATTCTTATTGGTCAAAATGTTATTCTCAAAAATTGAAAGACCACGCAGGAACCTACATTTAAGGAGTTTACAAGCAAGATTTATAATCAGATAATATTAGAACAACTTAGTCTGGGTAGCCCTAATGAAAAGCAAGTACAAAGATTTTTCTTTAAATGGGAAAAGACAGTCTAATCTTTACCTCTAGATGCTCAACTACAAATAATTGCTCCATTAAGGAAATCAAGATGGTTTATACAACAAATAGAACTTGGACTAGTTCCATCTAATTGGCAAACTATAGGCTAACGGAGTGAAGGTTTTTTTTTTTTCCGGGGGGGGCGGTCAGCTCAGGGTGTTGCTGGGAGTACGGCCCAACTCCCAAAAAATGTACAACATGCCGTTGAGTCAATTATGATAAGTTCGTTTTAGCTAATAACATATAAAGGGATATGGAGTCACATATCCAACAAGACCTATTAAGTGTTTTGTGCTTTCTTAGACAGTTGCCCAGTTAATGATGTGCCTACGATTGTGCTCTGGGTAACTCTGGCTAATGGTAAGTTCAGTGTCTTTTTTCTTGATGAAAGAGAGAAAAAGAGAGAGAAAAAGAGAGAAAGAAAATAAAATAAAAATTGGGAAAAATTCTGTCAATAATGCAACTAAGAAAATAGGATTGAACATTGTGATTGTATGCCAAACTTTCTGACTGTAACCCATGCGATAGATATGTATAATTTCAATAGTGATCATGTGCCTGTAAAGATTTTTCTTTTGACCTCAATATAAAAAAAAAAAAAAAATTAAGATAAATTATATATGACCTTTTACATATGCTAATTAGATATGTGCTATACTTTTGTATAATAAATTTTAACTTTGTTTTTATGTTTTTTACAATATCGGGTGTACATCTGACCTTAACCAATGAGGTATCAGATATCAATTATGACTGTGTATTTAAGACTTGTTTGTAACCATACTATGTTTAAACTGCTCTTGAGAAAGACCGTTGAAATGCGTTGAGCCAAATAAAACGACATCTTTTATTTAAAGAAATTCATTTTTTTCTTTCCTGACCGTTCATGGAGCCACTTGTGGATCCGTTATTCTAATGCCATTCTGTGAGTATTCTACACTTATTTGTAAGGTGTTTGGAAACACTACGCCAATGTGATATTCTCTAAACAGATACAGACACAGCTCTTTTGGAGGAATCGTGAAACACAGAGAGGAACCTTCTGAAAACCCTTATGTACCAGCGCCTCTTTCTGCAACCTATACCGATTTAACAGCCTTTGGGAGAGACTGTTGGAAGGCAGCAGTTCTAAATCAGAGGGGAGTGCTTATCCGTATTGTATACACTTTCTTTTATCTCCAGAACACCACCTGCACAGCTGTACCCACATTCAGTATGCTCACTTTGGGTATTTGCATAAAAGGTTTGGGTGTCCCTACCTACTCTGACAAGGGACTGTGACACACCACCATACATAAATTGCAATCTGCCGCCGTGGTTGTGGTTCTTGGCATTAATTTTGTGGCCAACATTCAATCACAAAGTATAGCGTACCTTGATTTAATACTTAGTTTTGGTATCAACAAAACCATCACCTCAAAAACTTTTTTTAAAGATGTGGACAGCAACAGTTTCTTAGAATACAATAGTAACCACCAAAAAAGTTGGATTCACAATATACCCTACAGTCAGTTTAGAAGGATTAGGAGAAATTGCACAGATTTAGACACGTTTGAAGAACAAAGTCAAATATTTTATTGTTGATTCATAGAAAAGGGATATCCATCGACACTATTGGATAAATCCCTGATTCGCACTAGAAATCTCGACAGGGCCACAATTTTACAAACTAGGAAACCAGTCATTCAGCACAATTCGATAACAAGTAGCAAAGACATTCTATTCATAACTCAATACAATACCAATTTCCACAATATCCAACAAATATTAAATAAACATTGGCATGTTATTTTGAGAGATCCCATACTCAAAAACATAGTTCAAGAAAAACCTAGAATTGTATATAGGAGAGCGCCCCCCTTGCGAAACAAACTAGCTCCCAGTAAAAGAGTCAAACATGTTAATCCATTTAAGAGCACACAGACTTTAAATGTTAGGTATTTTTGGTTTGCAAGGTGTTTACAAATGTGGTAAAACTGGATGTAGTTCATGTAAATGTATCAAATCAGGTTTAAAAACCTTTAAGTCCACAACTACGGGAGAAAGCTTTACTATTTCTGGTTTTCTCAATTGTGAATCGAATTTTGTAGTCTATTTGATAGAATGCATATGTGGCCTACAGTATGTAGGCCGCACTATTAGGACTATCAGAACCAGATGGGGCGAGCATTATCGCAACTGCAAAAATTGCAGGAAAATTAAAATTAAACACAGTATTCCTTACACAAACTCAAGGGAAACTCAAACATATTCAGATTTAATCCCATTGATCACATTCCTAGGTCCTCTGACTATAATATGTTAATAAAACTAAGACAATGCGAGACCTATTGGATATACAAACTGAAGACTTTGTATCCATTAGGTCTGAACGTTATTTTAGATCTAGCAGCCTTTAATTGAAATAACAATATATTTTTAATTTATTTTCTATTTCATTTTTAGTCTGGCTTTCATTATTTTTTATATTTTTTTCACACATTGACCCCCCCCCTTCTTTATATTCCTTGCATGGACATCTATTGGGTTTAATTTTGTACATATTCAGTTTATATCTAGCATGCATATATGGCACTCTGCTTGAATATTTGACCAATAATTATATCTAGATCGGTCATTATGAAAAAACATCCATGATTCACCAGATTTTATCTATGATACACAAATATGCTACAGGTCCATGGTTTGCTAATTCATAAGTGGTATTTTAACATCTCTCTATATTAATCGAATGTATAGGTACACATTATCTTTTGAGATGTATTTGTGCACACGGGTACACTTAATAATGGATCCATCTCCAGGTTAGGATCCGTTATTTATTACTATCAATGAACTAGGTAATATACATCGATGGATGTATCAATACCAGAGTTTTTCTTATAAGTAGCTAGTTTTATTCTATTAGCCTCTTATTTCATATATGTCCTGTAGCTCTGGCGAGTGAGCATGTATATATTTTAGGTTTGGAATATTTAGAAAACAGCAGGAGGGCAATACATAATAATTGTACCTTCGTAGAAAAGATTATGGGATTATGCGGTTATGCATTCATTAGACATCATTCACTACACTTATTTCACTTTTAGTATGCATATTTTATATTCCATGTCTATATTTGTTTTTTTAGATCTCCATATTTGTTATCATGCAAATATCCAGTAGTTACTAGTTAATTGGTGTGTGCATCCTTATTTATAATTTATTAATATCTATGTCTTCTACCTCGCCATATGGGGTCAGATTTTCTTTAGCGTGCTAGCTATTTTGATTTTCTTACACTTTGTTTAATATACAAATGAATAGATTTATATCATTGTTTAAAGCTCAAACGTTATTGTTGTATGTGTTCCTTGTATGTGCTCTGACTAAGCTCACGGTTCTTAAGAAAACTTTCCTGACCGCCAATGTGAACGATCGAGTATACAGTTTTTTAATAGATACAACATATGGTTAATTGTTTTAACGTCCGGTTAGAAATCTTTTTATCTATGGTAGTCACTGTGTTCTCCTTTACTAGATAGCGTTATTTTTAATACTCATTATTGGGGAATAGGTATTATCCACACCTTTGGTAGCCATTGCTGTTTCCTATATTAGATAGTGCTGTCTAACATGTATTGTTCATATTCAATTGTTACGATTTGAAAGTTTTAAACTGTTATTTATATAGCTGATTCTATCTTTTACACCTGAACAGTTTCTCTTATGCGGTTACCAACATTTTTATGTTACCTGTCATTTTATTGGTCATACCTTAGTTTGACAACTTCCGTTTTTTAACATCACAAGTGTATTTAATACCAGTAATTACAATGTTGTGTATTCTCTTTTTATTTGCCTGATGAAACGACCAGTTATGGTCGAGAATCGCGTTGCACATTAATAAAGCGTTTATCCTTTTTAAGTTTTCTGGAAGTTGTCAGTCTGTTTGCAGCCTCAGCTCTTCTCCACACGCTGCCGGGGAAAATACATGCCCTATCCTGAATCTGACGAACGACGCAGTGAATCAGTGTCCTAGCCGCTGTTAAGAGCTAGACTGCTTGAGAGCACTGGTCATAGTACAGTGCATCGGGTTCCGGTAAGCCTTTATTACCATTTTACACACCCATCTACAAGGGACATATTACACTATGAGGCACCCTCTTTTTGCTTCAATCCTATTTGTATAAAAGGTTTGGGTGCCCCTACCTACTCTGACAAGGGACTGTGAAACACCACCATACATAAATTGCAATCTGCCACCGTGGTTGTGGTTCTTGGCCACATGGAAGAGGAGTGCAAAATCAAAATAGGTACAGCAGGTGTAATCCATTCTGGCGCACAGCCATACCAGTGGCACACAAACACCACCCCCCTAAAATTGTGGCAGACTGGCCACAGATGCAGTGGCCCCAGTAGGTCATTCCAGCTCTGACTGCAGCTTCAGATCTGGTCCTCCCATGAGGGAAGGAGTGGAAACAGTGGCAGTTAATGCGGGCGGCAGGCAATATTTGATATTATGGAGGCGGCAGAGGGTGGAAAATGTAGGGCTCAGGACCAGCATAGATAAAGAGCGACTCCGACACTAGAGTGACTGTTCCTGTGGAAGGCAGGGCTATGGCAATTGGTCCCTTAATCTGGACCACACTGAATTAACTTTCAAGCATTGGTGTGTTAAATTAATACAGACAGTAATTAGATCTGACTGTACTCAAATAATAACTAATAGATACTAGTTAATTTAGCTGCCACTCACTGCAGAGGCTGCAAAAAAGTGACGACCTCCCCAATCTGCCGCACTAAACACCGGCCTTGTTGGCCTAGGCAATAATACATCCCTGCTACTTGTGTACATTTTATAAAATAATTTTTTTTAAAAAAAAACTTGCATTACTATATTAAATTATGGAAAAACTTTTATTATTTATTTGACCAAAAAACAAACATTTGAAAATATAATCACCTTTAATTGCAGTCAAATTTGAAATTTAACTTGTTTATTATGAAATACAGAAACATATACAGAAAATTTGCATTACTATATTAAATTTTAAAAAAACTTTTATTATTTATTTGACCAAGAAACAAACATTTGCAAATGTAATCACCTTCAATTGCAGTCGAATGTGAAATACAACTTGTTTGTTATGAAATGCAGAAACATATCATCACATTTTAAGAATACAGTAACTGAATAATACATAAACCATAATAAAGATATATTTAATATTTCAGGTAGATAAAATTCTACTACATTTTTAGCCTTACCGCTTAGTATACACATGTCTATACAGGACAACAATCAGGCAATGTTGCCAAAACAATAATTATTATTATTATCGGTTATTTGTAGAGCGCCAACAGATTCCGCAGCGCTAATAATAACACCCAATTTATGGGTAAAGCAAGGTTTAATCCCCTGACTAGTAATAACCCTACTAATCAGAAGTTCCTCTATGGCTCCTCAGATATAGAGAAGTCTCAGCAATATTTGGCCTCTTCTGCTTCTCCTTCACAGACGAGAGATGGTGCCACTTTCCATATTTTCTTTATTAAGCGTAGCCACTGACCTTTGGAAAGCTTTCCTGGTGATGGTGCTGCATTTCTGAATTATTTCATCTGGATGTGGTCTTGCTGGGATTTTGGGTAGACCAGGACCTAACCCAACATTTGGAATGGAGCAACTTGAACTACTTGTTGAAGAATGATATTCAAGGTCAGAAATGGACTTGGTACTGCTCCCTATCAAACTATCTATGTCTGAATCCACAAATATGGTATCCGACTTGAGTGACATCCCTCCTAGAGACCGAGATCTTTCTCTTTCTCCTGGGGTATTTCCACTTTCCAATCTTTGTTCATCAATACTGGACCTGTGATTTGGGACAGCATAGACCTCTCTGTTTTGTATCCCTTCATACAAGTTAGGAGTAGATTTATATAGGTCCCTGTTAATAAGTTTTTGGAATTTTTCACATGGGTTGCTGTATGGTTTCAGGTAAATGGATGGAATGTATCCTGTTCTTCTGTTATACCTGCAGGAGAACATTGAATTTTTGTTTACTTAAATGGACATTAAAGGAATAGTTTAGTCAAATTTAAACTTTCATGAATCAGATAGAGCATGTCTTTTTAGGCAACTTTCTAATTTACTCCTATTATCAATTTTTCTTTCTTCTCTTGTTATCTTTATTTGAAAAAGCAATAATGTAAGCATAGGAGCTTGCCCATTTTTGGTTCAGGACTTGGGTAGCACTTTCTGATTGATGTCTAAATGTAGCCACCAGTCAGCAAGCGCTACCCAGATGCTGAACCAAAAATAGGCCGCTTTCTAAGCATTCAAATAAAGATACCGAGAGAACAAAGAAAAATTGATAAAAGGAGTAAATTAGAAAGTTGCTTAATTCCTTGAGTGCTAACGACAGCTCTGAGCCCTCGCAGAGTTTTCCACTCTGGTGCTAACGAGGGCTCAGAGCCGTTGCTAGCACTCTCCCATCTTGAGGAAGATCTTGGGGCTCCCACCCGCTTCTACCCCGGCAATCGGGGCTGCATAGTGACAGGAATCACCAGGGCTTCACGTTATGTGCGGTGACGTTACACACAATGACGTGACGATGTTTGTGCGCAACTTTATACTTAACAATGTTAAGTATACGGAAAGGGGGCATGCTGCTTAGAAGCCTGTATCTCAGGCATCTAAGCAGCTACAGACCCCCAAGACCCACCGTTGGAAAGATAATCGCCTAACCTTTCCAACAGTGTAAGTCTTGGGGATCTGAAAAAAATGTTTTTTAAAAAACAACAACTTAGCACCCAGGTGGGAAAGTGCTTAGCACTCAAAGGGTTAAAATTGCGTGATCTATCTGAATAATGAAAGTTTCGTTTTGACTAGACTAGTCCTTTAAATTCTAGAAAAAGCTATTGGTAATAATATAGTTATAACAAAGATTATTCAGAGAATAATATGCAGAAGTAATTTATCAGCTCTGTTAAGTACAGTTAGAGACATATATAAATTAGTTAATAGCCTGCAAACAATGGCTCTGTAGAATATAGTAGTGCTAGGTTTGTGAAGCGTTTAGTGTGCCTACAATTAAATTACAGGGGGGAAAAACAAACTAAATAATAAAAGTATATTGAAAAGTTTTCTACTAGGCATAATTAAACATTTTCTATTGCAATTTCCAAGTGTTTAATGTCCCTTAAAGGGACAAAAGTCATTTTGGTTGCATTTACAAAACGGTATTTTAAATGTGTTATTTTTTAACATGACTTTACCCTGTTCAATAATAACACATTTGAGCACTCATCCGATATATATCAGGATGTCCATATTTGTGCAATGATGAGTTTAAAAAGTGATTGATGATGATTAATTTATTTCTGCTCAAGCAGAAAAAGACAGCAATTCATGCTAGTTGGTCCCTAGGGGCTAGATTGGGAAAACCTTATTTTTATTTCTAAACATTAAAGGTACAGGAAACCCCACACTTTTATTTCCTGATTCAGATAGAGTATACAATTTTAAACTTCCAATTTACCTCTATTATCAATTGTTTCATTCTCTTTGTATCCTTTATTAAAAGAGCAGCAACGCATATATGTATAGCAACCAATCAGCAGCTAGCTCCGAGCTCCAGTACCTACCTAGGTATGCTTTTCAACAAATGATACCAAAAGAACAAATGCAATTAGCTTATAGAAGTAAATTGGAAAGTTGTTTAAAATCTGAATCATGAAAGAAAGAAAAAAAAAGGGTTTAATTTCCCTTTTAATGATAGTAATATTAACTGATACAGTCAATACAACACTAAAAAGTTCTCACCTGATCACCCACCAACCATTGTCAGATTTCTTTAGAACTTCTACGAGTACCCCGATACTGACAGAGAGTTCGTCTTCGTTCTGAGCCTCATATGCTTTTACCACAACACAAAATGTGCCTAGAAGAGAGATTTTAGGAAAAATTAATGATACATCATTTTTTGCTAAATCTTTTTTTATCGCTCTTATTTTGTATGTTATTCTCTGAACCTACGTTTATTACAGATGTATTTGATATAAACAATTATGTGTCTAGTAAAAAATAAATAAATAAAATAAGAAAAGTAGAAAGGTATTTGTATTATGTGAGGGTAAATACATAATATTCTTTTCTACTTCAGAGCAAAGGCTGGGGGAGACAAGGGAAATCCCTCGAGAGACAATCAGTTATCTACAACTTCTGTCACTATATAAAGCCCTGATAAGACCTCACCTTGAGTATGGAGTGCAGTTCTGGGGACCAATCACAAAAAAGATATTGCAGAACTAGAAAAAGTTCAGAGAAGGGTCACAAAGCTAATAAGGGGATTGGAGAATTTAACCTATGAGGAGAGGCTAGCCAAACTGGGTCTGTTTTCTTTAGAAAAAAAGGCGCTTAAGAGGTGACATGATTACTTTATATAAATATATTCAAGGCCCATATACAGAGATGGCAGAAGCTCTGTTTATTCCAAGAAAATTGTTTGTGACCAGAGGTCACAATTTAAGGTTGGAGGAAAGGAGATTTAATCTCCTGCAATGGAAACGTTTTTTCACTGTAAGAGCAATAAAATTGTGGAACTCATTACCAAAGGAGGTAGTGAATGCCAATACCCTAGATACATTTAAAAAAAATTTGTATACATTTCTGTCTATAAAAAAAAATTCATGGATATGATTGCTAGTATTAAATGGGTCACCTTTTAGTGGGATTAATTAAGTTTAACTGGAGCTTTTTGTATATATTTTAGATTTGTATAAGTTGAACTCGATAGACTTCAGTCTTTTTTCAACCTCATCTACTATGTATGTTACTATGTTATGTTACAACTGCTTTATAGCAGATTTTCTTATTCACTTTCTTTTTTATGTGTAACCAATAGACCTTTGATTTGAATTGATTTTTTTAATCAAAATAAATAAACATATAATGAATAGAGGGTTAACTGATATCTGTGTAAGCCTTAGGTTACCTTGTTCAGGACACTCCTGTGTTGCACACACATCTGACGCGCTCCTCAGGGGTTTTAAATATGGGGCGGGGAACCAGGCTATTTGGTTGTTGTCATTTTCTACCAGCCACCAGCCTGTAATACAACAAATTTAAAAGGACATTGTACACTTTTTGTTTATTTTAAAGGTTGTAATTGAAAACTTGCTAAAGTTTTTTATCATGTTTTAAAAAAAAAAAAAAAGTTTATGAAATCTTGCACTAAACCAATTAATCCATTTCAATTATCTTAATTTTAAAAGTACATTTCAGTTCTATTTATTATGCAAACACCTTTGTAATATTCTTTCGGCTGTAAAAACACTGCTTAGCCTTTTTTTATTTTATTTCGAGATTAGCTCCCTTTACATCGGCAATGTGTCAGTCAGGGTGTGTACACAGTCTCTAAATTGGTGTGTATGCTTTGTGCATGCACTTGACTGAAAGTAGGGCGCATGCATTGTGAGAATGCACCAATCAGAAGCATGCATTGCTCAGAAATCTTCATGCATGCTCCTATGATGATTGAAATGTCCATTATAGTGCTAGAATTGCATGCTCTAATTCCTTAGGGAACATCATTTTATCATTAGCGACTCTGCAGTGCTATGTTTTTAATACCGCAAACAATAGTTAAAGGGATACTAAACCCAAATTTTGTGATTCAGATAGAGCATGCAATTTTAAGCAATTTTCTAATTTACTCCTGTTATCAATTTTTCTTCGTTCTCTTGCTATCTTTTAATGGAAATGCAGGAATCTACACTAAGGATCCAGCCCATTTTAGGTTCAGCACCCTGGATAGCGCTTACTGATTGGTGGGTACATTTTACACCAATCAGTAAGCGCCACCCAGGTGCTGAACCAAAAATGGGCTGGCTCCTTAGCTAGGTTCCTGCTTTTTCAAATAAAGATAGCAATAAAGATAGCAAGAGAACAAAGACAATTTGATAATAGGAGTAAATTAGAAAGTTGCTTAAAATTGCATGCTCTATCTGAATCAAGAAAGAAAAGATTTGGGTTCAGTATCTCTTTAAAGTATCTGAGCAGACTCACAAAACTCTGTGGGTCCTGATCGGAAACTTCCATTGATCTAATCACCAGCACTAGTCGCACGGCTGGGCTGCTGATTGGTTCAGTGGCAGTTTCTACTCAGGACTTTAACTACTCAGATTTTTTTTTAACTTTAGTGTCCCTTAAGTGTAACAAGTTACAGAAGTGCCCTGCATATTATACCTGTGCTTTCCTTGATTAGCACATCCAAGATTTCCTGCCGCTTGACCTTGAATGGTTGGTTTTTCAGATCAACTGTTTCAAAGTTTTCTTTGCATAGGTGGCTGGCGCGGATGAGAGGACAGGAGATGTCTTGATTTGGCTGAGGTGTTTCTCTTTTCTCATTTTTCTTCTCAGAAGGCAAAATTACGAGACTAAAAAATAATTAATGGAAATTATAATCAAATTATTTGTCACAAAGTCAAATGTCTTCAATTTCAAAAGTGTCAATTGTTCACATGGATTTCACCCTAGGCCGCTCTAGGGGATACATGTTAATAATAATACTATTTATAATAATATTAAGTTTTCCTATTTAACTCTGCATAGTACCCTTTGATAAACAACACAGTTAGTTACTATATTTTTTCTCCCACTGCCGACAAGTTTTTTTTAATTTCAGATTATTCCTGGGATCTTTTTAATGTGGCAAATAAAACCCTAAAATCCCATCATGCATGTGAAAGAGTACTATTCAAACATGTTAAAATATGTTGGCATAAAAAAGTGCTTATGTGAAAGTTATTTATTTTCATTTTTAAGCTAGCAGTGAGTGCATGTTTGTATACAACTGGGGCTTAAAGGGTCACTAAAATAATTTACATATATATATATATATAGACCTTTTATATTTTATATTCTATTCTCTTTGGTTTAATATGTGGATATCATGTCCGCTTAGCCGAACAAGAATTAAAGAAATAAGGGCTAACTGAATAATACCAGCGTACGCTAATGTGCACTGATATTACAAGTGATGTGCAATGCAAACGCATTGCACGGAAGCATTGCGCTCAGAAGAGCGCGCTTCCATAGGCTCCAATGAGAGGAGTTAAGTCGCGCAGCGATGGGCAGCAGAATTTAAATATATATGTATATGATTATATACATTTATATTTATGTGTTAATGTGTGTATATACGCATATTAACACATAAATATATATGTATATAATCATATACATATATTTTTACAGGGAACACACAGTTTCCATAGAACGCAATGCAAAGGTACTTTTTAGAGACGTTTGTTTCCTAACACCGCACAGCCGCCAACTTTATCCTGCCAAAAATGCCTAGTGCATGCTACTATTTATTATTTTAGAAAAAACACTACACACTGCATTTTGGGAGCAATTGGAGCACATTAAAAAAATTACCCAGAGTTCTGACTTCTGGATAATTTTTTGAGCGCTACTGTTAGCAATAACCAGCCACTTCTTATTTATTGCGCGCCCGTAAGTGGGCAAATTTGCGCGTTAAATTAGTGCTCCACTTGTTATCTAGCCCGAAATATGTAAAGTTTGACACTGCTATACCAACAACAACACTACACACTGCATTTTGGGAGCAATTGGAGCACATTACCCAGAGTTCTGACTTCTGGATAATTTTTTGAGCGCTACTGTTAGCAATAACCAGCCACTTCTTATTTATCGCGCGCCCGTAAGTGGGCAAATTTGCGCGTTAAATTAGTGCTCCACTTGTTATCTAGCCCGAAATATGTAAAGTTTGACACTGCTATACCAACAAAATATTGCATCTTTCCTGTAGTCTCATTTTCCCCCTCTGATAAACTTTGATTGAAGAAAATTAATACAAATGTGATCCTTGATTAGTACTTCTGCACATTTCTCCACAAAAACCTCAGCTATCAGTATTTGCACTGGAGCATGGTATTCTGGGTAATGGTATTAGGCAAATAAGCTTAACAAAGCTTCAGTGTTTTGCTTTCAAAGACTTTGCTTTCAAAGACCACCTGGCTTAATTTTTAAGCTAAATTAGCATCTGACTTGGACCAAAAAATGAATTCTCATGGGCAGCTATTCTTTTTGAATAAAACCACATGAAGCGCTGACAGTGAGATCAAATACTTTTGTACTTTCTGTGCAAATTTAATATATTTTTGATGTTTGACGCCTCTGGTTTGAGGCTTAAAAAACAATTCATTCTGACTCTGAGGTATAACTGCCTCTTGAGGTTTTTTTTCCCATTGCTACACCCAGTACAGATAACTTTTATTTTTTTATGCCTGTGGAAATGTGACTATTGGACAATTAGGAAGTGATCAAATTTGCAGAAACGTGTAACATTAACTTAATGTATACCCTTTTATATGTATTATGGTATATGTAGATGTTAAAAGCTTCAGTTAATGTCAATACTGTATAAGCCAATATCACCCCTGCTGCTGTACAGACCTCTAAACTGTCCCTCTTTGAGAGGGACAGTCCCTAATTCTGAGTTCTGACTCGCTGTCCCTCTGAGACAGCCGCTAATTTCCCTTAGCCCCACCCATGGAGAACACAGACCTTTTTTATGACTCTTTCAGACACCCACAATCCCACCCACTAACCAGCCATGACCCTGCCCCTCTCAACAAGGCCTCACCCCCACAAAATAGCAACACTTCCTCTTTAACCTTTTGAGTTCCTAATACCTAGTCACAAATGTTGGGAGGTATCTAATCACCATTCAAGTAAAATAAAACTAACTTATTTTTCCCACTTTCCATCTATATAAGCCTAATGGGTTGTCTTCGTAAATTAAAGGGACATGATACCCAAATGTTGAAACACTTGAAAGTGATGCAGCATAGCTGTAAAAAGCTGACTAGAAAATATCACCTGAACATCTCTATGTAAAAAAGGAATATATTTTGACTCAAATTTCCTAAGTATTCACACCCTAAATAGACTTTATGCAGCCAATCAGGATGCTTGTCCCAGGACTTGCAAGTTACTGTGCATCTGGCATGTGAAGGCACAGTCATGTTATTCCCCTATCCAGTTTAAGCAGATTCTAGGAAATCCCATGAGATTTCAGTGAAATCTCATTAGATCAACAAAGGCAAATCATTACCTCAGCACGACTGATGCTGATTGGCTATTGTTTTTTTTTTTCTTCTTTAACTTGCTGCTGAACAGCAGCTGAAGTGTAACTGTTCAGAGAGCACTTACTCTGGTGAGCTGAAGACATTTTGAACTAAAATATCTTCACTTTTTACATATCATGTCATATTTTTACAGTTATGCTGCATCACTTTCAAGTGATTTAGCTTATGAGTAGTATGTCCCTTTAAAATTACTTTTGGGAATTTCTAATCTGTACTTAAGTATTTGAAACTTTTTCCCGTCACATTTATCTGACAAGCTTTACACAGCATTTAGAATATTACCTACTCTTCTCATGCAATTCTGACTCACCTGTTTTCAGGGAACGAAGGGTTAAGGTCATGTTTTTGCAGGGTAAAAAACTGGACCACACACATACTCTGAGAGATCTTATTATCCAGCCTGAGTAATGTTTGGCAGTAAGTCTCCAGGCAATGAAGTTTTTCCAAAAACTTGTGCGAATCTTTCCTTTTTGATGCAGTTCGAGAAGTATCTAAAGAATGAACACAAGTTTTGTACAACTATTTTTTTTTATTTGAAAACAAGTATTGTGTGCTGTGCGCCATCTGCTGACTGAATTTTGTATTGCAAGAATGAAAAAATTCAGATTTGTTGGAAAAAATATTTTTTTTTTATATAAAACACTCAATTAGATCAGCTTTACATTAGCACAATGAGTTTTTAACTAGAATTTAAAAAATAAAAATAAAGAACTTAGTGCTAATGCAGAATTTGTGAGTCAGTAAGTATATTGCACATACATTTATCATTGTAATATTGGTTCTATACAGTTAACTGCAATGTGGAATATAAATACAATTTAAAGGGATGCAAAAGTGAATTTAAATTTAGAATTCACTTAAAGGGGCATGAAAACCATAAATGTTTCAAAATTCAGGTAAAGGATACAATTTAACCCCTTAATGACATGACATACCCTGCATCCACTCGCATGTCATCAAGGATTTTTTTTTTATCCCAGTAATAGTGGGGCTCAGGGGCTGATATTATTACATGCTTTACTCCAGAAGGCATCCAGCTATAGCTGGCGGTGGGACCTGTGCTAATTAACCCCTTAGTTAAAAAATGACAGCTGATATACAGCAGGGTACATTGGCTGCCATTAAGGGGTTAACTTTTTTTGCAATGTACTCAAACTATAAAATTTGAGTAAATTGTTAAAGAGAATAGTATACCCAGTTAGGTACTATACACGTCTGGAAAATTATATTTGCAGTAGTTTTGCAAAAATGCTTTTGAGCACTAGATGGCAGCAGTACATTCTTGCAATATCTGCTGCCATGTAATGATCAAAATATCTGCCTGTCTAGCCATACTGTTATTATCGGTTATTTGTAGAGCGCCAACAGATTCCGCAGCGCTAACTGTTGCTTGTACCTTTTAATTTTGGGATAATCCGATCGGATTTTTTCATGGCTCCAGCTTCCAAAGGAAACGTTTTCTTTAGCTCTTTCTTTAGAGAGAGAGAGAGAGATACACAAGTGGACATTAGTAAACTAGCTAAAATCCAGAAACATAGAAAAATATTTTGAAGTAAAAAGTGCATAAATATTTACCTGAAAATTTTTGAACACATTATATGTCCTATAAATGAGCACATTGTTTTGATCTGACCATAATACGGAAAACATATAAGTCTGGAAAATAAACAAGAAAGTTTGGATTATACAGAGATGTTTTGAGACTGTATATAGATATAGTTACATAAAGGGACACTCAAGTCAAAAATCAACTTTTCTGATTAATAGAGCAGTAGTTTTAAGACACTTTCCAATATACTTTTATTATCATATTTTTTTACAGTATTTTTATATATACACTTTCTGGGGAACACGCCTCTACTGAGTATGTGCACAAGATGACAGGGAATATGTATACTAGTCTGTGATTGGCTCATCTGTCACATGGTACAGGGGACGAGAAAATAGGAGAAAAAATAAATATCCAAGAAAAAACAAAATCTACTGCTTATTTGAAATTCAGAGTAGGTGCTATTGCATTGCTTTTTTATTATGCACTTGTTAATTATGCAAGTCTACTGTATTTTGTGATCCTTAACTAACTAGAACAAAAAAAACTAACCCAGGTTTTCTTTTTGCAGGGGGGGGGGGGGTAACAGAGTTTTTAAAACTAACTAATTTACATGGATACTATAGCACACAAATACAGAGAAAATGTTATCATGTTAAAGTTTAAACAGGGTTTGAAAATCCATAGTTCAAAGGGTAAAAAATAACTATGCACATTTTCAGCTTTATAATATTGTATAACAATAGCAAAACAATACTTTAAAATGTTTAATTGATTTAAAAAAAACATAAAAATTAAACAAACCAACATATTTTCCATCTCAAACTCTCATATGAGTAGAAATGGAAATCTTGCATTTCACGAGATTTCACAAACTTGTATCAAATTTATTAACCAGTAACAATATACAGGCATCAGATCCATGTATTTTTAAATCCAATTTTAAAAATAAAATCTTACGTTTGAGTGTATTTTACATTTTAGTATATGATGTAAATATAAAAAGAGAGAGGGGAGTAAATGTAAAATGAGCGAAGGGAGTAAATATAAAATGAGAGAGGAGATTAAATATAAAATGAGAGAGGGGAGTAAATATAAAATGAGAGAGGCGAGTAAATATAAAATAAGAGGGGGTAAATATAAAATGAGAGAGGAGATTAAATATAAAATGAGAGAGGAGATTAAATATAAAATGAGAGGGGAGTAAATATAAAATGAGAGAGGGGAGTAAGTATAAAATGAGAGAGGGGAGTAAATATAAAATGAGAGAGGAGATTAAATATAAAATGAGAGGGGAGTAAATATAAAATGAGAGGGGAGTAAATATAAAATGAGAGAAGAGATTAAATATAAAATGAGAGGGGAGTAAATATAAAATGAGAAAAGTAAATATAAAATGAGAGAGGAGATTAAATATAAAATGAGAGAGGGGAGTAAATATAAAATAAGAGGGAGTAAATATAAAATGAAAGAGGAGATTAAATATAAAATGAGAGAGGGGAGTAAATATAAAATAAGAGGGAGTAAATATAAAATGAGAGAGGAGATTAAATATTAAATGAGATAGGGGAGTAAATATAAAATAAGAGGGAGTAAATATAAAATGAGAGAGGAGATTAAATATAAAATGAGAGAGGAGATTAAATATAAAATGAGAGAGGAGATTAAATATAAAATAAGAGGTAGTAAATATAAAATGAGTGAGAAGATTAAATATAAAATGAGAGAGGAGATTAAATATAAAATGAGAGAGGAGATTAAATATAAAATGAGAGAGGAGATTAAATATAAAATGAGATAGGGGAGTAAATATAAAATAAGAGGGAGTAAATATAAAATGAGAGAGAAGATTAAATATAAAATGAGAGAGGAGATTAAATATAAAATGAGAGAGGAGATTAAATATAAAATGAGAGAGGAGATTAAATATAAAATGAGAGAGGGGAGTAAATATAAAATGAGAGAGGGGAGTAAATATAAAATGAGAGAGGGGGTAAATATAAAATAAGAGAGAGGGGAGTAAATATAAAATATGAGAGGGGAGTAAATATAAAATATGAGAGGGGGTAAATATAAAATGAGAGAGGGGAGTAAATATAAAAACAAGGATATAAAGGAGCAGGGCAAGGAGAGTACAGATTAAACAGGGGTAAGGGGGATATATAAAAGGTCAGGGGAGTAAACAAATGGTCTAAGATTAGTATAAAGAGAGAGAAGGAAGAAAGATTTAAAAATTAGTTGAATAAGGAAGAGTTTAAGAGATTAAAAAACTCCAGGACTGAGAGCTCACAATCAGATAAAGATTAATGACCAGGTAACAGCTGATTCCTGCAAGAACACTGATTTATTACACCATAAACTATCAGCAACTACAACATCCGATGCTTTGTGATAAAAAGACTTAGGTAGATACTAGATAGCTATAGGAATATCCATTTCCCCTTCTAACCTTCTGAGTCCCATGCTGCAAAACCCCAACGCCTTCCACCTCAATGGGATGCCGGGTGCTGCTTTGTCTCATTGTCACAGAAAGATGCTCGACTTGCACTTGACACAGATCTGTAGAGCACCGGGACACTGAGGCTAATTAACTACACACCTGAGGGTGTGGCTGACAATGCTCCAACCAATCAGGAAGCAGCTACTCTCTCTACCTTTATTTCTAGTTAATGATAAGATAAAAAATTCCTTTTGATATTTTTTGGCACAATAGACACTAAGACCTAAAGCTTTTCCTCATACACAGTTAACAGTGGGCAAATCACTTAAAACAAACAGTGCCAGTTCAGAAGAGACTTCTACATATTTTATTTACAGCACACAAAACAAAGCATAGAATAAATTCAGTAATATTCACTTAGCTTGCACAGAACATAGCTTTTAATTTTATCATCTCATTGTGTATATGAGCAGAATATGTTTTCTGTACTATATAGAGCATGAAACAAAAATATTTTGTGAGAATCTTGTTTCCTTAAAAGGAAATTAAACATTATAAATTATAGAAATAATAATGTATTCAAAGCAATAATTAGCTTGAGAATAGTATGTAGATGTATCTTTAAAAAAAAATAGTTGTTTAAATATTGATGAAATCAGCGTAAAAGTTTAGTTCTATATTGTTCTTTAATTTCTATGAATTAATGGTATGAATTAATGGTAGCTGCCATGTTGAAACCTAGATTTATATACTATCTTCTGCTGAGGACCATTAGAGACAGAAACACCCCTTAGGTGCTGATTTGAGTGTACTTAAGTTAAAGGATTGTAAAAATCAAAATTAAACTTGACCGTTTTGATAAAGGATGAGATTTAAAAAACAAAAACACTTTCCAATTTACTTCTCAACATTTTTAACAGGACACAGGAAGTGTCTTGAGCACAATATGAATAACACTGTTGCAAATACTGATGCCATATAGTGCTCTTTCATGATTTAAATAGGGCATGCAATTTTAAACAACTTTCCAATTTACTTTTATTACCAATTTTGCTTTGTTCTCTTGGTATTCTTAGTTGAAAGCTAAATCTAGGAGGTTAATGTGCTAATTTCTTAGACTGCCTCTAATCTGAAAGCATTTTGACAGTTTTTCACCACTAGAGGGTGTTAGTTCATGTGTTTCATATAGATAACATTGAGCTCAGGCACGTGAAGCTCCTAGGAGCCAGCACTGATTGGCTAAAAAGCAAGTCTGTCAAAAGAACTGAAATAAGGGGGCAGTTTGCAGAGGCATAGATACAAGGTAATTACAGAGGTAAAACATATATTATTATAAATGTGTTGGTTATGCAAAATTGGGGAATGGGTAATAAAGGGATTATCTACCTTTTTAAACAACAAAAATTCTGGTGTTTACTGTCCCTTTAATAGTATCCAAAGTACAAAGAAAGTCCAGCACTCATTGTTAACAACTTGGGTGCAAGCTGTAATAGGGCACTGCACACACCCAATATCAATATCCAAAATTTCAAAGCAAAAACAGCAGCACAAAAGAACTGGTAAATATTATTCATGTGGAGTGCTGCTGTTTTGCTTTATCACCTAATAGTGCCAGGTACACACGGTCGATCAGTACTGGGTTTGTGCATGTAGCATTGATCTTATCGCTAAAGTAGCCTTATCCACAGCCCAAGTATATTATTGATTGTTATTTACTTTTAACCTTTTTATATTTACTGAAATTAATCACATAAGATTAGTAGAGTGAGTAATTTTCTAATGAAATTAGTTCTTAAACCCATTTTTTTCAGTTGCAATTGTAATGATGATTAATACTCACCAACCTTAGGACAGTAGAGAGATTAAAATAATCAGCTAAAAGAGAGTAGCAACTTCAGAAATACTATATGTTTCTTCCTTCACTTGCGGATTCATTAAATTACCTAGTGTACACTGCAGTAGGAGTGCACAATTAATGCTTTATTTTGCAGGGAAGAAAGGAAGACTAATTATTTGTATATCTATAGTCACTAAGCAGTCAGCTGGTGTTGCTACTTGTTTGCTGGTGTGAATGCCTGTATAGTCAGTAGGCAGCTGTCTCGGGTCTGTGTAGACAGATAGTAAGCATGCTTGATGTGTGTGTCTGTATGGGCAGATAGTAAGCAGCCTTGTGCTGGTGTGTGCCTTTATAGTCAGTCAGTAAGCAGTCTGTGTGCTGGTGTGTGTCTGTATGGGCAGATAGTAAGCAGCCTTGTGCTGGTGTGTGCCTGTATAGTCAGTCAGTAAGCAGTCTGTGTGCTGGTGTGTGTCTGTATAGTCACTGTCAGTAAGCAGTCTGTGTGCTGGTGTGTGTGTCTGTATAGTCAGTAAGCAGTCTGTGTGCTGGTGTCTGTGTGTGTGTCTGTATAGTCACTCAGTAAGCAGTCTGTGTGCTGATGTATGTGTATATAGTCACTAAGCAAGCTGTTTGTGTGGTGCTGTCTGTATAGTAAGTCAGTAAGCAGTCTGTGTGCTGGTGTGTGTGTCTGTATAGTAATTCAGTAAGCAGTCTGTGTGGTGGTGTGTGTCTGTATAGTCAGTAAGCAGTCTGTGTGCTTGTGTGTGTGTCTGTATAGTTAGTCAGTAAGCAGTCTGTGCTGGTCTGTGTGTCTGTATAGTCAGTCAGTAAGCAGTCTGTGTGCTGGTGTGTGTGTATAGTTAGTGAGTAAGCCGTCTGTGTGCTGGTGTGTGTGTATAGTTAGTCAGTAAGCAGTCTGTGTGCTGGTCTGTGTGTCTGTATAGTCAGTCAGTAAGCAGTCTGTGTACTGGTGTGTGTATCTGTATAGTTAGTCAGTAAGCAGTCTGTGTGCTGGTGTGTATGTGTGTGTGTCTATATAGTCAGTCAGTAAGCAGTCTGTGTGCTGGTGTGTGTTTCTGTATAGTCATTAAGCAGTCTGTGTGCTGGTGTGTGTGTCTGTATAGTCAGTCAGTCAGCAGTCTGTGTGCTGGTCTGTATGTCCGTATAGTCAGTCAGTAAGCAGTCTGTGTGCTGGTGTGTGTGTGTGTCTGTATAGTCAGTAAGCAGTCTGTGTGCTGGTCTGTGTGTGTGTCTATATAGTCAATCAGTAAGCTGTTTGTGTGGTGCTGTCTGTATAGTAAGTCAGTAAGCAGTCTGTGTGCTGGTCTGTGTCTGTTTAGTCAGTAAGCAGTCTGTGGGCTCCATGTACTAAGCAGTCAGCGAGCTACCCGCAACAAATCTCGCGTCAAAACTCGCAAACTGATATGTACAAAGTCGTCAACTATGTTCAAACTCGCATCTTTAAAATTGCGAGCGTACTTATCCGCCAAACCTCGCTACCTCTCCATTTTTCACTGTAATTAGACACATTTGACCACCAACTCGCCAAAAACGAATGTACTAAAAAATCTATTTGTCCGCTCACTACAATTTCCGCTCCCACCTCGTTATTTTTGCCTCGCCACCTTTTAGGTGGCGGGCAAGGTACAAAACAATAGGAAAGTCAATCTAGACGCCAGTCTAGACATATATAAAAGGCAGTAATATCAGCATTGTACAGCATAACTGGCGTCTAATTTGTCTCTCATTTCCATGTACATAAATTGCGCCAAATTTGTCGACTGTAATTAAAGAGTAATCTATATTTTAAATTTGTATTGTATAGTTGTCAATCTTTATAATTATTTTTATATTAATATTTATATATTATCAGATCCAGATGAAGCCATATCCAAATTGTAAATAAATATTACAAAAATAACGCTCTGTTATCACTCTTCAAAAAATTTAGAACAATAATAAAGTTGTTTAGATAAGTTGAACTTTTATAGGAGCAAAATTCTATTCCCGCGACTACTATGATGTACGTGACACCTTGCATGTCACGTGTTAATAATTGGCCAGACAATTCAACTGAAAGTTAAAAGTACATCAGCTTAGTCGCGGCGAGCGAGACGTCAAATTTATCAATAATCCGCCACTGCTCGCGGCGGGCTAGACTTGTCTATTTATTGGGGGATTATTAGTACATAGTGACAGCGGACACCATTTCGCCCGCGGCGAGTAACGGCGAGTTTATCCGCGTCTAAAATGACGGATGAATTGACGGCTTAGTACATGGAGCCCTTTGTGCTGGTGTGTGTATAGTTAATGAGTAAGCAGTCTGTGTGCTGGTGTGTGTGTATAGTTAGTGAGTAAGCAGTCTGTGTACCGGTGTGTGTGTGTAGTTAGTCAGTAAGCAGTCTGTGTGCTGGTCTGTGTGTCTGTATAGTCAGTCAGTCAGCAGTCTGTGTGCTGGTCTGTATGTCCGTATAGTCAGTCAGTAAGCAGTGGAAATAGTGGCAACGGTGTTAGTTTAAGCAAATATCAACCCCTTCATAATATAGTATGCTGAAATAATAGTAGATAAATAATCTATTCAGTATTCATTATATACCAGTTAGTATCACTGGTGAAGTGTAGGAGAAGGGGGGTGCTGACTGTCTGATAGATATATAGGTAAAAAAAGGGAGAGAAGTTTGACAGTACCCAGCACTCACAAAACACTATATAGTAACAGTATGCATTGAAAACCGGATTGTGTCAAGAACTGGTTATTAAAACGTAACTTTTACTAATGATAGAATAAAAAAGTGGTAAATAGTACCAAATGTATAACATAAATATGTGAGACATACATTTAAAACTTAGATTAAGAAACAGATCAGGACTGTGTGTGTGAGACTTCAAAAACAGAATTACTTCCCTGGGTAATAGTTCAAATACACCGTAACCCTCAGGGCTCAGAGAATACACGGATTGCTCTAAAGCTAATCTAAAAAGGGGATTGACCCCAACAACATTACCTAATGTGAGCAATACTGGTATCTAGAGCAGGAGAGGAAACGGTTTGTAAATGACTGATTAAGGAAGGCAAATTAGCAAGTCTCATGCACACAGACAATGCATTGTCTGTGTGCATGAGACTTGCTAATTTGTGTTTACCTGGGACCTCTCTAAGCTCATATTGATGTGGCAATTGCCTTCCTTAATCAGTCATTTACAAACCGTTTCCACTCCTGCTCTAGGTACCAGTATTGCTCAGATTAGGTAATGTTGTTGGGGTCAATCCCCTTTTTAGATTAGCTTTAGAGCAATCCGTGTATTCTCTGAGCCCTGAGGGTTACGGTGTATTTGAACTATTACCCAGGGAAGTAATTCTGTTTTTGAAGTCTCACACACACAGTCCTGATCTGTTTCTTAATCTAAGTTTTAAATGTATGTCTCACATATTTATGTTATACATTTGGTACTATTTACCACTTTTTTATTCTATCATTATTAAAAGTTACGTTTTAATAACCAGTTCTTGACACAATCCGGTTTTCAATGCATACTGTTACTATATAGTGTTTTGTGAGTGCTGGGTACTGTCAAACTTTTCTCTCTTTTTTGTTCCTCAGTCAGTAAACAGTCTGTGTGCTGGTGTGTGTGTGTGTCTGTATAGTCAGTAAGCAGTCTGTGTGCTGGTCTATGTGTGTGTCTATATAGCCAGTCAGTAAGCTTTTTGTGTGGTGCTGTCTTTATAGTAAGTCAGTAAGCAGTCTGTGTGCTGGTGTGTGTGTGTATAGTTAGTGAGTAAGCAGTCTGTGTGCTGGTGTGTGTGTATAGTTAATCAGTGCGCAGTCTGTGTGCTGGTCTGTATGTCTGTATGGTCAGTCTGTGTGCTGGTGTGTGTGTGTGTATAGTCAGTCAGTAAGCAGTCTGTGTGCTGGTGTGTGTGTCTGTATAGTCAGTCAGTAAGCAGTCTGTGTGCTGATGTGGATGTCTGTATAGTCAGTGTGTGCTATGATGAAGCACTGTTTATAACACTGTTTGCTTCACTCACTCTATATTTTTAAACGTTTCAATAAATAATTTTATAAATTTTCATATCAGTTTCCTGTCTGGCTCATAATATACCTTTGACATCTCAGATCCATTAACTTTTATACATCTTCAGATGACTAAGTCTCCATTAGGGATGGGCAAATGTTTTTATATTAAAATTTGAATGTTAGAACGAATGTTATTGTACAAATTCGATTTACATAATAGAATGTATATAGAATAAATATTCTTAAAAATTCTATTATCGAATGCTATTTACAGTTTTCAAATGGTTCTTTCGAATTCGAATGTGATATTCAAATTCGAATGTCACATTCGAATTCGAATATTACATTTATAAAACACAATTGTAGACTAGAAACACTATTTTGAATTCGAATGTCAAATTTGAATGTCACATTCGAATTCGAATATTACATTTATAAAACACAGTATTAGACTACAGGGAGTGCAGAATTATTAGGCAAATGAGTATTTTGACCACATCATCCTCTTTATGCATGTTGTCTTACTCCAAGCTGTATAGGCTCGAAAGCCTACTACCAATTAAGCATATTAGGTGATGTGCATCTCTGTAATGAGAAGGGGTGTGGTCTAATGACATCAACACCCTATATCAGGTGTGCATAATTATTAGGCAACTTCCTTTCCTTTGGCAAAATAGGCCAAAAGAAGGACTTGACAGGCTCAGAAAAGTCACAAATAGTGAGATATCTTGCAGAGGGATGCAGCACTCTTAAAATTGCAAAGCTTCTGAAGCGTGATCATCGAACAATCAAGCGTTTCATTCAAAATAGTCAACAGGGTCGCAAGAAGCGTGTGGAAAAACCAACGCGCAAAATAACTGCCCATGAACTGAGAAAAGTCAAGCGTGCAGCTGCCAAGATGCCACTTGCCACCAGTTTGGCCATATTTCAGAGCTGCAACATCACTGGAGTGCCCAAAAGCACAAGGTGTGCAATACTCAGAGACATGGCCAAGGTAAGAAAGGCTGAAAGACGACCACCACTGAACAAGACACACAAGCTGAAACGTCAAGACTGGGCCAAGAAATATCTTAAGACTGATTTTTCTAAGGTTTTATGGACTAATGAAATGAGAGTGAGTCTTGATGGGCCAGATGGATGGGCCCGTGGCTGGATTGGTAAAGGGCAGAGAGCTCCAGTCTGACTCAGACGCCAGCAAGGTGGAGGTGGAGTACTGGTTTGGGCTGGTATCATTAAAGTTGAGCTTGTGGGGCCTTTTCGGGTTGAGGATGGAGTCAAGCTCAACTCCCAGTCCTACTGCCAGTTTCTGGAAGACACCTTCTTCAAGCAGTGGTACAGGAAGAAGTCTGCATCCTTCAAGAAAAACATGATTTTCATGCAGGACAATGCTCCATCACACGCGTCCAAGTACTCCACAGCGTGGCTGGCAAGAAAGGGTATAAAAGAAGAAAATCTAATGACATGGCCTCCTTGTTCACCTGATCTGAACCCCATTGAGAACCTGTGGTCCATCATCAAATGTGAGATTTACAAGGAGGGAAAACAGTACATCTCTCTGAACAGTGTCTGGGAGGCTGTGGTTGCTGCTGCACGCAATGTTGATGGTGAACAGATCAAAACACTAACAGAATCCATGGATGGCAGGCTTTTGAGTGTCCTTGCAAAGAAAGGTGGCTATATTGGTCACTGATTTGTTTTTGTTTTGTTTTTGAATGTCAGAAATGTATATTTGTGAATGTTGAGATGTTATATTGGTTTCACTGGTAAAAATAAATAATTGAAATGGGTATATATTTGTTTTTTGTTAAGTTGCCTAATAATTATGCACAGTAATAGTCACCTGCACACACAGATATCCCCCTAAAATAGCTATAACTAAAAACAAACTAAAAACTACTTCCAAAACTATTCAGCTTTGATATTAATGAGTTTTTTGGGTTCATTGAGAACATGGTTGTTGTTCAATAATAAAATTAATCCTCAAAAATACAACTTGCCTAATAATTCTGCACTCCCTGTAGAAATATTATTTTGAATTTGAATGTGACATTCGAATGTCACATTCAAATTAGAATATTTCATTTATAAAACACAGTATTAGACTAGAAATACTATTTTGAATTTGAATGTTACATTCAAATTCGAATGTAGCATTCAAATTTGAATATTACATTTATTAAACACAGTATTAGACTAGAAATACTATTTTGAATTTGAATGTTACACAACATGAATACATATTTTTATAACGCAAACTAAGATCCTCCAGCACCGCCTCTCTTCTCAATTACCTCTATCCCTGTCCAAGTAATCCTTCAAAATACAGGTGTTAATCTGCTCAAAGTATGGCCGCCTAACTCCCCCCACCGTTATATATCTGCCTTCTCTTTCAAGCCATCCGCCAATCAGAATGCAATCCTCGGTCAGAATTTTCAAACTCGTTCACGGAGTTTAGCCAGTGGCGGCTGGTGAATTTTTAGGATGGTGGTGCACAAGACCCCGCCCCTATGAGAAAGCCACGCCCCTTTGAAAAGACACGCCCCTTTCAAAAAGACACGCCCCTTTGAGAAAGCCACGCCCCTCAAATGGCCCCACCCATTTGAACCAGCAGTGTTTTTGGTCATCATCTTGTTGAAATATCCTGCCCCTGGGGTAACTTCAACTAAAGTTTGTGACTGATTCCTCAACATTATTCTCAAGTATCTGCTGATATTGAGTGGAATCCATGAGACCCTCAAGAAGATTCCCAGTACAGGTCTTTGGAGGTGGTCTGTGGGCTGTTTTTGACCGTTCTCACCATCCTTTGCCTCTCCGATATTTTACTTGGCCTGCCACTTCTGGCTTAACAAGAACTGTGCCTGTGGTCTTCCATATCCTCACTATGCTCACTATGTTCCTCACAGTGGACACTGACATCTTAAATCTATGCAATAGCTTTTTGTAGCCTTCCTCTAAACCATGATGTTGAACAATCTTTGTTTTTAGGTCATTTGAGAGTTGTTTTGAGGCCCCCATGTTGCCACTCTTTAGAGGAGAGTCATAGAGAACAGCTTGCAATTGCCCACCTTAAAACCTTTTCTCATGATTGGATACACCTGTCTATGAAGTTTAAGGCTTAATGGGCTCACCAAACCAATTTTGTCTTCCAATTAATCAGTGCTAGGTAGTTACAGGTATTCAAATTAACAAAATAACAAGGGTGCCCAACAATGTTCCCTCTAATTTTGTTGAGAAGTGGGCGCAAAAAAATTTACCTGTGCAAATTTTTGGCAAGTGATCAAAATGTGTGTGCACTTGAAAACATAACACACATACACAAACCCACACACAGATATTCACATAACCCTCTCCCTCACATTCTCAAGCACACTCACACCCTCTCCCTCACATTCTCAAGCACACTCACACCTTCTCCCTCACATTCTCAAGCACACTCACACCCTTTCCCTCACATTCTCAAGCACACTCACACCCTCTCCCTCACATTCTCAAGCACACTCACACCCTCTCCCTCACATTCTCAAGCACACTCACACCCTCACAAGCTCTTAAACACACACATCCACACACACAGCCACACACACTCACACAGCCACACACACTCACACAGCCACACACACTCACCTCACACCCAGCAAACCAACATTTGGATAGCAAACAATTTATCTAAACTGCAGAATCTAAAGTGTGCAAAAAAGCAAAGCAACAGTTCATGGGAGTCACTTATGCAGAAGTGACATAAGATTACCCTTAATCCTAAACCTAATGCAAACATTTTGTAAACTCTAATAGATAAGCATCTTATAAATCAAAGAAAAGAATAATAGAGTGGCGCTTGAAAAGCTAGAGGTGTACACTTGTTTTAAAATTAGTTCAGAAAATATAATATAATAAAATAAATATCAGATCCAAAAAATCCAAAGTATTTAAATATATATAAATTATTTAGGGATTTACTACAAATAAAATGTAACAAACTGATAAGCATAAAACATATATTAATATAATCATTCATCCATCCAATTAATTCAAAACGCATGTTGTGGGCACAACTAAAAATGAGATGTTAATAATATTAAAAATCTGGATAGTATAAAAAGAAGATAAAGTCAATGATGTTGAAAAAAGGATGCCTCTTGTATCCCAAAAAGATACTGAAAAAATATCCCAGGTGATAGTATAGAATCCTAGTCCGTAGTTACAAGATATTTCTCACATGTTATGTATAGGAGGAAATGGAATATCTCAGTGTTTGAAAAAAATGAAGCTAGGCTAGCGGTGGTGTATTTGTAATCCACAGTGTCGCTCGTGGCCGTCTTATTATAAGCATTAGGGCCGTCAGATTGCCCGATAAAATATCCGTGATAGCGGATATGTAAGGGAGCCTTACCGGACCTCTGAAGTGGTGTTACGGGAGTTTCCATCAACATGCGCATCCCCATCTACCGCGATCATCACCCTGGGCCCTGCTCTTACAAAACTGAGCTCTGCTGAGGCTTTTGGCGCTCCAAGATGCGCGCCCTTAATCGCGCTCATTAGAGGGAACATTGGTGCTGTGTAACTGCTGAAATTCAATAACAGCACAGGTCAGCTCAGTATGGCTAGAACGCCTGTTGATGCGGGGGAGGAGCCGGTGATGACGTATCCGGCGTCATGGTGCAGCCTATCAGAGCACAGGCTGGAATTTGTCCCTCCCCACTCGCACAGTTCAGTGTGTGCGATCAAGCTATCAATTAGAATTGCTTGAGGCTGGCCCAAATCCTGCAGACTGACGTAGGCATCACTGACAGAGCCCTATATCATGCCTATCGCACGTGCGGTTTTGTATTAAAGAAACACACACACACAATTTTTTTTTTACTTTTTAAAAAAAACAACAAGCAGAATGTTATTTTTGGGGGTTAAAAAAAATAAAATATAATTTTTCCAATAGGGGGCCATTGAAAAAAATATATTTTATTCAGCATAATTTTATTCAGCATAATTTTTTTTATTTTATTTTTCTCAGCATCTGACAGTTTATTTTTTTTTTCTCATCTGACATTTTTTCTTTTTGCTCAGCAATCTGACAGGGGGGCACGTGCGCTTGTGCACAAATGGAGGAGCCTCCACTGAGTTTAGCGCATGCGCGATTCAATAGGAACCAAAAAAGCGGAACTTTATTCTGCACAATTGTTTCTGACGGATTCTATTTATAACAGTACCTTATTACGATTAGAATAGGTAATTGTCACCGGCATTATAAGGGTTCTTTTTGCAGCTCTGAATCATCATATGTATAGTTGGTTTTAAATTCTATTGCAATTTTAACATAACTATTGTCTCCTTTTCCATCTTAATGGGAGGAGAGTCCACTGCTTCATTCATTACTTGTGGGAAATAAGAACCTGGCCACCAGGAGGAGGCAAAGTCCCTCAAGTCCATGTCAAGAGCCATGCTACTAACCTGTCACACTTGAAGGGCTATGTTCCTCTTCCACGGCATAGATTCTGGTAAGATTGTTTCATTTATACACATATGATAACTCAAGAAGACAGGGTCACAGTGTGTCTCCTTTTATCTGTATAGAATCAAGGGTTAATATCCTTGGAAAGGGGATTATTGTATAGGGAGGG
Source organism: Bombina bombina (assembly GCF_027579735.1). Lineage (NCBI taxonomy): Eukaryota > Metazoa > Chordata > Amphibia > Anura > Bombinatoridae > Bombina > Bombina bombina. The sequence continues at coordinate 56,297,031 of NC_069509.1, forward strand.
ATTTATGCATAATATATTTATTGTGTTAATGCTATGTCATGTGTGAGATGAGGCTCTAGCAATGTATGAACAGTCAGGTAAAGATCTGAGTGGCCTGTTTTTGGCGCATTTTCTCTATAGTGCAGGGGCGGTCCTGATCGGCATTTGCGGGATCCGTAACGGTTTCTCCGTGGTCAGGGTCATAGGAGGAGGTGAGTGCCCCGGCCATTGGTGTATAAAGGTGCCATTTAATCTATCTCAGTCTGTGTTAAAGGTGCAAGCTATGGAGGACTCTGATACTCCCTCTTTAATCAAATTTTATACCTGTGTTTATTGTGACGAGGTACAAGTTGATCCGCCTGCTCAACTGTGTTCCACATGCTTTGATAAGATTGCAATATCTAAAAAGAATAAGATATTTAGTACTACTGAGCCGTCCACCTCTGAGGGTTCTCCGTCCCGCGAGGTGCGTTCCCAACATTCATCTCCGGTTACACATGTAGCTCCCCAAGGCCCTATAAATCCTCTCCAGTTGCAAGAGGTGGTTTCTGCGGCCTTCAATGCCCTACCACTCCCTGCGAAGCGCAAGCGAAGGGAAAGACATAGCCTTCTGTCCCAGGGGTCATCTACTCCATTGGATGTCTCTGAGAGATTATCCGATGAGGAGGACGCCTCCGACTCGTTGGAGGGCGCTTTCTCTGGGATGGAATCAGCGTCTTCTAGACCTCTGGCTACGGAGGAGCAAGATTTCAAGTTTAAGATGGAGCATTTGCGCTTTTTACTGAAAGAAGTGCTTGCTATGTTGAAGGTTCCGGAACCAAAGCATCCGGAAAAACCTTTGATCCCTACGCTAGATAGGGTTTACGTGGACAGGGTGGTGCCCCCGACCTTCCCAGTTCCCGTGAAGATGGCTACGATTATTAAGAATGAGTGGGAGAAAACGGGCTCATCCTTTTCTCCCTCTACCTCTTTTAAAAAGCTGTTCTCCGTTCCGGACTCTCAGCTTGAGCTATGGGGGGCCATTCTTAAGGTGGATGGAGCTATCTCCACGCTCGCTAAGGGTACGACTATTCCCCTCGAGGATAGTTCATTCAAAGAGCCCATGAATAAGAAGTTAGAATCCATGTTGAGAAAGATGTTCCAACTCACTCTGTTTGTTTTCCAACCGGCAGCAGCGATTGCTGCAGTGACTGGAGCGGCTACTTATTGGTGTGACACACTGTCGGCTATGGTCAAGGTGGAGACTCCCCTTGAGGAGATACAGGAAAAGATTAAGGCCTTAAGGGTAGCTAATTACTTTATCTGTGATGCAAACATGCAGGTTATTTGCCTGAATGCCAAGACATTAGGTGTCTCTGTTCTAGCCCGCAGGGCTCTATGGTTAAAGTTGTGGTCTGCTGACATGACTTCCAAGTCTATATTACTATCCCTTCCGTTTCAGGGGAAAATCCTTTTTGGTCAAGGCCTGAACTCTATCATATCCACGGTTACGGGAGGCAAGGGTGCTTTCCTCCGGCAGGATAAGAAGAATAAGCCTAAGGGCTCTACTTTTTGTCCCTTTCGTTTGGACAAGTCTCAACGCCAGCAGTCTGCTGTGAAGACCGAGCAGTCCAAGGGATCTTGGAAGCCAGCTCAATCTTGGAACAAGTACAAGCAGAGCAAGAAGCCCGCTGAGACAAAGTCCGCATGAAGGGGCGGCCCCCGATCCGTCGCAGGATCGCGAAGGGGATCGACTATCTCTGTTCGCAGAGGCTTGGATGAAAGCCGTCCAGGATCCTTGGGTTCTGGAGGTTATCACTCAGGGTTACAGGATAGGGTTCAGGACTCATCTGCCAGGGGCAGATTCCTCCTGTCAAACCTATCCTCAAGACCAGAGAAGAGAGACGCCTTTCTAGAGTGCGTGAGGGATATCTCATCTCTCAGAGTAATCATTCCAGTACCTCTAGCAGAAAGGGGTCTAGAGTACTAGTCAAACCTTTTTGTGGTCCCAAAGAAGGAGGGCATGTTTCGCCCAATTCTGGACCTAAAGTGTCTAAGCAAGTTTCTGTCAGTCCCATCGTTCAAAATGGAGACGATCAAATTGATCCTGCCCCTAGTTCAAGAGGGGCAATTTATGATGACAATACACTTGAAGGATGCCTACCTTCACGTGCCAATCCACAAGGACCACATCGGGTTCCTAAGATTCGCATTTCTGGACCAACACTTCCAGTTTGTGGCCCTACCATTCGGTCTGGCGACTGCCCCAAGAGTTTTTATGAAGGTTCTGGTGGTAGCGAGAGCCAGAGGTATTGTGGTGGCTCCTTATCTGGATGATATTCTGGTCCAGGCTCCGTCCAGCAGTCTCGTAGAGGACCACTCGAGGGCTCTTCTCATTCGATCCCATGGATGGAAGATAAACGAAGGAAAGAGTTATCTAGTTCCCAGCACAGGGTGGAGTTCCTGGGTATGATAATAGATTCCATATCTATGAAGATATTTTTGACAGATCAGAGACGTTCCAAGATTGTGTCTAGCTGTCTTGCCCTTCAGACCTCCTCAAGGCCATCTGTGGCCAGGTGTTTGGAGGTGATTGGGCTCATGGTATCCAGCATAGATGTCATTCCATTCGCTAGGTTCCATCTCAGACCTCTTCAGTTATGCATGTTGAGACAATGTATATAGTTTATATAATTTGGTATATGTATATATTGATTTGAATAGCAGTGTATTATATATTAATTTAATATAATATAGAATTATTTCTAAATAAAATAAAACTAAAGGAATATAAATTTTATTATTTCTAAATTGATTATGAGGGTAGCTTTTGAAATGATCAATTTAGATTTTTGTGACCTAACAAATGAATTGGCTGCAGCAAGTCCGATTTCGGATTACGATCTGACTGATTTACAAATGCGCATGTGCGATGACGTATGAAGAGCGTCATCAATACCTACATGAACGAGCCTGAAATGGCATAGAGATAGGGAAGAAGGAGGAAGGGGGAACAGTTTGACGGCCATATTTAGCATTGATTAACCAATGTATCGTGAAGGATTACTAGGACAAGGATATAGGTAATAAAGAAGGGAGGCGATGCAGGCGGATCTTCGTTTGCGTTATAACAATATGAAATCCTGTTGTGTCGGGTGTTGACTTTCCCTTTAAAAAACAGTATTAGACTAGAAATACTATTTCGAATTTGAATGTAGCATTTGAATTTCAAATATTACGTTTATTAAACACAGTTGTAGACAAGAATATACTATTTTGAGTTTGAATCTTACATTTGAATTCGAATGTCACATTCAAATTCGAATATTACATTTCGAAATTGAATGAATATATAGCTAAACATTTTATTATTTAAACAAATATTTTCAAATTTTATTGAAAAATTCGAAAATGAAAATTAAAAAATAGAATGTTGGAATGTTATGTAAACATTCGAAATTCGATTAGAATGAACAAATGTATCAAAATTTGTTTTAAATTTTGACTTTTTAGAAACATTCACCCATCCCTAATCTCTATATCTTTTATTTTTACATGTGTTACCAGTATTCTGTATTATCCGCTCTTCTAAATAGGACACTGCACTTTTGAAGAAGGAGTGAGTCATTGAAGGACAGTTTACTCTATTTTTTCCCCTCCTTTAATTTGTTCCCAGTGATACATTGTTTAAAAATAGCTCCTTTAGTCTTATTTTTCCATTTGAAATAGCTGTTTTTGCCTGTTGCATCCCATCATACAAGTTATAGGATAGCTATGTCAACATAAAGGTTTAGATGTAATCACGGTCTCTCTAAGGGCCCAAGACACATGCATGCTCCTTAACATACCTCAGTGTGCTCTCATGGAAAATAGCTAATTTTTTAAATTCTTTTGTAAATTGTTCTTTTTTAAAATGCATTTATAGTTTAGTTTTGACTACCACATCCCTTTAACTGCCTTCTATCTGATAAGCAGTTTTATACATGACTAGAAAATATCACTTGAGGATCTATGTAAAAAAGAAGAATATTTTACTTATAAATGTCTTCAATTTGTTTTTCAGCTACGCTCCATTGCAAGTCCCAGGACAAGCATCCTGATTGGCTGCTTAAAGTCTCTATACAATGGGATATGGTTACTGAGAACATTTTGAAGTAAAATATCTTCCTTTTTAAATAGACATGTTCATGTGACATTTTCTAGTTAGGTTTCTACACATATGCAACATTACTTGCAGGTGATTCACCTTTAAGTACCCTACCTCTTCAATGTTGGAATTATAACTATGAGAGAGTGAAGCAAACAAGTGGTAGGAAATGTGGAACCAAATGAGAATTTAACCCCTTAACAACCAAGGACGTATCAGGTACATTCTACAAAAAACAGTCCTTAACGACCAAGGACGTGCCTGGTACGTCCTCAGGGGTTTCAAGCACTGGAAGCGATCTTGATCGCTTTCAGCCACTTTCAGGGTATTGCAGCGATGCCTCGATATTGAGACATTGTGCAATCCCTTTCCTAAGCAACCGATGCAGAGAGAGCCACTGGTGGGAGGCTCATCTCTACACTAAAGATAAAATTAACCCTACAAGCTACCTAATTAACCCCTTCACTGCTGGGCATAATACAAGTGTGGTGCGCAGCGGCATTTAGCGGTCTTCTAATTACCAAAAAGCAACACCAAAGTCATATATGTCTGCTATTCTGAACAAAGGGGATCCCAGAGAAGCATTTACAACCATTTGTGCCATAATTGCACAAGATATTTTTAAATAATTTCAGTGAGAAACCTAAAGTTTGTAAAAAAAGTTAACAATTGTTTTTATTTGATTGCATTTGGCAGTGAAATGGTGGCATGAAATATACCAAAATGGGCCTAGATCAATACTTTGGGTTGTCTACTAAAAAAAAATATACACATGTGAAGGGTTATTCATGGATTCCTGACAGATACTAGTGTTACAATGTAAGTATCGCTAATTTTGGGGAAAAAATGGTTTGGAAATAGCAAAGTGCTACTTGTATTTATTGCCCTATAACGTACAAAAAAAAGCAAAGATCATGTAAACATTGGGTATTTCTGAACTTAGAACAAAATTTAGAAACTATTTAGCATGGATCTTTTTTGGTGGTTGTAGATGTGTAACAGATTTTGGGGGTCAAAGTTAGAAAAAGTGTTTTTGTTTTTTTCATTATTTCATTATATTTTTTTATAGTAAATTATATGATATGATGAAAATAATGATATCTTTAGAAAGTCCATTTAATGGCAAGAAAAAGTGTATATAATATGTGTGGGTACAATAAATGAGTAAGAGGAAAATTACAGCTAAACACAAACACTGCAGAAATGTAAAAACAGCCCTTGTACTTTACGGTAAGAAAATTGAAAAATGGTCTGGTCACTAAGGGGTTAAATTAGAAAGAATGATGAGCAAATGTGTTTCACTTCTTCTGCTATAAAACTATTCACCTTTAACCTAGCTAAACACTTACCTGAAGACGTCATTCATAGATACCAGTCACTTTATAAGCATATTAAAGTGTGTTTATTACTGGCATTTATTTAAATAAACAATACTTTAGCTTCCGGTTGTGTCCACACCAGATTGTACGTTTGCCCTAATAAAATTCAACTATATGAGAGGTAAGGGGACATTAAAGTATATTTTTATAAAGTAGTATATATAATATGCTAATCACTGCATTGCAAAAGATCTACATACAAAACTAATTTTTTCAAAGCCTTTACAATTGTCATTTCTTGGCAAAATTTCAAGCTGTAGTCCAGAGACATACCACTTGAAATGGCTCTTGAACATATTTATCTTATCTCCTTTGCTGTGGCTAATTAGGGCCAGATATATTTACAGACCTCTCAACTATCCCGATTTGAGAGGTACAATCCCTAATTTTGAGCTCTGTCCCTCTGAGACAGCCATATTTCCCGCTTTGCAGGATTTTCCGTAGCCCCACTCATGAACCAACTGGACACGCCTTTCATCAACCCACACATGCCCACAGGTCCACCCCCTCCCAAAGTGGCCCATCCACAAAATGGTCCCCCTCAAGCTCCTGGGTCCTAGATACAAAGACACAAATTTTTAGAGGTATGAAATGAGCTCCTGCACTGATTAAGGAATCACTATATAAAATGAGCTCCTGCACTGATTAAGGAATCACTATATGAAATGAGCTCCTGCACTGATTAAGGAATCACTATATGAAATGAGCTCCTGCACTGATTAAGGGATCACTAAGTGGAATGTTACAGAATCAATTATCTGATGCCTGTGGTATCCACTCCAGTTTCTCTGGGGTCAGTGGAAAAACTCAATTTTGAGATGTAAATTACAGGAAAAAAATAATGTAACTATGTTTCACTTTTCTTTTGTATTGAACAATTTGGGCTAGACTACAAGTGGATTCCGCTAGAAGTAAGCCTATTTTGTGTGCCTGGTAGCACTTGTATTGGAAGTTGAAAGTAAAAAGTTTTCACTCTCGCGCTAGCCGGATGCGCGCAAAAAGACGAACTCTGAATATAGCGACCACATTAACGTATTCCCCGATAGACGTCAAAGGAGCAAGTGAAAAAAGAACCTACTCACGCTCAAACCCGGTCGCATTTTCTCAAGTGCGCTAACCCGACATGAAAATATTAATAAACATAGAGGAAGAAAATTAGACTATCCTAACCAGCACAAACTAATTAGTTTGTGCTGCTTAGGATAGTCTCATTTTCTTCCTCTATGATTATTTAATTAATACTATCCCTGTGCACCTGTTCTCTGAAATACTTTGAACTCAGGGGATTGATCTAACCTAGAAATATTAATACTTGTGAGTGCTGATAACAGTCATAATTTAAAAATATTAATATTTCACATTCCAATGTTCGCATCGCAGAATATGTTCTATTTATTCATAAATACATATTTCTATATTTATCTGATGGTATTTTGGTACAATATATATCTATACCTATATATATATATATATATATATATGATTATATAAGTATAGATATATACAGATATATATAGGAATATCTATTTATAAGTACATAGAACATTTTCTGCTATATGCAGAACATTGGAATGTGAAAAATGTACAGTAAATACACACTATAACACTTTATTAAATATGAATATTGCAAAAACATACTTTTACATGTTTTCATCTACTTAAAGGGATATTCCAGCCAAAATTGAAAACCACATGGGTGCATTTCGGTATTGAACTGAAGCAATTTTGTAATATACATTCATTAGCAAAAAATCTTCTAATAAAAGCTATCACTGTTTCAAAAGTGTATTTAAGTATGCACCGTGCACCAGCATTTTGAACAAAGCCCTTGTTTAGAGATCCTAAGGTGCTTGTATTATCTGGTAATGACTCAATTTGTTAATTGCTGACATGATACAAGCCCCAGTGATGATCTGAGCAGCTACATTATTTAAAATACTGTTGAACTGAGAATATCTAGCTATGCTTCACATGCACGTGCAGAGAAAAATGTTAACACTAAAACAGTGATAACTTTTATTAGAAGTATTTTTGCTAATACAGGTAGCCCTCAGTTTACGCCGGGGTTAGGTTCCAGAAGGAATGGTTGTAAATTGAAACTGTTGTAAATTGAAACCCAGTTAATAATGTAAGTCAATGGGAAGTGAGGGAGTTAGGTTCCAGGCCCCTCTCAAAATTGTCATAAGTAACACCTAATACATTATTTTTAAAGCTTTGAAATGAAGACTTTAAATGCTAAACAGCATTATAAACCTAATAAAATAATCACACAACACAGAATATATAATTAAACTAAGTTAAATGAACAAAAACATTTGCTAAACAGTATTATAAACCTAATAAAATAATCACACAACACAGACTTTACTTGCATTTTTCTGCAAACAGTTCTTTCTATGCATTCCAATCTGGAGCTTCTCGATAGCCCAGGTCTGGTTAAACTGATTAATTTCAGCTTGCTTGGCTTGCATATCTTTGCTGCAACACAAGCGGACAGCTCCACCTACTGGCTATTTTAATCAATGCACTGCTTCTCAATGCTTTTCAATAGCAGTCACATGACTGAAAAAAAGGTTGTTATTCTGAAACGGCTCAAATTGAACCGTTGTAAACCGAGGACCACCTCATGTATACTGCAAATATCTTTCTATTCAAAGATGTAATTAATCTATGCACATTTAAATTTTAACTGGAATGTTCCTTTAACTGCAAAGGGCTTCAATGCATTTCTATATAGGTCTATATCTATATATGCATACATATGTATTTATGTGTTTATATGTCTATATATGTGCACACTTCTTAACTTACATTCTTGCTTTTCATCAAAGGAAAACAAGAAAACAAAGAAAATATGATAATAGAAGTACATTGGAAAGTTGTTTAAAATGGTCTGTTCTATCTGAATCATGAAAGAAAAAATTTGTGTTTTATGTCCCTTTAAGGCAATGTTATAAATAGTGGCAAATACTGCTACCATAGAGTGCTAAAGGCACGTGCACACTTCTGAGCTCCTATCAGCTTACCTAGCTTTACTCTTCAACGAAGGATACAAATATAATACATTAAATTTGATTATAGAAGTAAACTGGAAGGTTGTTTAAAATAACATCTATCTGAGTCATGAACATTTAAAGGGACACTAAACCCAATTTTTTTCTTTCATGATTCAGATAGAGGGGTCAAGTTACTAAAGTGCGAGCGGACACGATACAATGTAGCGTATCATGCCCTCTGCACATCGATAAATGGCGACAGCATACACTGTTGGCATTTATCACTGCACCAGCAGTTCTTGTTAACTGTTAGTGCAATGTCACCCCCTACAGATAGCAGGGGATGATCAAATTCGATCGGGTTGATTTCTGTCCGCTGCCTTACAGCAGGTGGACAGGTTATGGAGCAGCGTTTTTTAGATCGCTGCTTCGTAACTTCTGTTTCCGGTGAGCCTTCAGTACGGAGCTTGATAAATTGACCCCAGAGCATGCAATTCTAAGCAACTTTCTAATTTACTCCTATTATCAATGTTTCTTCATTCTCTTGCTATCTTTATTTAAAAAGCAGGAATGTGATACATAGGAGCCGGCCCATTTTTGCTTGAGAACCTGGGTTATGCTTGCTTATCGGTGGGTAAATGTAAGCCTCCAATAAGCAAGCGCTATCCATGGTGCTGAACCTAAAATGGGCTGGCTGCTAAGATTTACATTCCTGCTTTTAAAATAAAGATAGCAAGAGAACAAAGAAAAATTGATAATAAGAGTAAATTAGAAAGTTGCTTAAAATTTTGTGCTCTATCTGAATCATGAAAGACAAAAATCGGGTTCAGCGTCCCTTTAAGTTTTGACTTACTTCTTTTGATTGTATCAACGTACATTAGCATTCTTATTTTTTTTAAGAGGAAGTGCAATGAGGAAAATAGCATAAAGTGATGGTTGATTGAAATGGCTTAAGGGCATGGCTTTGTAAATACCTAGAGTCATGCCATTTGTACTAAACTGTAACTAATGTATATAATACAAGCTGTGAATTACAAAAGCACTGGAAGTGCCCAGATATAAATTAATCATACTGCCTGTATATTTACCTATATGGCAGGAGATTAAATACCAGGCAAACCTCAAAGAGAATAATTTGTTCAGTGCTTTATAAAGTTGTCTCAGAAGCCACTGAACAAGGGCCAAGAACTAGTTCCAAAGTTTCTGAAGTGTTGGCACTAGTTCCTAATGATCATGTCAAACACGTGCAGGTTTTAATAACAGTTTGACATCCCTGTATATTGGTTGAACTAAAAAAAAATAGAATCCTGACAACACGCTCACAGGGACAAAACAGTTCAATAAGAAAATTCGGTACTTTGTTATATACATTATAATGTGCTGCTAATAACATGTATTCATTTTTGGACGAATGTAAAAAAAACAAATGTTTCCATATTAATTGTATTCATTCGAAAACAATAAACAAACTGCCTAAAAGTTAAAATGTACACTATTCAATAGCAATTAGGCAATATCCGGGTCAGTTGATTGATACTGTTGTCAGCCAATAAGTATTTAAAGGGACATTGAACACTAAGGGCCAGATTATAAATAGAATGCTAAATATCGCTTTGTGAATGCGATATTAGCTCTCCACTGAGTAATACCAGCACACGCTAAGGTGCACTGTTATTACAAGTTCACAGCAATGCGAACACGAGCTAGCGTTCCCATTGTTGGGAAGCATTGCACTCACGAGAGCCCGCTTTCATAGGCTCACATGGGAGCCTCGTTCTCATGCCGTCAGACAAGGAATGAGAACTCCAGCAGCGCAGGAGATAAATAGCGCATCGATGGGCAGCAAATTGTAAATATATGCCTGAGGAAACAGCGTGCTAGCTGAGAAACTAGTTGCATGATTTTAATACATAGTGGGAACTTTCTGTACACTGTGTTTTTATACTATTTTATTAAAAGTGATTTTAATACTTATCACTTGACTGAGAGCCTGTTCTTTTGCTGTTGGAGACTACGCTCCTGACGGAGGTGTGTGAGAGCCCAAGAACAGTGAGCTGGGACACTGAGAGATCCCAGTAGGTGCCACTAAGATCTCTGATGAAGCGCCTGTGCTCATGCGCGAAACGCGTAAGTTAGGAGCTTACCTGTTGTTTTATATGGAAGCCTGCTCCTAATAAACCTTCTTGCATCGACCTTTAAGACTCAGCGTCTCCTTTTCCTCATCTTCAGGTGCCACTAAGCACAAGTGAGTGCTGCCACACTTGTGAGTACCAGTCTATTGCCATTGTATATATATATACTGCTTGTACGATATTACACTAGGAGGCGCCGTTCTGTGTTTTGTTTGCACCATCACAAATTGTAAATATATATGTAGATGCTCATATAGATATATATTTATGTGTTAAAATGTGAATATACATTAATATATATCTACTAAGCATATACAAATATATTTACTGGGAACACACAGTTCCCATAGACCACTATCTAAAGGCACTTTTCAGTGCCATTTTTTTTCTAACATCTACAGCCGCCGACTTTAGCCCCCAAAAATTGCTAAGTGCGGTTTTCTTTTTTATTTGTTTATATAAGTCTGTAAATACATAAGTACACAAATAAATATATTATATATATATATATATATAATATATTCACATACATTATGCACACATATATAAATATATATATATATATATATATATATATATATATACATACACATACATCTTCTTTAGACATGTATATGTATGTATCTCAATGTTAAAGACCTTTGCCTGACTTTTTTTTCTAACACCTGAGATATCATATCTTTGAGCCCTTATAACTTTTTTGTGCAATTTTCTTTTTAGAATATTTTTTATTAGATGGTGTTATTATGATTGTAACTGTACTTTGTAATGTATTTTTGATGTGTTTTGTGACACTTTTTTGTTTTTCGCAAAACAGTTAACTAGAGCTCTGAGGATGCAGTAATTATTCTAGCGTAAATCGCAATTGCGTTCACACGTTTACGTTTACTTTTAACTTGTAATGCAAGCAGAAAACCTGACACACGCAATCACCTATGATAAACCCCTTTTTGGTCAAACGTAACTGTTGACGTGCCACTTATAATCTGGCCCTAAATAAATAAACAAATAAATAAAGTCCTTTTTTATTAACTGCAGCTGGCTTATAGCAGTAGCGCTAGTTACTTTAAGCTGCTGCTCAGCTGTTCCTTTGCTGTCCTGAATACATTTTTCATATGAAATAGCAAAGGGATTTTTGATAAAAAAAATGAATTCTGAATTAACCCTTGAATATTGGATAATATGAATATTGGACTTTATTTTGTGATGAATAATTCATCTGACGCAGTATATTTGTCTGTTTCACCAGAAACAAAATATTATGATATTAATGGGAATATTTTAACAAAATAAGGTATCTGCACCTGCTAGGGTAAGCGGTTCAGAATAGCTGGGTGTGCTCACAAATGTTTGTTTTTGAAGAAGCAACTAAGAGGCAAAGGATTACGAAGAATAAAAAGTCACATAATATAGCAAACAGTTATTAAATGCTGTCAAAATGTATTAAACACCTTGTGTGTTAAAAAAGTTTTGTTATAGTTTTCTTTAAAAAGTTACTAATTTCAAAGGAATTGTGAGAAATTGTTCTTTTTATACTTTAAAGTGAAGGTCAATTTTAAGTAAATTCACTGCACCCATGTAAACATTATCATCTAACTATTAAAGTCGCTAACCTAATTTTAAAAAAAAGTAAATTATTTTGTAGTAAAAGAGATATATATATAATACCTCCGTTTCATATATTTACTCCTCCCCTGCTCCACTTCCTTCTTCGGCACTAGTGAAGTAGCGAGCGTTTCAACAAGCTCACCACGTCACTTCCAAGCTCGTGCACAACACCAGATAAAAAATTGCGCATGCGTATTTTAACCGCATTCGCGCATGCGTCGAAATTTTAAGCACGTAGCAGTGTTACTTTGTATTTACATGATTGCAAACATTCATTCATTGATGGCATTGCAATAGTGTCACTCGCTTTATCGTTCAAATTCTTCTAAGCGCTTTATTTCATTACCTGCTGCCCACCAATTTTGAATGTAAGTAACGAAAAAAAAATATTAACATTATCATTATAATTTATTATCTATGATTTATTATAATTTAAATAGGAATTAAAAACATAATCTTTTGTTCTTTCCTTGATTGTTGTCATAATATGACTAAGGGGTTCAATAATAAATCTTGCACATATATGGAATTATTTTTTAAATAATGAAATTATTTATGTTCTCATTATTAATAAATATATTATCCATTTTATCTATCAATTTTTCCATTTTAATATATTCGTGCGTACCATAAACAATTTTTTACAAGCATGAATTATGCTCCTTTAACATATAAATTTTTGTATAATAACGTTTACAAAAAATAATTTCTAGCAGTATGTGCTAAATTTCTTCTTCCATCGCAGTCACATATCGTTCTTATTTGTATGCTGTTGGCTAATCATTCAGCAAAATATGTATATTTAATTTCTGCTCCTTTTCTAAATAACATTTTGCATAGTAACGATAGAAAATCTTGCATAGTACTATGTTCCATATCCCTGATTACATCTCTTCCACTTATACTTAGGGCTAGATTTATTAACGCCAAGACGTACAGGGGCGCGTATACGCGCCCCTGTATGCCTCAGCTCGCCTGTGGCGGGGCAAAATTACCCGCAGATATTCGCCATTGCACACGAGCTCAATTTTGCGCTCGTGTGCAATCCCGCCCCCTGCCCGCGCACAGCCAATCACACGTGGGCAGGAGCTGTCCATCTCCTCGGTCGGACTCGACCGAGGAGATTGAATTTCGCCACAATAGAGGTGGCGAAGATCTTAGGGAAGCAGCGGTCTGGTGACCGCTGCTTGATAAATCACGGCGAGCAAGTTCTTGTGAGAACTTGCAGCCGTAGAGGCTTGATAAATCGAGCCCTTATTATTTGGATGCTGTTGTCTAATCATTTTGCTCCTTTTTCATATATGATTTCTGCTCCTTTCCGAAATTGCAATTGCCATAATAACAATTCTAAATTATGTTTAGCAGTTAGTTTCATATCAGTGATTACCTCTTTTCCACTTCTACTTCTTATTTGTATGCTATTGGCTAATCATTCAGCAAAATTTGTATATTTCATTTCTGCTCCTTTCCTAAATAACATTTTGCATAGTAACGATTGAAAATCTTCTATAGTACTATGTTCAATATCTCTGATTACATCTCTGCCAGTTATAATTATATATATTTAAAACAAAATTACTTTATAATACACAATTATATTCACTTTTACACAAATAACATTAGTTTTGTTTTCAATTTTTTTGAAAAACAAATACTTTCATTGTTACATTGTTTATAGAAATACAATAGTGTAGAGATCAAACTATATAAATTGAAGTTTAAAATTCAAAATAATATGCTTAAACTCTATTCATTATTTTTGGTTTGTTTTTAAAAAGTATTCTGTAATGTGAATGTTATCTCAAGATCTAGAGGGGTAGTTATCAAGCCGTCTACTTTAGCTGCCTTCGCCGGTCCAATACGCCCGCCTAAGCTCGCCTCACATCGCCGCCGCGGACCTGAATACGTTCGCCTAAGTTATCAAAAAAGCTGTCAAAAACCCGCGCACCAAGTACCGGGCGATGAGCAGCTGATTGTGAGAGTTATCACTCATCCGATCTTGCTGCTCTTCGGCTTTTTCCCAGCTTTATTGATACCCCTGTCACTAAGCACCCACACTAACTACACTGTTCTACCCCCTATACCGGCGCCCCCGGAGCCCCCCGCAACTAAATAAAGTTACTAACCCCTAAACCGCCGCTCCTAGACCCCGCCGCAACTCTTGTAAAATAAATCCTAACCTAAGTTACAATTAAACCTAACACTACACTATCATTAAATTCATTAAATAAATTACCTACAAATAACTACAATTAAATACAATTAAATAAACTAACTAAAGTACAAAAAATAAAAAAAGCTAAGTTACAAAAAATAAAAAAATAAGTTACAAACATTAAAAAATATTACAACAATTTTAAGCTACTTACACCTAATCTAAGCCCCCTAATAAAATAACAAAGCCCCCCAAAATAAAAAAAATGCTCTACCCTATTCTAAATTAAAAAAAGTTCAAAGCTCTTTTACCTTACCAGCCCTTAAAAGGGCCTTTTGCGGGGCATGCCACAAAGAATTCTGCTCTTTTGCTTGTAAAAGAAAAATACAACCCCCCCCCAACATTAAAACCCACCACCCACATACCCCTAATCTAACCCAAACCCCCCTTAAATAAACCTAACACTACCCCCCTGAAGATCATCCTACCTTGAGTCGTGTTCAGCCAGCCGACCCACCGATGGAACTGAAGAGGAGATCCGGAGCAGCAGAAATCATCATCCAGGCGGCGCTGAAGAAATCTTCCATCCGATGAAGTCATCATCCAGGCGGCGCTGAAGAAGTCTTCCATCCGATAGAAGTCTTCATCCAAGCGGCGTCTTTAATCTTCATCCATCCGCAGTGGAGCGGAGCCATCTTCAGACGAGCCGACGCGGAGCCATCCTCTTCTTCCCGACGACTAACGACGAATGGATATTCCTTTAAGGGACGCCATCCAAGATGGCGTCCCTTCAATTACGATTGGCTGATAGGATTCTATCAGCCAATCGGAATTAAGGTAGGAAAAATCTGATTGGCTGATTGAATCAGCCAATCAGATTGAAGTTCAATCCGATTGGCTGATCCAATCAGCCAATTAGATTGAGCTCGCATTCTATTGGCTGTTCCGATCAGCCAATAGAATGCAAGCTCAATCTGATAACTACCCCTCCTAATCTTTTAGTACAAGACCATCTGGCATTTTTTTTTCTTTATTCTACAAAATTAGCCACAACCAGTGGCGTCACTAGGGTTGGTGTCACCCGGTGCGGTAAGTTATGGTGTCACCCCCCTCCCCCCAGAAAGCAGACACACATAAACACAAAAACACACACATACAAACACTCAGACACACTCAGATGCACACACAAACACTCAAAAACACAGGTAAATTTGTATTTATTTTAGCTAGTTAGAATAGTTATTAAATAGTTATTAACTAGTTAATAACTACCTAGCTAAAAAAAATACAAAAGTACCTGTAAAATAAATCCTAACCTAAGTTACAATTAAACCTAACACTACACTATCATTAAATTCATTAAATAAATTACCTACAAATAACTACAATTAAATACAATTAAATAAACTAACTAAAGTACAAAAAATAAAAAAGCTAAATTACAAAAAATAAAAAAATAAGTTACAAACATTAAAAAATATTACAACAATTTTAAGCTAATTAACCTAATCTAAGCCCCCTAATAAAATAACAAAGCCCCCCAAAATAAAAAAATGCTCTACCCTATTCTAAATTAAAAAAAGTTCAAAGCTCTTTTACCTTACCAGCCCTTAAAAGGGCCTTTTGCGGGGCATGCCACAAAGAATTCTGCTCTTTTGCCTGTAAAAGAAAAATACACCCCCCCAACATTAAAACCCACCACCCACATACCCCTAATCTAACCCAAACCCCCCTTAAATAAACCTAACACTACCCCCCTGAAGATCATCCTACCTTGAGTCGTGTTCAGCCAGCCGACCCACCGATGGAACTGAAGAGGAGATCCGGAGCAGCAGAAATCATCATCCAGGCGGCGCTGAAGAAGTCTTCCATCAGATAGAAGTCTTCATCCAAGCGGCGTCTTTAATCTTCATCCATCCGCAGTGGAGCGGAGCCATCTTCAGATGAGCCGACGCGGAGCCATCCTCTTCTTCCCGACGACTAACGACGAATGGATATTCCTTTAAGGGACGTCATCCAAGATGGCGTCCCTTCAATTCCGATTGGCTGATAGGATTCTATCAGCCAATCGGAATGAAGTTCAATCCGATTGGCTGATCCAATCAGCCAATTAGATTGAGCTCGCATTCTATTGGCTGTTCCGATCAGCCAATAGAATGCAAGCTCAATCTGATTGGCTGATTGGATCAGCCAATCGGATTGAACTTCAATCTGATTGGCTGATTCAATCAGCCAATCAGATTTTTCCTACCTTAATTCCGATTGGCTCATAGAATCCTATCAGCCAATCGGAATTGAAGGGACGCCATCTTGGATGACGTCCCTTAAAGGAATATCCATTCGTCGTTAGTCGTCGGGAAGAAGAGGATGGCTCTGCGTCGGCTCATCTGAAGATGGCTCCTCTCCTCTCCGGATGGATGAAGACGCCGCTTGGATGAAGACTTCTATCGGATGGAAGACTTCTTCAGCGCCGCCTGGATGATGACTTCATCGGATGGAAGATTTCTTCAGCGCCGCCTGGATGATGATTTCTGCCGCTCCGGATCTCCTCTTCAGTTCCATCGGTGGGTCGGCTGGCTGAACACGACTCAAGGTAGGATGATCTTCAGGGGGGTAGTGTTAGGTTTATTTAAGGGGGGTTTGGGTTAGATTAGGGGTATGTGGGTGGTGGGTTTTAATGTTGGGGGGGTTGTATTTTTCTTTTACAGGCAAAAGAGCAGAATTCTTTGGGGCATGCCCCGCAAAAGGCCCTTTTAAGGGCTGGTAAGGTAAAAGAGCTTTGAACTTTTTTTAATTTAGAATAGGGTAGGGCATTTTTTTATTTTTTGTAACTTAGCTTTTTTTATTTTTTTGTACTTTAGTTAGTTTATTTAATTGTAGTTATTTGTAGGTAATTTATTTAATTAATTTAATGATAGTGTAGTGTTAGGTTTAATTGTAACTTAGGTTAGGATTTATTTTAGCTAGGTAGTTATTAACTAGTTAATAACTATTTAATAACTATTCTAACTAGCTAAAATAAATACAAAGTTACCTGTAAAATAAATATAAATCCTAAAATAGCTACAATGTAATTATTAATTATATTGTAGCTATCTTGGGGTTTATTTTACAGGTAAGTATTTAGTTTTAAATAGGAATAATTTATTTAAGTATAGTGTAGTGTTAGGTGTAATTGTAATTAGTTTTTATTTTACAGGTAAATTTCTCTTTATTTTAGCTAGGTAGCTATTAAATAGTTAATAACTATTTAATAGCTATTGTACCTAGTTAAAATAAATTGAAATTTGCCTGTAAAATAAAAATAAATCCTAAGATAGCTACAATATAATTATTATTTATATTGTAGCTATATTAGGGTTTATTTTAAAGGTAAGTATTTAGTTTTAAATAGGATTAACTTAGTTAATAAGAGAAAGATTATTTAGATTTATTTAATTAATATTTAAGTTAGGGGGGTGTTAGGGTTAGTGTTAGACTTAGGTTTAGGGGTTAATAATTTTATTACAGTGGCGGCGGTGTAGGGGGGGGGCAGGATAGGGGTAAAAAAATTTTTTTTAAGCATATTTACATATGCTGCTATGTAGGGTCCCCCCTTAGCCCCCAACCTCCCTGATCCCCCCAAAATAGCTCCCTAACCCTCCCCCTCTGCCTTATTGGGGCCATCTTGGGTACTGGCAGCTGTCTGCCAGTACCCAGTTTGCAAATAAAAATGTTTTATTTTTTATGTTTTACTTTTTGTTTCTGTAGTGTAGCTTCCCCCCCACAGTCCAATACCCCACCAGCCAAACCGATCACCAAAAAAACCATATTAACCCCTTTGATCCCCACTTCTAACATAAACATTTTCTGTAGGTAGTGGTTCCCACCCGCTCCCTCCTCGTGCACGCGCCCGCCCGGCCTCCCCGTGCACGCGCGCGCGTCCGTGCGCGTCCCCCCGGTCGTCCCCGCCCCCGATCCCGCCCCCCTCCGCATCACAAAGGCCATCGATGGCCGCCACCCACCTCCCATACCGGCTCCCACCCACCAACGAACGTAGCCGTTAATGTCCGGTGCAGAGAGGGCCACAGAGTGGCTCTCTCTGCACCGGATGGCTACAAATGGTTATTGCAGGATGCCTCGATATCGAGGCATCACTGCAATAACCGGAAAGCAGCTGGAAGCGAGCAGGATCGCTTCCAGCTGCTTTCCAAACCGAGGACGTGCAGGGTACGTTCTCAGGCATTAACTGCCTTTTTTTTGAGGACGTACCCTGCACGTCCTCGGTCATTAAGGGGTTAATATAGGTTGCGGCGGGGTCCGGGAGCGGCGGTTTAGGGGTTAAACTATTTATTTAAATGCGGCGAGGTCCGGGATCGGCAGGATAGGGGTTAATAACTTTATTATGGGGGGGCAGGATAGGGGTTAATAGGTATAATGTAGGTGGCAGCGGGGTCTGGGAGCGGCGGTTTAGGGGTTAATACATATATTATAGTTGCGGCGGGCACCGGGAGTGGCGGTTTAGGGGTTAACATATATATTATAGTTGCGGCGGGCACCGGGAGCGGCGGTTTAGGGGTTAACATATTTATTAGAGTGGCGGTGGGCTCCGGGAGCGGCGGTTTAGGGGGTAATAACTTTATTTAGTTGCAGCGGTGTAGGGGGGACAGATTAGGGGTGTTTAGACTCGGGGTACATGTTAGGGTGTTAGGTGCAGACAGCTCCCATAGGAATCAATGGGATGTCAGGCAGCAGCGAACATAAACTTTCGCTATGGTCAGACTCCCATTGATTCCTATGGGATCCGCCGCCTCCAGGGCGGCGGATTGAAAACCAGGTACGCTGGGCTGGAAAAGTGCCGAGCGTACCTGCTAGTTTTTTGATAACTAGCAAAAGTAGTCAGATTGTGCCGCACTTGTGTGCGGAACATCTGGAGTGACGTAAGAATCGATCTGTGTCGGACTGAGTCCGGCGGATCGAAGCTTACGTCACAAAATTCTACTTTTACCGGTATCTAGGGCTTGGTAACTAAGGCGAATCAGCCTCGCCTCAAATACGCTGCGGAATTCCAGCGTATTTGAGGTAGACGGCTTGATAACTACCCCTCCTAATCTTTTAGTACAAGACCATCTGGCATTTTTTTTTCTTTATTCTACAAAATTAGCCACAACCAGTGGCGTCACTAGGGTTGGTGTCACCCGGTGTGGTAAGTTATGGTGTCACCCCCCAGAAAGCAGACACACATAAACACAAAAACACACACATACAAACACTCAGACACACTCAGATGCACACACAAACACTCAAAAACACACTCTGACACACACACAAAAACACTCTGACACACACACACAAAAACACTCAGACACACACACACAAAAACACTCTGGCACACACACACACACACACACACAAAAACACTCTGATACACACACAAAAACACTTAGACCCACACACACAAAAACACTCAGACACACACACACACAAACACTCAGACACACACACAAAAACACTTAGACACACACACAAAAACACTTAGACACACACATACAAAAACACTCAGACACACACACAAAAATACTCTGGCACACACACACACAAAAACACTCTGACACACACACAAAAACACTTAGACAAACACATACAAAAACACTCAGACACACACACAAAAATACTCTGGCACACACACACACAAAAACACTGACACACACACACAAAACACTTAGACACACACACAAAAACACTCAGACACACATACACACACACAAAAACACTCAGACACACATACACACACACACACACAAAAACACTCAGACACACACACACAAAAACACTCAGACACACACACACAAAAACACTCAGACACACACAAAAACTCAGACACACACATACAAAATATGTAAACTGCATTAATTATAAAGATCATGCCTACTAGAGCTGCTCCCTGGCTCAGAAGAGCATCAAATGAAAGATAAACAGAGCAAAATATGAAAATTCTGCTCTCTGACTCTGTTCCAAGTCTGTCAGTGCCTGCCGCTTCTTATGGCCAATCACCTCTGCAATCTGCCCTCCCCCAGATCGTCGCCCATCCTCCCCTCCTACCTCTTCGGTGTGCACTTAGTGTACCGTAACCGTACCGGTCTGGTGGGCATCATACGTGGCTCCTTTACTTTAGAGACAGTGTTAGACAGTCATGTGGTCAGGTGCCAGGCATCCCCCTCACGATTTCCCGGTTCCCGTTTAGAGAGACAGCATAGCAGTGAGTGACTCCACTGCTCCACACGTCACTGAGCAGTGAGCACAGATAGGCAGGCAGGTTTAGGCTAGCAGCGCAACTTCGCTAGCCCCACGGCACGCCCACAACATTCATAGTGAAATTGGTCAGGGGAGGAGCAAAGTACAAACAAGCAAAAGCAGCCGGGAAAACTATTTGTGGAAATTGCAGCGCTGGCTCAAGGGGCAAAAAAATTAAGTGTCTACAACTTCCCCAGTCCCACTAAAGTTCACAAATGCTGGCCCCTCTAATAAAAAAATCTATGCATCTCTACATTGTATTTCTTTGAATTTTAATAAAATTTAAAAATATATATATATTTTTTGGTGGTGTCACCCCCTGGAGGGTGTCACCCGGGTGCGGCCCGCACCCCCCGCACCCCCCTAGTGACGCCACTGGCCACAACTCAACACTATCTAACTTCACTACTTTAAATCTCTTACAAACTATTGACCTTAAACCATTGTTTATAGTGTGTCTGCCAAATTATATCTATTCAACCTTATCTCTACAGATAATAAATTAGTTTTCTGCTAATTCACTTAGCTCTGTAATATAAAGTTTGCAGTTGAGCTAACATTTTTAAAAGAGCTTTTATTTTCACACTGAAATAAAAATTAAATTAATTTTGAGGGGGCGGAGCCTACAGTTGTTGCGGAAGGACGTATATGTGAAGAACTCCTGATTCTTACTTGGTTTTAACTATACTTTGTTCCCTAAAAAACATAATTTTGTACCTGACATCTTAGTTAAAGTGCCCTAAAGGTACCCTAGAAGAGTCGGTAAGACACAATTGCATAAATTTACCTTCCTATGCTCCTCAACTAGACCGCATGGAAGCTGACCGCATGGCAAGCAGACCTTCTCTGTGACTCAGTTACTCTATGCTGTTGAGGAAGCCGCACATACACCCCCCCCCCCCGATTCTATTGATTCTGGGTTACTAGCAACACAAAGTTGTTGCCCTTATTTTATCTTTTAAAACCACTTCAGCATTTTCAATAAGGCACCTGAAAACAGTACTAATTTAAACAATGGCGGCGACAGAAGCAATTATACTGGAGCTCAGTAAGCTCCTTGAATTTCACCAGGCAGCCTTCACAGAAATGCTTAATGAAGCCTGCAGCTCGATCCGGGAAGCTATACATAAGGGGTGCAACAGAGGAGCGTCGGATGGGGAGCTCCGCATGAGTGGCAATCTCTTTGGACCAGAGCACTCGCCATATTATGCCCCTCACCATCGCGATACAGAAGCAGACCAGCAAGCCTCTTGTGATTACTCACAGATTGCGGGTGCACTCCAGACCTCCTGGGATCAGCCAGAGCAGACCGGTTGCAGATCGGATCTAGTGGCCCAGATTGTGGAGGTAGAGCTCAGACATAACCCTCTACACCCGGCTGAGGTCGCGCCACATCCTATGGCAAGCAAAGTTGATAGGCAGCTTCAGATCTTACAGAGTGCTGCAAAGTTGAGATGCCGATTCGATATTGGTGAGGCAGGGGCCTCTAGAGTTCAGCATATTGGGCTGTACGGGGTAGCTGTTCTCACGTTGGACCGCACTGACTATCTGTGGGATCTAGGTCCATTAAAGCACTGCAGGGAGGAAATCCGATTCCGGAAAAATGCGCTGCCCTTCCTATCAACCTCTGCGGCTTCCACCACATCATCCACTGAACAGCTAGAAACGGGACTTCTACATGCACGAAAGGCACAGTCTCCAATTCTGCTTGATATGAAGCTGAAACCTGGATTCCTACCTTGTGACAAGAGCTCTCAAAGTTGGTGTCGGCTGATAACAGTGCATCTTTGCTCACAAAGGCTGAACAGAGGGGTTTGACCAGTGAGAGACTGATTGCTTCCCAGGTCTGTGAATTGCTTTCTCATATACAGAAAATAAACACATAGCAAAAGGTTGTAACATTCCCTCCCTACACCCATCTAGATCCTGGTGGAAGCAATAACTACCCGCTTGACTATAGCCATCTCATTATAAGGATTGTTCCCCAGAAAAGTTTTGCCAACCATCTGTGGCAGGACAGTGAACTGTTTGCGGTGTTCCCTTTTTGACCCCCTCTGCCATTTATTATAACATCCATGAAGAGGACTATTGAGCTTGTTGTCTAAGGATAATATATGAATATAAGTTCATGCTAGTTGATTTCATACGTTGTTCAATATGTTGCATTTTGTTGTTTGCTACTGGGCACCTTGCATTTTGTTGTTTGCTACTGGGCACCTAACTTATACTAGTGCTTACCTAAATCCTTCCTCAGATCTCACTAGAAAGGACTAAATATGGTGCTCATTTTATTCAGTAACTGTCTATTCCTGACATGTTGCTGCCAGGTTCCTGTTTCCTATAAATTGAAAGTTTTTAGTTGAGGATGTCCCTAATCATCTCTCAGATGGGTAATTTGCATGTTAGAACCTACTGCTTCAAATGTTTCCCATCTTAGTTAACTGTGCATAGGAGATCTTTCCCCCTTCTACTTAGTTTTATTGTAACATGTCCTAATAACTAAATGGGCCAATACTATTTATACAGTATTTGCTACAGACTCTCTGGCCTTATATTAATTGCCTAAATGTTCAGGGGGTTGATAGTATGAATTGTCCCATAGACATCTACCCTTATGCCCCCTAGAAGCGATTGGTGATTATCCACCTGATTTCTGCAATACTGAATACGGTTTTATTATTTGGATGCTCTTAGTCTCTTCCTAAGTTAATACAAAATGTGAAGATGGTCCGTAAATCTATAATGATGGCCAGCCTGTAGACTATTATTTTTTTAATTTAAAATGCAACTTCCCCTTTACTGAATAGTTATATAGACCTATGCCCTGTACTAATTGCAGTTGCTTAATCAGAGTTTATTTTTATTTCAATCCTATGGAAGGCACTGGTTTTGCTCCACTCTAGTCCATAACTATTTCATTTATATCTATGCATATGTTTCTACTTTTACGATCCACAGACCTGCACAACAGAGCGCTCCAGGAAGATCCACTCGGTATACAGTGATCCAGAGTAACGGCTCAATAGGAGAGTGGGCGGGATTCAGAAATCCCTAACAAACATGGGACTGCGGCAGCTGATTCCAGCGTGTCTGTTCCTCACGCTTCTACTTTTAGCTCCACTCCTATTGCAACCACAGCTACTGTTGCTGCACTGTGCACTGTTTCCCTATAAAGATTAATTATATATAGAGTCAGCATGCCCAGTAATAAGAAGCTCCTTCAATGAGATGGTTCAAATTTTCAAATCTTCAAAATATTAATTATTATTTTATATAATATCAGGGGTCCGAAAGTGGCCCAATCGGTTGTACTATTTCTTCCCTTAAAGTTCCCCATCCTGTCAGAAAATCCTTTCTAGGGGGCCCAAGAGTGGCCTCTAGCTGTCACTGGGGGAAAACAGTTTATCTTGTATTACTCATATATTGAGGGGATACACTTTAATAGAAAACTTGAGGTTTATCTTACTTATATAACCGGGGGAATTGTAATTATGTCTCATTATGTATAACTCAGTGATTTCTTTTCTGGAACTATGATATTGTTTGCCTGTTCTGTCTATTTTACAGCCTTAATTAAAAAAAAAAAAAAATAATTTTAATTTTAGAAATTACGTTGAGATTTTTTAAATGTTCGT
Organism: Bombina bombina; assembly: GCF_027579735.1. Lineage (NCBI taxonomy): Eukaryota > Metazoa > Chordata > Amphibia > Anura > Bombinatoridae > Bombina > Bombina bombina. The sequence continues at coordinate 56,321,314 of NC_069509.1, forward strand.
TCAATAGCTTTCTTATATTAACATTTAAAAAAGTACATAATGAATTAATATATTATCTATGTCTTTCAATTAATATCCTATTTCTATAAATATATATTTATATATATATATATATATATATATATATATATATATCATTTTCTATGTCTTTGTGTGTTTATATTTATATTTTTTGTGTTTAAATATAATTCAATCTTTATATACAGTGGATATAAAAAATCTACACATAACTGTTAAAATGTCATGGTTTATGTGATGTTAATTAATTATACAAGCAACTTTTTTTCCACCTTTAATGTGACCTATAAACTGTTCAACTCAATTGAAATACAAACTTAAATCTTTTTGGTAGAGGGAAGAAAAAATATAAAAAATAAAATAATATGTTTGCATAAGTGTGCACACCATTAAACTAATACTTTCTATAAGCATCTTTTGATTTTATTAAAGCACTCACTATTTTTGGGTATGAGTATATCAGCATGGCACATCTTGACTTGGTAAGATTTGCACACTCTTCTTTACCCAAAAAAAATCAAAATTGGTGATATTGTGAGTGCATCTCCTGTGCACAGCCCTATTCAGATCACCACACAGATTTTAAATTGTATTCTGGTCTGTGCTCTGGCAGTGGCATTCAAACAATGTAATCTTCTTCTATTGAATCTATTCCTTTGTTGATTTGTATGTATGCTTTGGGTCGCTGTCATGCTGAAAGATGAATTTCCTCTTCATGTTCAGTTTTCTATCTGAAGCATGAAGGTTTTGTGCAAATATTGACTGGTATTTGTAAGTGTTCATAATTCACTCTGTGTTAACTAAGGCCCCAGTTCCAACTGAATAAAAACAGCCACAAAGCATGATGCAGCCACCACCATGCTTCACTATGTGTATGTTGTTCTTTTGGTGATGTGCAGTGTTGTTTTTGAGCAAAAAATATAAATTTTTTAATTATGCTAAAAAAGTCAAACCTTGGTTTCATCAGACCATAACAACTTTTCCCACATGTTTTTTTAGAATTCTAATGTGTTTTTTAAAAATCTAGCCTGGTTTTGATGATTTTTTCTTAACCAAAGGCTTCCGTCTTGCCACTCTACCCCATAGCCCAGACATATGAAGAATTCGGGCGATTGTTGTCACATGTACCACACAGCCAGTACTTTCCAGATATTCCTGTAGCTCCTTTAATGTTGCTGTAGGCCTCTTGGTAGCCTCCCATACCATTTTAATTTGTGTATTTTCATCAATTTTGGAGGGACGTCCAGTTCTTGCTAATGTCACTGTTGTCCCATATTTTGTCCACTTGATGATGACTGTCTTCACTGTGTTCCATGTTATATCTAATGCCTTTGAAATTCTTTTATACCCTTCTCCTGACTGATACCTTTGAACAATGAGATACCTCTGATGCTTTTTAAACTCTCTGTGGACCATGGCTTTTACTGTGGGATGCGACTATGAAAATATCTGGAAAGACCAACTTGTTTTTAAATATTAGCTGTGAGCTTGCTAGTGAGTGCTGGGTTTTATCTGTGTCTTGTTATCTTGAATTGTTGTATTATTCTAATCTAATGTCTTTACTGGTCCTTTAATTTTTTTTTATCCTATTTTTTTTTTTTTTTAAATGTAATTTAAAAAATTTCTGTATTTTAATTTTTTTGGGGGGTTAGTATGTATTTATATTTCATAATATATATTATAGTGTTTCTATGTTTGCTATAATTATTTTTAATATTTAATAAATTTTATTTTATGATTTAATTACAGATACATCATTAAAATGCCTGACTGTATTGTCATTGGATGCAACCAATAGAACCATCAAATACCGGATGTGTTCTAAACATTTCCTACCGGACTGCTATTAAAGCCATGGTGTCAATAAAAGATTGAAGCCGGATGCAACACCAAAAATATTTCCATCCAGAATTAGTCATTACGCATCCACACCCTCAACTTCAATTCCAGATGCATCTGGATCTGCATTAACATTCTTGGACTCCACTCCATCAACATCATCGGCTTTTCTATTGGAAAAACAACCCAGAATGTGTGTCTGTCACGCTTGCGGGCAAAGGTGTAACATTACAAAGACCGATGCCTCTACTAACACAGAAATTAAAGAAACAATGGATAATTCAACCACTTTTAATACTTTTCATGGTACACTAAGCACTAGTGTTCAAACTACCATAATTGTTAAAACCTTAAATAAAACTACTTCAACCACCGATTATTTTTTTTTTAAAAAAAGATCAATACACTTGGACAATGGGGGATATGTCAATTGATAATTCAATTGAAAGTAGTTTGGCATTTCGAAGACAAGAATTATCTGTAGATCCAAACATTCGTACACCAGTTGATGTTCCTATTATCAGTATGCAAGTGGAAACTCAAGATGTAGAAAGAATTACTTCCAAACCATTACCATTACAAGCGTTAGTATTAGAAGCATCTCTTCCTGAAGTTTCTGACATATTGTTAATTGAATTAGATTCTGAACAAGATATAATGAACGTTGATGATGATCAAGAAATTTCTCAAAAAGATACTACTTACATTCCAGAGACTACAGAGGAAACCATTGATGAATATTCTACAATTGAGGAAATTACAAATCAACAATTAGTTCACGAAGCAAAATATATTGTTTTTGACAAATGTCTGGATCAATTGTTAAAACTGATACCATCAAAATCAATATCTATTTCCAACAATAGACAATTTTTGGAAAGCAGAATGTGAAGAAAATTTGAAAAATTTCACTGGTCGTGGTATAGCTGTAACAGGAGACAGGCAATGTGATAGCCCTGGACATTCCACTAAATACTGTACATATACAGTAATGGAGGACAAATAAAAAAAAAAAAATTACATCTTGAAATTGTGCAAGTCACAGAGGCAACTTCTTCTGTGGCCATGGAAGCTAAAGGATTTCGGAGAGCAATTAATCATATGATAAACGATGGATTCCTCACATTGATGGTTGTAATGGACAGACATGTAAGCATCAGAAACATAATCAGGGAGGAATATAAAAACATAAATCATCAATTTGACATCTGGCATTACAGTAAAAGCATAAAAAAGAAAATTATTAATGTCAGCAAAAAGAAATCGTGTCATGAGTTATCAAGATGGGTGACATCAATATCTAACCATTTATGGGCATGTAGTGTATCATGTAATGGAGATATAGAACTGATGGAGCGGATGTGGAAATCCTGCCTTTATCATGTACTCAACATCCATTCATGGGTGGAGAATGGAGTGGAATATAAATGGGGACATGGAGAATTGAGTCTAGAGGGAGAGAGACCTAGGAAATGGCAGACTAAACAATCAGAGGCATTTCATGAACTTCAAAAAATCGTATTGAACAAACAAATGCTGAAAGACTTAAAACACCCAAACTTGTTAAGCCATACTAGTAAACTTGAAGTCTTCCATAGCTTCGTTTTGAAATATCGTCCTAAACGAATACATTTCAAAATGGATGCTATAAAAGCAAGAACAAAACTGGCAGCTATAGCAAACAACAAGAACTCTCAACGAGTGCAATCGACTGTTAAATTCCCAACACCAACAAGCAGCAGTTATGGAGATTTGAAATTCAATACCTACTTCCCAAAAAGTAAAAAAGAGTGGTTGGTGAGACCGGTGTACGAAGAAATTGATTTTTCTCACATCCATCAAATGAGCACTGAAGTGCTAAATTTAGCAGAGGGAACATCCACTCATTCTTGGAAATCAAAAAACAAGGAATTGCCAACTAACATTGCATCCACCCCCAGACCGGACAAAAAAAAACTGATAGCTCAACATATTTCAAGATTTGGACTTAATAGTTTTATTTTGAATTTTTGAATTTTAATTTTTTTATAAATAGTTCATAAAACAAAATTTTGTTTTTGTTTTTTGGGTTTATATATATCGCTTTTATAGATATAGTATATATTTATAATTTTGTTTTTTTATTTAAAATTTTAAGACATATACTATTTTATTTTTGAAAAGAGAATATTAAAATCAATAAAAAAAATTATTCATTTATTAAAATATTTAAATTTTAATATGATTGCTTATATTGTAATTTTTTTTGTTCAAAGTTCCTTTTTTTTCAAAAAAAAAATTGTGTTATTGAATTTTTAAAAAAAATAATAATTTTATAGATATGGACTACATATGATAGCTCTCGTTTGCTGTGAAAAGGAAATAAAACATGTTTTTCAATTATATTTTCAAAAAATTAAAGTGGTTTTATTTATTTAAAAAAAAAATTTTTTAGAGTGAATGTCATTGATGATGCTAAAGTTTCTGTTTTTTTAAATTCTATTAAAAAATGGTGCACTTTAATTCATCAAAATTTACATTTCACTCATGTTGATAAAAAAGATTAACTTTTAATCTTAAAAGCAGGTCCACTTCCTACGTTCATGGCAAATCCTCTTCCATGTGTCTAAAATGATGAATATGGCTTACTACAATCACAGCATTTAATTTGAGACTGATAAACCCGGGAGGAAGCCGTGAATAGAGTATGACATTTAAATAATTTTGGACATCAGAAATGGATAGCAATGACTAGTGGAAGCTGGCGCTGCTTTCAAGTTTAAAAGTTAATTTTTTTTATATCAACAGGAGGTAAATTTCAATTATGATGAATTAAATTTATAACGTTTTTAATCGAATTATTAAAAAACAGGAACTTTAGCATCAACATTTATATTCAATTTCAATTTAAAAAATGTAAAATTTTGTTAATAAATTAGAATACATTTTTTTGTTTTACAATAACTTGACCAATATGGAAAATATATATCTAAAAAAAAGTTATATAAAAAAACTGAAAAAAATTAAATAACATTAAAAGCTGTGTAATGTATAAAATAGAAAAAAATATTAAATAATAACAATATTTATTGAAAACAACTAGAAAGATCAATTAAATAACATAAAAATAAAAATAATTAAAAAAAAATATTTAACTTACAAAGTTTACTGAAACATACTGCTAGATTACGAGTTTTGTCTGTAAAAACTTGCGTTGCTAACGAGCCTTTTTCTTCCAGAGCTCACTTTAAACAACGCTGGTATTACAAGTTTTCTGAATGGCTGAGTTAGCTTCAGAAAAGTGAGTGTTGAGCAAATTTAGCTCCACTTCTCACTGTAATACCAGCATTGCTTACGGTAGTGGTAAGCTGGCTAAAACGTGCTCGTGCATGATCTCCCCATACGAAACAATGGGGCTGAGACAGCTGAAAAAAACCTAACACCTGCAAAAAAGCAGCGTTCAGCTCCTAACGCAGCCCCATTGTTTCCTATGGGGAAATGAAATTTATGTCTGCACCTAACACCCTAACATGAACCCCGAGTCTAAACACCCCTAACCTTACACTTATTAACCTCTAATCTGCCGCCCCGACATCCTCGCCAACTGCATTATATTATTAACCCCTAATCTGCTGCCCCTAACATCGCCGACACCTACATTATATTTATTAACCCCTAATCTGCCGCCCCCAACGTCGCCGCCACCTACCTACAATTATTAACCCCTAATCTGCCGACCGTACATCGCCACCACTATAATAAATGTATTAACCCCTAAACCACTGAACTCCCGCCTCGCAAACGCTATAAAATTTGTTATTAACCCCTAATCTGCCATCCCTAACATCGCCGCCACCTACCTACAATTATTAACCCCTAATCTGCCGCCCCCATCATCGCCGCTACAATATTAAATGTATTAACCCCTAAACCTAAGTCTAACCCTAACACCCCCCTAACTTAAATCTATTTTTAATAAATCTAAATAAAATTACTATAATTAAATAAATTATTCCTATTTAAAACTAAATACTTACCTATAAAATAAACCCTAATATAGCTACAATATAACTAATAGTTACATTGTAGCTATTTTAGGATTTATTTTTATTTTACATTATATATGTATTTATTTTAACTAGGCACAATAGTTATCAAATAGTTATTAACTATTTAATAACTACCTAGCTAAAATAAATACAAATATACCTGTAAAATAAACCCTAACCTAAGTTACAATTACACCTAACACTACTCTATAATTAAATTAATTACCTAAACTACTTACACTTAAATACAATTAAATTAAATAAAATAAACTAAATTACGAGAAAACCCCCCCACTAAATTACAGAAAATAAAAAAGAATTTACAATATTTTAAACTAATTACAACTAATCTAATCCACCTAATAAAATAAAAAAGCCCCCCAAAATAATAAAATTCCCTAACCTACACTAAATTACAAATAGCCCTTAAAAGGGCCTTTTGCGGGGCATTGCTCCAAAGTAATCAGCTCTTTTACCAGCCCTTAAAAGGGCTGGTAAAATAAATATAAAATCCTAAAATAGGTAAAATAAAAATAAATCCTAAAATAGCTACAATGTAACTATTAGTTGTAGCTATATTAGGGTTTATTTTATAGGTAAGTATTTAGTTTTGAATAGGAATAATTTATTTAATTACTGTAATTTTATTTAGATTTATTAAAAATAGATTTAAGTTAGGGGGTGTTAGGGTTAGGGTTAGACTTAGGTTTAGGGGTTAATACATTTAATATAGTAGCGGCGACGTTGGGGGCAGCAGATTAGGGGTTAATAATTGTAGGTAGGTGACGACGATGTTAGGGACGGCAGATTAGGGGTTAATAACAAATTTTATAGTTTTTGCGAGGCGGGAGTATGGCGGTTTAGGGGTTAATACATTTATGATAGTGGCGGCAATGTCTGGTCAGCAGATTAGGGGTTAATAATTGTAGGCAGGGGGTGGCGACATGGGGGGGCAGATTAGGGGTTAATAACTATATTGTAGGTGTCGGCGATGTTAGCGGCAGCAGATTAGGGGTTCATAGGTATAATGTAGGTGGCAACGATGTCCGGTCGGCAGATTAGGGGTTAACATTTTTTATTTTAGTGTTTGCGATGTGGGGGGGCCTCGGTTTAGGGGTTAATAGGTAGTTTATGGGTGTTAGTGTACCTTGTAGCACTTTAGTTAAGAGCTTTATGTTCTGGCGTTAGCCCATAAAACTCTTAACTACTGACTTTTAAATGCGGTAGGAGCCTTGGAGGTAGAGGCTGTACCGCTCACTTCTTCCAAGACTTGTAATACCGGCATTAGGAAAATCCCATTAAAAAGATAGGATACGCAATTGACGTAAGGGGATTTGCGGTATGGAAAAGTCGCAGAAGAAAAGTGAGCGGTACACCTGTACCTACCAAACTTGTAATACCAGCGGGCGTTAAAAAGCAGCATTAGGACCCCTTAACGCTGCTTTTTAAGGCTAACACCAAACTCGTAATCTAGGCGATAGTTATTTAGAAATCAATGGAAAAAAAACTAATCCAGTATCATCTCAGTAGCAGGACCATCATCCTCTGGGTAATGAAAACCAACATAAATATTATCCGGTGCAGGGTAATGTTCCCTAATACTATTAACAATACAGGAAGGAATTGGTTTCATGTTTTTTGGTCCCATTTCTTCATTGATCCATGTTGAAAATGCTCGATATGAAAGCTTTCGATATGCTCTTTTCATTAATACAAAAAAAATTATTAATAAAATAAAAGATTATTAGATTACATTTTAATAACAATATATATATTTATATTGTCTTAATTGACACATTAATTTTAAATATATGTCTATATACAATGATTAAAACAATAGTATAATATAATAAAAAAAACAAATAGTTAATTGTAAAAAAAAAATTATATAAATTAGTAGTACGTAAGTTTACCTTTGTGTCATGGCTTCTTTTGCTTGTGAGCGCATAGGATGATAACTTTGAGTTATTTCAGCTATAGGGTTTAGAAAACCTTGATCAAGTTCCTGAATATGTTTTTCTGCATCACATATACAAGCTTTGCTTTCTGGAATATTGAAACTTATGTCCTCATTTTCACGGCAGCAAAAGCTTTCAATGACAGTAGGCATCAGTTTACAAATACCACAAAAACACCAATCTAAATTCTCCAATCTTTGCAAATCATCATTGCTTGTTGAGTCTTGAGTCTCAGCATTGGGATCACTATTGTCCTGGGTTGATATTTCTTCATCATCAATTACTGGATCCCACTGGTGACTTTGTGAAATATCTATATTTACATTCTCAGCGTTACTTTCCATTATCAAATTTTGCATCTTTTGAAATAAATAAATTTTATTAGCTATCACTTAAACATAAAGATAAATAATTTAAGTAAAAGAAACATAATTTTCATACGTAATCTCACTATTGACATCATTTTATTTTTATTGAATTAATTAATTTAAAATTGTATTCTATTGTTATCTTATAATATAATAAAAATGTTTGATTAAATTTATAATTACAATATAATACAATGTTTAATTTTTTTAACATTTTTAAATAAAGGTTATGAGATTTTGATCAATAATAAGGTCTTTACAATGGAGGAAATAAGATGAATTTTGAATATTAATAAAAATTAAATAGTTAAAAATAATTTAATAAACAATTATTATAATTAAAGTTGTAATCGTTAAAGGGACAGTCTAGGCCAAAATAAACTTTCATGATTCAGATAGAGTATGTAATTTTAAACAATTTTCAAATTTACTTTTAACACCAATTTTGCTTTGTTCTCTTGGTATTCTGATTTGAAAGCTTAACCTCGAGGTTCTTATGCTAATTTCTTAGACCTTGAAGGCCACCTCTTTTCAGAATCCATTTTAACAGTTTTTCACCACTAGAGGGTGTTAGTTCATGTATTTCATATAGATACCACTGTGCTCGTGCACGTGAAGTTATCTGGGAGCAGGCACTGATTGGCTAAACTGCAAGTCTGTCAAAAGAACTGAAATAAAGGGGCCATTTGCAGAGGCTTAGATACAAGATAATCACAGAGGTTAAAAGTATATTAATATAACTGTGTTAGTTATACAAAACTGGGGAATGGGAAATAAAGGGATTATCTATCTTTTAAAACAATAAAAATTCTGGTGTAGTCTGTCCCTTTAAGATAAAGCATGGCATGTTAACAGAATTTACAATTTAATTTAGTTAACACATTATGAACATTATTTATTATTTTAAAAACTTTTATTATATTTAACAGATCCTACTGATCAGTTTCTATAATAAGTGTGTATGGGTTTTTGAGTTGATGATGGCTGTCACATGGTACAGGGGGAGTTTTTACATTTAAAAAAAAAAAATATATATCATTTGAATTTCAGAATAAGTGCTATTGCATTGTCTTGTTACCTCGCATTTCTTGATGAAGCAAATCTACAGTCTTTAATTTTCCTATATAATTTTTTTTCATACACTAACGCCTAGATTTAGAGTTTTGTCGGTAACGACCCGCGTAGCTAACGCATGCTTTTTTCTGGCCGCACCTTTTAAATACAGCTGGTATTTAGAGTTCACAGAATGGCTGGGTTTTCAGTGCGTTAGGCTCCAAAAAGGGAGCGTAGAGCATAATTTAACGCCACTGCATTTCTCGATACCAGTGGTGCTTACGGACGCGGCCAGCTTCAAAAACTTGCTCGTGCACGATTCCCCCATAGGAAACAATGGGGCTGTTTGAGCTGAAAAAAAACCTAACACCTGCAAAAAAGCCGCGTTCAGCTCCTAACGCAGCCCCATTGTTTCCTATGGGGAAACACTTCCTACGTCTGCACCTAACACCCTAACATGTACCCCGAGTCTAAACACCCCTAACCTTACACTTATTAACCCCTAATCTGCCGCCCCCGCTATCGCTGACCCCGCATATTATTTTTAACCCCTAATCTGCCGCTCCGTACACCCCCGCCACCTACATTATCCCTATGTACCCCTAATCTGCTGCCCCTAACACCGCCGACCCCTATATTATATTTATTATCCCCTAATCTGCCGCCCCCAACGTCGCCTCCACCTAACTACACTTATTAACCCCTAATCTGCCGACCGGACCTGAGCGCTACTATAATAAATGTATTAACCCCTAATCCGCCTCACTCCCGCCTCAATAACCCTATAAGAAATAGTATTAACCCCTAATCTGCCCTCCCTAACATTGCCGACACCTAACTTCAAGTATTAACCCCTAATCTGCCGATCGGAGCTCACCGCTACTCTAATAAATTTTTTAACCCCTAAAGCTAATTCTAACCCTAACCCTAACACCCCCCTAAGTTAAATATAATTTTTATTCTTATTAAATAACTTATTCCTATTTAAAGCTAAATACTTACCTGTAAAATAAACCCTAATATAGCTACAATATAAATTATAATTATATTGCCAATCAGATTGATCTCGCATTCTATTGGCTGTTCCGATCTGATCGGAACAGCCAATAGAATGCGAGCTCAATCTGATTGGCTGATTGGATGAGCCAATCGGATTGAACTTGATTCTGATTGGCTGATTCCATCAGCCAATCAGAATTTTCCTACCTTAATTCCGATTGGCTGATAGAATCCTATCAGCCAATCGGAATTCGAGGGACGCCATCTTGGATGACGTCCCTTAAAGGACCCGTCATTCTTTAGTTGGACGTCGGAGGAAGAAGATTAATCCGCGCTGGAGGTCTTCACGATGGAGCCGTTCCTCATCGGATGAAGATAGAAGATGCCGCTTGGATCAAGATGGTTGCCGGTCTGGATCGCCTCTTCTTCTCGGATAGGATGAAGACTTTGGAGCCTCTTCTGGACCTCTTCAGCCGCAGGATTATGGATCGCCAGCCCCCGCTTGGGTTGGATGAAGATTTCGGAGCCAGGACCGATCGGTGATACCCGGCGAGGTAAAGATAAGGTAGGAAGATCTTCAGGGGCTTAGTGTTAGGTTTATTTAAGGGGGGTTTGGGTTAGATTAGGGGTATGTGGGTGGTGGGTTGTAATGTTGGGGGGGTATTGTATGTTTTTTTTTACAGGCAAAAGAGCTGAATTTTTTGGGGCATGCCCCGCAAAGGGCCCTTTTAAAGGGACAGTCTAGGCCAAAATAAACTTTCATGATTCAGATAGAGCATGTAATTTTAAACAATTTTCCAATTTACTTTTATCACCAATTTTGCTTTGTTCTCTTGGTATTCTTAGTTGAAAGCTTAACCTAGGAGGTTCATATGCTAATTTCTTAGACCTTGAAGCCCACCTCTTTTCAGATTGCATTTTAACAGTTTTTCACCACTAGAGGGTGTTAGTTCACATATTTAATATAGATAACACTGTGCTGGTGCACGTGAAGTTATCTGGGAGCAGGCACTGATTGGCTAGACTGCAAGTCTGTCAAAAGAACTGAAAAAAGGGGCAGTTTGCAGAGGCTTAGATACAAGATAATCACAGAGGTTAAAAGTATATTAATATAACTGTGTTGGTTATGCAAAACTGGGGAATGGGTAATAAAGGGATTATCTATTTTTTTAAACAATAAAAATTCTGGTGTAGACTGTCCCTTTAAGGGCTGGTAAGGTAAAAGAGCTTTGAACTTTTGTAATTTAGAATAGGGTAGGGCATTTTTTTATTTTGGGGGTCTTTGTTATTTTATTAGGGGGCTTAGAGTAGGTGTAATTAGTTTGAAATTGTAATTTTTTTCTAATGTTTGTAAATATTTTTTTTTTGTAACTTAGTTCTTTTTTATTTTTTGTACTTTAGTTAGTTTATTTAATTGTATTTATTTGTAGGAATTGTATTTAATTTATTTATTGATAGTGTAGTGTTAGGTTTAATTGTAGATAATTGTAGGTATTTTATTTAATTAATTTATTGATAGTGTAGTGTTAGGTTTAATTGTAACTTAGGTTAGGATTTATTTTACAGGTAATTTTGTTATTATTTTAACTAGGTAACTATTAAATAGTTATTAACTATTTAATAGCTATTGTACCTGGTTAAAATAATTACAAAGTTGCCTGTAAAATAAATATTAATCCTAAAATAGCTACAGTATAATTATAATTTATATTGTAGCTATATTAGGGTTTATTTTACAGGTAAGTATTTAGCTTTAAATAGGAATAAGTTATTTAATAAGAGTTAATTTATTTCATTAGAATAAAATTATATTTAACTTAGGGGGGTGTTAGGGTTAGGGTTAGAATTAGCTTTAGGGGTTAAAAAATGTATTAGAGTAGCGGTGAGCTCCGATCGGCAGATTAGGGGTTAATACCTGAAGTTAGGTGTCGGCGATGTTAGGGAGGGCAGATTAGGGGTTAATACTATTTATTATAGGGTTATTGAGGCGGGAGTGAGGCGGATTAGGGGTTAATAACTTTATTATAGTAGCGGTGCGGTCCGCTCGGCAGATTAGGGGTTAATAAGTGTAGGCAGGTGGAGGCGACATTGAGGGGGGCAGGTTAGGCATTAATAAATATAATATAGGGGTCGGCGGTGTTAGGGGCAGCAGATTAGGGGTACATAAGTATAACGTAGGTGGCGGTCGGCAGATTAGGGGTTAAAAAAAATTAATCGAGTGGCGGCGATGTGGGGGGACCTCGGTTTAGGGGTACATAGGTAGTTTATGGGCGTTAGTGTACTGTAGAGCACAGTAGTTAAGAGCTTTATGAAGCGGCGTTAGCCCAGAAAGCTCTTAACTACTGACTTTTTTCTGCGGCTGGAGTTTGGTCGTTAGATTTCTAACGCTCACTTCAGCCACGACTCTAAATACCGGCGTTAGAAAGATCCCATTGAAAAGATAGGATACGCAAATGACGTAAGGGGATCTGCGGTATGGAAAAGTCGCGGCTGGAAAGTGAGCGTTAGACCCTTTCCTGACTGACTTCAAATACCAGAGGGCATTAAAAACCAGCGTTAGGAGCCTCTAACGCTGGTTTTCACGGCTACCGCCCAACTCTAAATCTAGGCGTAAGTTAGTACATGTTAGTACACATAATAATTTAATAGTAAAGTCATTTATAATTAAATAATTAAATTATAAATAAATGAAAATTAATAGTCACTACTAGCTCTTTTAAAATTTAGAAACTAGCTTACATGTATATCTTTTATACCAAAGTTGTAATTAGAAGTACTTGATTTTTCATGTCATATTCAAAAATCTAATACTTTTTTATGACCAGTATTATATGCTAGTGACATGTGTATGTAAGCACAGCACGCATAAGATATTGAATTATAAGAAATATCTTATGTATTTATTATTTTCCTTATTATCAAGTGTGCTGTGCTGTGCATTCAAAACAAATAATAATTATTTGGATTGATAGGGCATTAAGATCATTATACATCTCTATTTTTATTTTTCATTCTTATTGATCGATGCAATTACATATAAGATAATATTGTTTGATTATCAATAACAGTTTTTTAAACATATTAATTATACTTTTTTTTTCTTTGAATTTTAATTTAAATAAAAAAACCTGGATTGATTACATATTTAATAAATAAGAAATATAAAATATAGAGAACATTAGTAGATAATTAATTTGAATACCAATATCTTACCATATCTTTAACCTCTTATGGGCTGAGTTCCATTAAATTCATTTTTATCAGGTTTTCTTCATTTGAAGACATTTCTAATAATTAATAAAATATTTAAAAATATATCAGTTACATAATGGAAGATGAAATATGTTCAAAAATATAATTAAATTGAATAAAATTTGAATCAGAGTGATTGAGAATAAATGTGAGTGTGTAAGAGAAAGAGAGAGAGGTATATATAGATACATATAATGTGTGTGTTTTTGAAATTTAAAAATATATAGAGAAAGAGAGATAGAAAGATATATATATATATATATATATATATATATAGAGAGAGAGAGAGAGAGAGAGAGAGAGAGAGAAATATATATATAGAGAGAAAGAGAGAGAGTTATAGAGAGAGAGAGAGAGAAATAGAGATATAGAGAGATATATATAGAAAGATATATAGAGAGAGATATAGAGAGATATATAGAGAGAGATATAGAGAGAGAGATATAGAGAGATATAGAGAATTAGAAATATATACAGATAGAGAGAGAGAGATAGAGTTATATAGAGAGAGATATATAGAGAGAGAGAGATAGAGATATAGAGAGATATAGAGAGATAGATATAGAGATAAATATCACGAGAGATAGATATATAGAAATATATAGAGATATATAGATAGCGATTTAGAGAGATAGAAAGATATATATAGAGAGAGATATAGAGATAGAGAGTTATAGATATAGAGAGTTAAAGAGAGAAAGATATATAGATATATATATAGATAGAGATATAGAGAAATATAGAGTTATAGAGATAGATAGAGATAGAGAGATAGAGATATAGAGAGTTAAAGAGAGAAAGATATAGAGAGAGATATATAGATAGAGATAGAGAAATATAGAGTTATAGAGATAGAGAGAGATAGAGAGATAGAGATATAGAGAGTAATAGAATATATATATAGAGATATAGAGAAATATAGAGTTATAGAGATAGAGAGATAGAGATATAGAGAGTTATAGAGATAGAGAGAGATAGAGAGAAATATATAGATATATATATAGAGATAGAGATATAGAGAAATATAGAGTTATAGAGATAGAGAGAAAGATATAGAGAAAGAGAAATATATATATATAAATATATATATATATATATATATATATATATATATATATATATATATATATATAGAGAGAGAGAGAGAGAGAGAGAGAGATACATAGATATATATATATATATATATATAAAGAGAGAGAGATATACATATATATATATATATATATATATATATATATATATATATAGAGAGAGAGAGAGAGAGAGAGAGAGATATTTATATATATAGATAGAGAGAGAGAAATATAGATATATATATAGATAAAGATATGTAGAGAGATATATAGATATATATATAGAGAGAAATATATATATATATATATATATATAGAGAGAGAGAGAGAGAGAGATACAGGGAGAAAGAGAGATATAGAGAGAGAGCGATATAGAGAGATATAGAGATAGAGATACAGAGAGATAGATAGAGCGAGTGAAAAATAGATAATGTGTGTGTTTGTGTGTGTGTGTAAGAGAGATAGAGAGATAATATGTGTGTGTGAGAGAGAGAATTCGAATGTGTGTGTATGTGGAAGAGAAAATTGGTGTGTAAAAGAGAAAGAGGAATATAGTATGTATTTATGTGTGTGTGGAGTGACAGAGTGAATGTGTTTTTTCTCAGAGCCAAAAATCGAGAATGTGTGTGTGTGTATTTGAGAGAGAGAGAGAATATGTGTGTGAGAGAGAAATGTAGAATGTGTGTGTGTGTGAGAGAGAAAGAGAGAGAGAAAGAGAGATAATGTGTGTGTGAGAGAGAAAAATAGAATGTGTGTGTGTGTGTGTTTGTGTGAGTGAGTGAGTGAGTGAGTGAGTAAGAGAGAGAGTGTGTGTGAGAGAAATATATAATGTGTGTGTGTGTGTGTGTGTGTGAGAGTGAGAGAGAGAGAAGGGGGAGAGAGAGAGAATTTGTGTGTGTGTGAGAGTGAGTGAGTGAGAGAGAGGGGGAGAGAGAGAGAATGTGTGTGTCAGATAGAGAAATAGAGAATGTGTGGGTATATGTGTGTGTAAAAGACAGAGATAATGTGTGTGTGAGAGAGAACTATATAATGTGTGTGTGTGTTTATGTGTCTGTGTGTGAGAGAGAGAGAGTGAATGAATGTGCAAGAGAGATAAATATATAATGTGTTAGTGTTTGTTTGTTTGAGAAAGAAATAGAGATAGAGAGGTAGAGAATGATTGTGTCAGAGAGAGAAATAGAAAATATGTGTGTGTGTGTGTGAGAGAGAGATAATTTGTGTGTGAGATAGATAATTTATTAAATGTGTGTCTGTATGTTAGTGTGTGTGAGTGTATGTGAGAAGAGATATAGATTTTTTTTTGTTATGAAATAGATAAATATATAATTTATGTGTGTTTGTATGTCTGTGTTAGAAAGAAATAGAGATAGAGAGAAAATGAGTGTGAAAGACTCATATAATAAAAATTCATATGTAATGACTATAATATAGAGTGATAGAAAGAGATAGGTATTTATATAACAATGTATATAACAATGTTAAAACAGTGATGAAGAATAAGATACTTAGAATGTAAAAAAATAATAATTTAAACAAAAAATAATATATATATATATATATATATATATATATATATATATATAATTCAAGTAAAGGATAAGCACTCTTTAACCCCAGGTTGGGGTAAGCATATACCAGGGTGCATGTGTCAGATATAAACAGTCCAGAGCAAAGACAGCACTCACTGGATTTAAGTAAAAAATAACTTTTATTGAAAAAAAGTTAAAAGCATAGTCCCATGACGTTTCGGTGTCCACAGACACCTTTGTCAAATGGCATCACCCAGCTTGAGGACCGTTGTATAATCCTGACATCTGGGAGGCAGAGTAACATATCTCCTATCAAGCAGTCTTATATACCCTCAAATGGCTTTTCAAACAATCCAAATTGCGTGCATCCGTGAGGCCACGCCCCTTCCGGTTTTCTGCTCCTTTACAATTGGATGTAGACACGCTCACACCTCTCCAGTATTTGTTTTACATGCACATGGCTAATTAGCATATCCGGAACTGTGCAGGTCATCATAACAGTTCCTGGGATGCTTTTAACTTTTTTTTAATAAAAGTTATTTTTTAATTTTTTACTTAAATCCCAGTGAGTGCTGTCTTTGCTCTGGACTATATATATATATATATATATATATATATATATAAATCATTTTAAATCTGTTGAGAGATAAAGAGATACAGAAATATATAGAGGAAGGAAGAATGATCTAATTTAGATAAACATAGTGATAGACTTAGATAATGATAGTTGAATATTAATAAATATTTTTAAAGTGGCATGAAACATAAATTTATTAAAAATATATTTAGATAGACAATACTAATGGTAAAGACGTATAACATTTAATTATAATATTGAATTATCTTATGTCTCTTTTTAACTCTGGAAGGAATGTTGAAAATGATAATAAATATAGAAACAAAAAGCATAGATTGTATTTTAAACAATATATTTATAATGATTAACAAGGATGAAACATGTGTTCACAAATAAAGGAGTAGTGCATTGATGTTCCATAAAAAATTGTACATCAAACAATGTCATTAAAAATTTCATATAAGTTACTTATAAAGTATTTATATAAAAAAAATATCTATCATATTCATAAATAAAAATTGATTAATTGATTACATTAACAAAAGAGAATGAGATAGAAAGAGATCGAAAGATAAAGAAAGATATAGTAAAATAGATAAAAAACAAGAGAGAGATAAAGATACAGAAAGAGAGATAGAGATAAAAAGTGATTACAACAATGCGTATTACATGTTTAATGTATTAAATAGAAATATATAGTTTTAAAACTGAAAATAAAGTAATCTACTATTTGATCAGTAAAAATAATATCTATGATAGTCATTCTAGTAAAATTTTACATGAAATAAGTGATATACGCCTAGATTTAGAGTTCTGCGGCCAAAGGGGTGCGTTAGCTATGCGTGCTTTTTTTCCCCCCGCACCTTTTAAATACCGCTGGTATTTAGAGTTCACAGAATGGTTGGGATTTCAGTGCGTTAGGCTCCAAAAAGGGAGCGTAGAGCATAATTTAACGCCACTGCAACTCTAGATACCAGCGGTGCTTACGGACGCGGCCAGCTTCAAAAACGTGCTCGTGCACGATATCCCCATAGAAAACAATGGGGCTGTTTCAGCTGAAAAAAAACCTAACACCTGCAAAAAAGCAGTGTTCAGCTCCTAACGCAGCCCCATTGTTTTCTATGGGGAAACACTTCCTACGTCTGCACCTAACACTCTAACATGTACCCCGAGTCTAAACACCCCTAACCTTACACTTATTAACCCCTATTCTGCCGCCCCCGCTATCGCTAACACCTGCATATTTTTTTTAACCCCTAATCTGCCGCTCCGTAAACCGCCGCTACCTACATTATCCCTATGTACCCCTAATCTGCTGCCCCTAACACCGCCGACCCCTATATTATATTTATTAACCCCTAATCTGCCCCCCACAACGTCGCCTCCACCTGCCTACACTTATTAACCCCTAATCTGCCGAGCGGACCGCACCGCTACTATATCAAAGTTATTAACCCCTAATCCGCCTCACTCCCGCCTCAATAACCCTATAATAAATAGTATTAACCCCTAATCTGCCCTCCCTAACATCGCCGACACCTAACTACAATTATTAACCCCTAATCTGCCGACCGAATGTCGCCGCTACTGTAATAAATAGATTAACCCCTAAAGCTAAGTCTAACCCTAACACTAACACCCCCCTAAATTAAATATAATTTTTATCTAACGAAATAAATTAACTCTTATTAAATAAATTATTCCTATTTAAAGCTAAAAACTTACCTGTAAAATAAACCCTAATATAGCTACAATATAAATTATAATTATATTATAGCTATTTTAGGATTAATTTTTATTTTACAGGCAACTTTGTATTTATTTTAACCAGGTACAATAGCTATTAAATAGTTAAGAACTATTTAATAGCTAAAATAGTTAAAATAATTACAAAATTACCTGTAAAATAAATCCTAACCTAAGTTACAATTAAACCTAACACTACACTATTAATAAATTAATTAAATACAATACCTACAATTATCTACAATTAAACCTAACACTACACTATCAATAAATTAATTAAATACAATACCTACAAATAAATACTATTAAAAAAACTAACTAAAGTACAAAAAATAAAAAAGAACTAAGTTACAAAAAATAAAAAAATATTTACAAACATTAGAAAAATATTACAACAATTTTAAACTAATTACACCTTCTCTAAGCCCCCTAATAAAATAACAAAGCCCCCAAAAATAAAAAAATGCCCTACCCTATTCTAAATTAAGAAAGTTCAAAGCTCTTTTACCTTACCAGCCCTGAAAAGGGCCCTTTGAGGGGCATGCCCCAAAGAATTCAGCTCTTTTGCATGGAAAAAAAACACATACAATACCCCCCCCAACATTACAACACACCACCCACATACCCCTAATCTAACCCAAACCCCCCTTAAATAAACCTAACACTAAGCCCCTGAAGATCTCCCTACCTTGTCTTCACCTCACCAGGTCCCGATCTGTCCAGAAGAGGGTCCGAAGAAGTCTTGATCCAAGCCCAAGCGGGGGGCTGAAGAGTGACGTCCATCCTCGGGCTGAAGTCTGGATCCAAGCGGCGGCTGAAGAACTCCATCATCGGGCTGAAGTCGGAAGTCCATCATCGGGATGAAGTCTTCTATCAAGCCGCATCTTCAATCTTCTTTCTTCCAGAGCGGAACGGAGCCATCTTCTTCCAAGCCGACGCGGAACATCCTCTTCAACCGACGCCTACTCGCCCAATGACGGTTCCTTTAAATGACGTCATCCAAGATGGCGTCCCTCGAATTCCGATTGGCTGATAGGATTCTATCAGCCAATCGGAATTAAGGTAGGAATATTCTGATTGGCTGATGGAATCAGCCAATCAGATTCAAGTTCAATCCGATTGGCTGATCCAATCAGCCAATCAGATTGAGCTCACATTCTATTGGCTGATCGGAACAGCCAATAGAATGCGAGCTCAATCTGATTGGCTGATCCAATCAGCCAATCGGATTGAACTTGAATCTGATTGGCTGATTCCATCAGCCAATCAGAATATTCCTACCTTAATTCCGATTGGCTGATAGAATCCTATCAGCCAATCGGAATTCGAGGGACGCCATCTTGGATGACGTCATTTAAAGGAACCGTCATTCGGCGAGTAGGCGTCGGTTGAAGAGGTGTTCCGCGTCAGCTTGGAAGAAGATGGCTCCGCTCCAGAAGAAAGAAGAATGAAGATGCGGCTTGATAGAAGACTTCATCCCGATGATGGACTTCCAACTTCAGCCCGATGATGGAGTTCTTCAGCCGCCACTTGGATCCAGACTTCAACCCGAGGATGGACGTCACTCTTCAGCCCCTCGCTTGGGCTTGGATCAAGACTTCGGACCCTCTTCTGGACAGATTGGGACCCGGTGAGGTGAAGACAAGGTAGGGAGATCTTCAGGGGCTTAGTGTTAGGTTTATTTAAGGGGGGTTTGCGTTAGATTATGGGTATGTGGGTGGTGGGTTGTAATGTTGGGGGGGGTATTGTATGTGTTTTTTTTACAGGCAAAAGAGCTGAATTCTTTGGGGCATGCCCCGCAAAGGGCCCTTTTCAGGGCTGGTAAGGCAAAAGAGCTTTGTACTTTTTTATTTTCGAATAGGGTAGGGCATTTTTTTATTTTGGGGGGCTTTGTTATTTTATTAGGGGGATTAGAGTAGGTGTAATTAGTTTAAAATTGTTGTAATATTTTTCTAATGTTTGTAAATATTTTTTTATTTTTTGTAACTTAGTTCTTTTTTATTTTTTGTACTTTAGTTAGTTTTTTTAATTGTATTTATTTGTAGGTATTGTATTTAATTAATTTATTGATAGTGTAGTGTTAGGTTTAATTGTAACTTAGGTTAGGATTTATTTTACAGGTAATTTTGTAATTATTTTAACTATTTTAGCTATTAAATAGTTATTAATTATTTAATAGCTATTGTACCTGGTTAAAATAAATACAAAGTTGCCTGTAAAATAAATATTAATCCTAAAATAGCTACAATATAATTATAATTTATATTGTAGCTATATTAGGGTTTATTTTACAGGTAAGTATTTAGCTTTAAATAGGAATAATTTATTTAATAAGAGTTAATTTATTTTGTTAGAATAAAATTATATTTAATTTAGGGGGGTGTTAGGGTTAGGGTTAGACTTAGCTTTAGGGGTTAAAAAAATTATTAGAGTAGCGGTGAGCTCCGATCGGCAGATTAGGGGTTAATACTTGAAGTTAGGTGTCGGCGATGTTAGGGAGGGCAGATTAGGGGTTAATACTATTTATTATAGGGTTATTGAGGTGGGAGTGAGGCGGATTAGGGGTTAATAACTTTATTATAGTAGCGGTGCGGTCCGCTCGGCAGATTAGGGGTTAATAAGTGTAGGCAGGTGGAGGCGACGGTGAGGGGGCAGATTAGGGGTTAATAAATATGATATAGGGGTCGGCGGTGTTAGGCGCAGCAGATTAGGGGTACATAGCTATAATGTAGGTGGCAGCGGTGTACAGAGAGGCAGATTAGGGGTTAATAATAATATGCAGGGGTCAGCAATAGCGGGGGCGGCAGATTAGGGGTTAATAAATATAATATAGGGGTCGGCGGTGTTAGGGGCAGCAGATTAGGGGTTCATAGGGATAATGTAGGTGGCAGCGGCGTGCGGTCGGCAGATTAGGGGTTAAAAAAAATTTAATAGAGTGGCGGCGATGTGGAGGGACCTCGGTTTAGGGGTACATAGGTAGTTTATGGGTGTTAGTGTACTTTAGAGCACAGTAGTTAAGAGCTTTATGAACCGGCGTTAGCCCAGAAAGCTCTTAACTACTGACTTTTTTCTGCGGCTGGAGTTTTGTCGTTAGATTTCTAACGCTCACTTCAAACACGACTCTAAATACCGGCGTTAGGAAGATCCCATTGAAAAGATAGGATACGCAATTGACGTAAGTGGATCTGCGGTATGGAAAAGTCGCGGCTGGAAAGTGAGCGTTAGACCCTTTAATGACTGACTCTAAATACCAGCGGTAGCCCAAAACCAGCGTTAGGAGCCTCTAACGCTGGTTTTGACGGCTACCGCCCAACTCTAAATCTAGGCCATAGAAAATACATTATTTATGGTAAAGACATAACTTTATCTATGTATTTATATATAAAAACAAATTTAAATAAAATATATTGAATATTGTAGATATGAAAATAAGTAATTTCTTTCTGCTATATATGATTTTTAAATTGGGTTTATGATTTTATTAGTTTAGCTATCCGTGTGTATACAGTAATTAAATTTATTATTCATTTACGCTTTTTAAATTGCGTGAATTGCGAGTTGATTTTAAGTTTTTAAACAATGATAATAAAACATATCAATAAATATAATATTGTTATTAATGCTTTCATCTTATTGCCACAATAATTTGTTATTAATCAACATAAGTTAATAATTAGTTAAAAACATATACATATTCTTTTGCGTATGGTGCCATAATATTTACCTGCTTGGATTAGTACAACGGACAATATCATTTTCGTTCCTTTCTTCTCTTGCGCTGAATAGTAGTGAGAGACTCAATGTATCGAAAAGAATCATAGAGCGTAATACGCACGTGCGTATCATGCATGAGCATGAAGTAGATGACGCTTGCCGGGTTTACATGCATGCGCAATAGTTATTGATGATGTGGGTAAAAAGGGGCAGAACACCCCGGTGGTAAAAAGGAATTGGCTATCAGATATAGAAAAACTGTCAATCAATTGCGGAAAGATGTCGGGCGGACAATTGAGGTAAAACGGAGGCTAGTTATAAAGTAAAATTTTAAATGTTACAAATATTTCTGAAGAATTTGATGAATGAACATAAAGCTGATTTTACATGGACAGTATAAAACTGTAAATGAATGAGCCGGACTTGACCTTGACTTTAAGCCAGAGGACAAGGCAAAAGTGGGTGCAAAGATGTGCTCAAAGTAAAGTCAAAGATGCGCTTGAATAGGCAAGGCACCCGGGAGTGACGTCATGATAGTGCCGACATCGCATGAAGCAGCCATGACAACGGCCACGACGTGACAGTTTCAGTCATCAGATACATTGCAAAGAGTATCCATTTAGGGGCCACATGGATACATCTCTTACTTTGCCTCCGTAGAAGTTGTGATCCAAATACTTCACCAAAGTGTATGCCGGGTCCTGAGTGGGTTCGGACATCAATTGTTTAGTGCAGCAATGTCCGCCAGGATCCTCCTTCCCACTGCTTGACAATGGACTTTTCAAATATCTCAGCCACAGTGAAGAGAATTGGCTGCTCTGATGACGTTAATGCCAATGTGCGTTTCACCCCCCACATGACCAGTGTGTCATTGGGGCTTTGCGCTCCACTCATAATTTGTATAAATGTATAAAATTAAAGGGAAATAAAACCCAAAAAAATATTTCACAATTCAGATAAAGCATACAAGTTTAACCAACGTTACAGTTTACTTCTATTTTCAAATTTGTTTCACTGTCTTGGTATCCTTTGTTGAATGAGCAGCAGTGCACTACTGGGAGCTAGCTGAATGCATTGAGTGAGACAAGAATAAAAGACATGCATGTGCAACCACCAATAAGCAGCTAGTTTCCAGTAGTGAATTGCTGTTCCTGAGCCTACCTTGGTATGCTTTACAACAAAGGATAGCAAGAAAATGAAGCAAATAAGATAAAACAAGTAAATTGGAAGTCTATTGAGAAGTTTTATGTTACCAACAGTTTACAGAGTTTACAATAGCAACGGAATCTGGGCCTTGGACCATTAAATACAGTAGAATTGTATAATTAACAAGTGAATAATAAAAAGAAAATGCAATATCATATATATAAACATTATTTTTTTTCTGACAAATGTATTTTTCCTTTATTTGTTGGCCCCCTGTATCGAGTGACAGACATCAGCCTATCACAGACTGATAAACGCATACACTGCAAACTCTTGCACATGCTCACTAGGAGCTAGTGCCTCAGAAAGTGTGCATATACATAGACTGCGCAATTTGATAATACAGGTAGAAAACCATTTATTTAAACTGCTTGGAATTGGAAAAATGTTTGGATTTTTGAATATTTGCATCTTGGACTATTATTTGCATTTTAGAACACAAAAACCCAAACAACAACACAGGCAGAGAAGATTGTGACTTGCAGGCAAAGAAAAATTGTAATTTTGTATATATATATATATATATATATATATATATATATATATATATAATTTTTATTTTTTTAAAATATGAATTAAAAAGTTTGGATTTCAGAATAAATTTGTATTTTAGAGTTCTGGATTTGGGGCTTTTGTACCTGTCAAGGTAAATTGGAAAGTTTATTAAAAATGCTCTTTCTGAATCATGAAAGTTTCATTTTGACTTAACTAATATACAGAGAAAAATGTTTGAAATATTAAATTACAAATTCCTTATCAATGAGTAGACTTTAATCAATTGTGTTTTAACACCAAGCAGACCAGATACATCTTGTGACTAATTGCAGTTGAGTGTAAAAATGGCTTTGTGCAACAATGTCAACATTTGCAGAGATTATAAATACAAATAGAAGGAAATAAGTACTAAGTTCCTTTACTGGGAATATCCCTCTAATGGTTCTGCTCTTTGTTTAATTACAATTGCTGCTATGTCACGTGTATTCTTAAGGAAACTGATAGAAAGCGCAGTACAAAATGCCTGACTATATGCACAAAAGAGGCACTTTATTGTTATATCTTAAAGGAGACTGTAAAGTCAAAATCAATTTAAAAAATTCAGCAAATACATGGATCTAAAAAATATTACAGGTACAAATCCCCAAATCGGAATTCCAAAATCCAAACATTCTGAAATCAAAACTTTTTAATTAATAATTGTTTTTAAATAAAATTATCAAACAATTATTATTTTTCCCAGACTGTAAGTCACAATCTTTTTTGCCTGTGTCTTTAGTTTGATTTTTGTGTTCTAAAATGCATATGAAAGTCTATAATTATTTTTAAAAAATACAGTACTGTACTATCTTTCTGAGCGTACTACGTATACAAAAATATTACGAATGATATAAAACTACCTTTAGGTTACATATATAAGCTGTATAATATCATGTAAATATTGCGATCGGGTTGATTGACACCCCCTGCTAGCGGCCAATTGGCCGTGAATCTGCAGGGGGTGGTATTGCACAAGCAGTTCTGGTGAACTGCTGGTGCAATGATAAATGCTAGCAGTGTATGCTGTCGGCATTTATCGATGTACAGTGGACATGATACGCTACATCGTATCATGTCCGCTCGCACTTTGATAAATATGCCCCTAGGAGTAAGTAATTTGCTTAAAATTGCATGCTGTATCTGAATCATGAACGAAAAAAATTGGGTTCAGTATCCCTTTAAACAGCTAATTAAACTTTAAAAAATCCATCTACATATTATTCTCAGACTAATCTTTTCTTTGAATGCATTATTTTATCTAGCATTTATTTAGGGCCATATTACGAGTGGCACGCTAACAGTTACGCTAGAGAGCGAAAATGAGTTTATCACGTCTGTTTACGTGCGTCGGGTGTAGCGCACGCATTACAAGTTTAAAGTAAATGCGATCGATTGAGCTAGGCGCAATACCTCGTCCTTAGAGCTCTGGTTAACTGTTTCGCAAAACAAAAAAGCGTCACAAAACAGATCAAAAATACATTGAAAAGTACAATTACACTCATAATAACACTGTCTGATAAAAAAAACTATTTAAAAAAATGCACAAGAAAGTTATTAGGGCTCAAAGATGTGAGTTCTCAGGTGTAAGAGAAGAAGGCAGGCAAAGGGCTTTAACATTGAGATACATACATATATACATGTCTAAATATGTATATGTATGTGTATGTTTGTGTGTATATATATATATAAGTCCATGTAGAAAAGGGCACTCTCAGGGTTTATACAGAAGTCAAACATTTTTTACTTTATTAATTGTATCAACAGAACATGGTCAACGTTTCGGCCCTCAGTTGGGCCTTCATCAGGACATTTATAATCTGTGATCAGCTATGCTGCATCGCTCCCAATTAGAAAAAAGGCGCATTGGACGCATGCTTCCTAGCAATGCGAATGTGAGTTTGCATTCATATTGCCCTGAACTGCCAAAGCAAAAAATAGAACAATCCATTTCACTTATATTTACACATATTAAATGTAAAATAAAGGTTTATTATTGGAAAACATTTTTTAACACTGAAATAAATATATAAATATATGACAAGATGGTTTATTAGAAGGACACAAATGTATATATATATATATATATATTATATTATATACTGTATATGTCAGACTTCAGTGAAAAGCGACACGTCAAAATAAACTTTAATGAGAGCATGAAGTTTTTAGACACTTTCCAATTTACCTCCATAATCAAATTGTGTAATCTTTTTATATTCACACTTTCTGAGGCAACAGCTCCTACTGAGCATGTGCACAAGCTCACAGGATATTTGTAAACTAAAGAAAAGAAAACAACGTATATATATTTTGAATTGCTACTTATTAACCTTGTTAGATATATATGTGGGTTAGTATAAGTAGTAGTACTATAAGCAACAAATTAGAATGTATCAAATAAGAGCAGATCTCACAAAGAGGTGAGTATGCTCCAAATAAATCATAGCAATCAAATATTGTGTACACAAAAAAAGAGTAATACAAACCGTCAATGGTACAAATACAATAGAATGATCTCAAAAAACAAAAAGGCTAAATTATAGGCCCAAACAATAAACAATGAAATTGTAACCAGGTATTCTTATGGATTCCGTCAGGAAGCGGGAGCCGTCCCCTATCATGTAATTTAGTAGGTCAGTGTGTTTTCTTTAAGGAATTATATAAGCATCAAGAGACTTTATATATCTTAGGGATCCTAATAGCTTGCATCTTCCAGTTACCTCAGTGGCAATTCACTTCAAATACCTTCCCTTGTGATCCATTAAAACCATTTAAGAAGCTAATTCTGACATTGTGTATATATTATTGATTTTGTCTATGATTTCTGGCATGTAGGTGCTCCCACCTTCCAGTATCTAGCTATGCAAATTCTGGTGGATATACAAAGTATTCGAATAAATGTATTGATCGACAAATTAAAAGGTCTGACTCTGTCATTCAAAAGTGCCTGTGAGACTGTCAAGGTGATATTTTCGTCTAGTAAGCTGCTTAACAGTTCTGACAATTTATTCCAGATTAAGTGTACTTTTGGGCACTCCCACCACATATGTAGGTAAGTTCCCCTCTGCTGACTTCCCCTGTAACAATTCTTTTGTTGTTGTGATATAAAGTGTGATGTCCTCTCCGGGGTTAGATACCATCTAAATGATGTTTTAATGCAGTTTACCTTAGATCTGCACTAATTAATCATTTACTAGAGTTCAGCATCATTTGATCCCATTCCTGCTTCTCATATATCATCCCTATATCTCTCTCCCATTTCTCCACTAAGGGAGATTTGGTAGTATATTTCGCCGATTGAATCAACAACTATATTTGGGAAATCAAATGTTTCCCCCTAGTAGGGGTACTGCATATTGGTTCTAAGGTAATAAAAGGTTGAGTGGGTTTATTTGCTAGATATTTAGTTATAGCGGATAATTTATGTAGATACAGAAACCAATATAGTTTAAATGATTGAATCTTGTCTTGAGTCTGATTAAAAGAAAGTATTCGATCATTATTTAATAAATCAGCTACCCTATATAGCCCCTTATTTTCCCATTTCCCTAAACTCATCCAGTGTTCTATTGGTAATAAAAATTTATTAGGAAGAAGTAAGAATTGAGCTGGGCAAAGTTTTACATTTTTGGTTAAGTTATTCCAGACTCATATTGTCTACAGTGTAACTGGAGATCTATATTTCAGTGTATTCGATTTGAGCATTGGCTCCCATAATATATCAGAGGGCGTGTCACATCCTGCAATTTCCGCCTCAATTGTCATCCAAGAAATTCCCTTTAGTTTCTTCCCTAGTATGGCAGACTGAGCTAATCTAGAGGCCTGATAATACTCAATAATGTTTGGTATCCCTACCCCTCCCACCTGCCTGTGTTGCTTGAGGATCTGTGAAGCTATCCTTGCCCTCCTGTCTCCTCTCAAAAACTTATTAAGTCTATTTGGATAGAATTTAGGTCTGATGGGGGAATTTTGATTGGTAAGACCCAGAAGAGATACATTAATCTAGGGAGAACATTCATTTTTATAGCTGACATTAGCCCATACTATAACAAGCTACCTCTTTTCCATTTCTCTAAATCTTTTCTAATGATTTGTAAATAGGAACATAGTTTAGTTTATATAAATCTAAGAAATTACTATTTATTTTCACCCCCAAGTATGTAATATGACTCTTCACCCATGAGAATTCAAAATTTGTTTCAATAAGTTTTTTGGTCTGGGGCGGGAGAGATACAGGTAGAGCCTCACACTTGTCTAAATTGATTTTGTGACCTGAAATATCTGAGACTTCTTCTAGCGTTTATATAGATTGGGCAAAGAGATCAGAGGCTTTGTCAAGGTCAATAAGACATCGTTGGCAAATAGGGTAAGTTTATGTTCTGTGTTTGTCAACTGAATCCTGAAATATCTTTTGAGAGTCTAATAAAAGATGCAAGTGACTCAATACATATAGAGAACAACAATGGCGAGAGGGGGCAACCCTGGCGAGTTCCATTTAGGACATTTATGGGTCTCCACTGATATCCTGCCGCTCCTACCACTGCCGTCGGCTGGGAGTATATATTTGTAAATGCGTGGATAAAGGCGCCTCGAAATTTCATTGTGTCAAGGACTGGAAACATAAAGTTCCAATCAACCCTATCAAACGCCTTTTCTGCGTCAAGTGAAAGAAGTAAAGCCAGTTTTTCAGTTGCTACTAGATAATCCACTAGGGTTATTATTCTTCTAACATTGTCAGGAGCTTTTCTATCCTTTACAAAGCCTACCTGATCTTGATGTACTAATGAGAGTAGACATTTTTTAAGTCTGTTAGCTAAAATTTCGGTGAAAATCTTGATATCTTGGTTTATTAGCGATATTGGCCTATAACCTTGGCACAGTTTCATGTTTTTCCCGGCCTTTGGGGTTATTACAATCCTAGCTTGCAGCATCTCCTGAGGTAAAGCCCTCCCTGTCATCATATCATTGCAGAATCTCACTCAATGGGGTATCAGGTTATTGTTAAAAAGTTTATAGTATTCCCCTGTGAATCCATCTGGGCCTATTGCCTTGCCTGGTTTAAAGGGACACTGTACCCAAATTTTTTCTTTTGTAATTCAGAAAGAGCATGCAATTTTAAGCAACTTTCTAATTTACTCCAATTATCAATTTTTCTTCATTCTCTTGCTATCATTATTTGAAAAAGAAGGCATCTAAGCTTTTTTTTTGGTTTCAGTACTCTGGAGAGCACTTTTTTATTGGTGGATAAATTTATCCACCAATCAGCAAGGACAACCCAGGTTGTTCACCAAAAATGGGCCGGCATCTAAACTTACATTCTTGCATTTCAAATAAAGATACCAAGAGAATGAAGAAAATTTGATAATAGGAGTAAATTAGAAAGTTGCTTAAAATTTCATGCTCAATCTGAATCACGAAAGAAAAATGTTGGGTACAGTGTCCCTTTAAGATCTTTAATGACTGTTAGTATCTCACTAGCCAATATCTCTGAGTTGAGATCTTCCAGATCGAATTCACTAATAGTATTCAGATTCGCTGTTTCTAAGAATCTACTCATTTGTGATCGCATATATAATGAATGGGCCACCTTCTTGCCGTCATATAATTGCTCATAATATTGAGCAAAGCTTTCCGTGATTTCTTGTGGGTTTGAAGTAAGGGACTAATTTTTCTTAAATATTGTGGGGATAGAGAAGGATTTGGTTTGCTCTCTCAGTTTATATGAAAGACATTTATCTGGCTTGTTTGAATAGATAAATTATTGGGCTTTTAGTCATAAAGCCGCTCTAATAGAGGTCTCATTTAGTAACTTGGTCAATTTCTTTCTTTGGTCAGAAGAGTTTTATAAACATTAGAAGACAAAAGTGTGCTGCTGGGCCTTTTGAAGTTTCTCAATATCTCTTTGGAGAGTATTCCTTAACTGATTAGATTTGTTTTTATAGATCGATTTTTCTTTTATAATTAAGCCTATCAAAAAGGGTTCATGGGCTGCCTAAGTTACCAAAGGATTCTTAGTACAGCCAACATTTAACTCCCAGTATTCCAGAAGTGCTTTTGTCATTTTCTTATGTATTTCGGGGTGTCTAAGCAGTGTAGGATCATAAGTCCAGGATCTATGTCTGTGGAAATTTAATATACCTGATAGCTCTAAAAAAACAAGTGAGTGGTCCGACCAGGCATACGCTTGTGTTCCGGAAGAGACCAGGTTGGGGACCAGAACTTGACTGGTATATATAGTCTAAAGTGGAATAAGATTTATGTACCAGCGAATAATACGCAAAGTCATGCTTAAAATGATCTAAAGCAACCCAAGAGTCAATAAGGTTATGAGCCACAAGTGATTCATTAATTTATTTAACTAAAACATCATGTCTATGTTGTTTATTAGACATTCTAGATGTACCTTCTGAGGAGATATGAAACATTGATACGTTAACATCTCTGGCCAAAATTATTCTATTTTTAGACCATTGAGTAAATGCGAAATTCGTTGAAAGAAAATATTTTGCTTATTATTAGGAGCATAAATATTACATAATGTCACCAATGTGTCCTGAATTTTACTGTGAACTATCACATATCTGCCTTTCTTATCCTAATAACTTTTGTAGTGACAAAATCTAAGGATTTATGTAACAGAATCGTCACCCCTCTATTTTTTAAATTTGTTGTAGAGTGAAAGTTTTGAGGGAAATGTTGTGACCAATATTTTGGGATAGCTTGAGCTATAAAATGTGTTTCCTGAAGGAAAATAACATTAGCTTTTAATTTTAAATATTGTGTCATGGCAATATGTCTTTTATTATCCGTATTAAGGCCCCTTACATTATGTGAAATTAGTTTTAGGTTACTCTCCATCATCTATATTCTACTTTTCTCTCATCCTCCAAACTATATTTATGTCTCCCTGAGTCAAAGTGTAAATATATGTAGGATATATGTCTCCCAATGCATAACATAACATTTTTCCTCCCCCTCCCCATCTAAATCCATCTGGTTCACAAATAAACTCGAAATGAAAAGTACATAACTCCAAAATAATAATAAATGACAACAATAATAATTAACAATAACTTTTTTGCTCTGGTAGGACGAAAAACCATTTAGAACAAAGGTGCAGTTTTATAGCATCTACATATTAAAAAGTGCAAAACACCAATTGCACTATATTTAAAATGTCTCAGATACAGTGCAATGGGTGTTTTGCACTTTTTAATCATGCTACGTTTTGGAGATTTAGGGGCTGTCCTGTTTGTAAGCAGTTTTCCCTCTTAAGGGAAGAAATAGCTAACCTTCAAGCTAAGGTAAGTAACATACCTGTTACCTCTACAAAGCTACCTCAGAAAGAAGCCCCTCTACCCCAGAGATCAGGAAGGAGAGGCAGATGGATCACTGTCTGCTCTGGAAGAATTAGAACAGTAGACCAGAAGCATTGCCCACAACTTCTGCCATTGCAAAACTTCTATGCTGCTCTTGCCAAACACACTTGTGATGAGGAGATTGCTGTTTCTGAGCCCTCTGAAGCTGTAACAGGTAATTTAAATCTATTGGTGCCTGATTCTCCAGGTAACAGAACACAGGAAAGAACTGCAGATGTGTTTTTGAGGAAAAGACTGTTAGTGGGTGACTATATTTTGAGGAATGTGTATTTAGATGAAAGTAAAGGAAAAGCAAGGGAGGTTAGATGTCTTCCAGGAGTGACTGCTCACAGGCATAAGAATCGTATTTTGAGAATTGTTAAGGCAGCAGGAAAGGGAAGTGAGTTAGATGTGATTGTTCATTTAGGAACAAATGATCTGGCTAGTAATCATGTTGCTGCTGTTCAGAAAGAGTTTTGGGAAGTAGGTAATCATTTAGAGAATGTGTAGTGTTGTGCTTACTTCCTGGTTTGGTTAGATGGCACATTGAGGCTTCCATACAAAGATGATGTCATCAAGTGGGCTGTGCTTAGAATCAGAACAGTTCAGAGAAGCCATCTTGTGACAGTTTGTGATGCAGTTATAAAGTACAAGGACTGAACTTCTGGCTCTGACCAGTGCTAATATTAATAAGTGTAATGTCAGCTACAGATCACTGCAGAGGATACAGCATCAGCCAGTCAGGAAGAGTAAAAACTGTCAGTTACACATTATAAGTTATATTGCAGTTATACAGTTAACAGTTATACAGTTATCAGTTACCCTGGATTACTATAGTGCTGCATACACAGTGTACAGGACTGCTAATATAAGGAGTGCAGCAGCCATTCATCATAAAGGACTATATATGTGTATCTATCCCTATTACTGTGTGCAAATCTACAGGAGCACCTTGTTATGTAATCCAGAAAATAAAGTGCCAGTTAATGTTTGCTATGTAAGGACATTACATCTGGCGACGAGTATACTACCACAAACTCACGCTATAATGGCTGTATTTGAAGCATTGAAAGAATTTGACCCTGACACAAATAACTGGGTTTCCTGGACTGAAAGGCTACAGCAGAATTTACTTGCCAATGACATTGGAGATACTAAGTCTGTTGCTGTCTGTCTGACAACTATTGGTGCTAAAACATATGAGATTCTAAAAGATCTGCTGCATCCAGAAAAGCCAGCCACCAAGTCTTTGTCTGAAATAATACAGATCTTAACACAACATTTCCAACCAGGGCCATTAGAGATTGCTGAGCGGTTCAAGTTTTATAGCAGGCGCCAAGGGGTACAAGAGACTGTATCTACATTTGCAATCAGTTTAAAGAAATTGGCTAGCACCTGTGCTTTTGGGGAGTATCCTTAGAGATCAGTTTGTTATGGGTATCAGTACAGAATCTATTCAAAGGCGACTTTTGACAGAGGAGACCCACACAAGACACTAGTTTACTGCAGACGCATTCCCACACTAAGGAAAAACAGGTATTTTTCTCCAATGTGAAGCAACAGACTAAACCAGACAGTAAATATTCAGCAAAAGCAGCATCGCCTATTAACTGTTACAGATGTGGAGCACAGAATCATGTAGCTTCTGAATGCAGATTTAAAAATGCTCGTTGTCATGGCTGTGGTAAAATAGGACACTTAAAGAAGGCTTGCAGAGGATCTCAGCAGAGTGTCTCAAGCAAAACACATAAGAAGGGAAATTACCACATGGCTTATAAGGGAGCCACATCAGATTCAGAAGAGGAAATGACTGTTCAGAGTTTGACTGTATACACCATGGCAGCAGGGTCTGAGCCTTTGACTGTTAATGTTGAAGGAAAAGATTTGACTATGGACTTAGATACTGAGGCTCCAGTTTCAGTTATGACAATTAAAGATTGGAAACAGCTGAAAATGTCAGTATTGCTGCAGCCCACTACTTTGAAGCTGCAAACATACTCCAGAGAAGTCTTGACGCCACTGGGGTGTGCATCTGTATCTGTGTGTACAAACAGTAAAACTGCCAATCTTACACTATATATACTAAAATCAGGTGGCCCACCTCTTTATGGAAGGGACTGGATACGGGCCCTTGGCATGCCTGAGAGCCTCAAAAACAGTGAAGTTCATCCTATTGGAGTTGATCGTGCCCAGTGGATTCAGAACATTAAGACCAAATATGCCCCGGTCTTTGAAAATGTTCTGGGAAAAGTTAAGAACAAAAGGGTGCGGTTACAGTTAAAACCTGGAGCAAGGCCAAAGTTTTTCAAAGCACGAACTGTGCCATTTGCTTTAAGGGCAGGAGTTGATGCTGAACTGAGGAGGTTAGAAGAGTTAAAGATTATAACCCCAGTGCATCGTAGTGAGTGGGCTTCTCCTATTGTACCGGTAAGAAAAAAAGATGGACAGATCCGAATATGTGGAGACTTTAGGATGGTGTTGAATGAACAGTTAGCAATGGATAAGTATCCATTACCCAGGACAGAAGAGATTTTTGCTAACTTAGATGGGGGACAACATTTCACAAAGATTGATTTAAAAAATGCTTACCTTCAACTTGAAGTACATCCAGATTCCCGCAGGCTACTCACCATTAATACTCATCGTGGTTTATTTCAATATAATCGTATGGTCTTTGGCATTGCTCCTGCACCAGCCATCTGGCAACGCACCATGGAAGAACTGTTAAATGGACTACCTCATGTCCAATGCCTTTTAGATGACATGTTAATCATGGGCAGGACGGAGGAAGAACATTGACACAATGTAGAGAGGGTACTGCAGTGGCTAATGACCTACGGGTTGAAGGTCAAGTTGGAGAAGTGTGCTTTCATGCATGACAAATTAGAATTTTGTGGCCATGTTATAGATTGTCATGGTCTACACACTGCTGATGACAAAGTCAAGGCCTTGCAAGAAGCTCCTATACCACAGAATGCATCACAACTACGATCATACCTTGGTCTCCTTAACTATTACCACCTTTTTCTTCCCCAGCTAGCCCATACATTACACCCACTACATCACTTGAGACAAATCGACCCTGGTTGTGGAGCAGTGAATGCAATCAAGCCTTCCAGGAATCCAAGAACCTACTCCTGTGTTCCGGCATGTTAATGCACTATGATCTTCAGAAACCACTCATGATAGCATGTGATGCTTCGCCTTATGGTTTAGGGGCTGTCTTGTCACACACAATTCCAGATGGGACAGACCGACCGGTAGCCTTTGCTTCCCGTTCTCTAACGACGGCAGAGAAGAACTATTCCCAATTAGACAAGGAAGCATTGGCCATTGTATGGGCTGTTAAGAAGTTCCATAACTATATTTATGGTAGACAATTTACTCTTTTAACTGACCATAAGCCACTGCTGACCATCTTTAATCCAAGGAAAGGAATTTCAACCACTACAGCGGCTAGATTGCAAAGGTATGCTCTAAGTTTGGGAGCATATCATTACTCCATCAAATACCGGGCCCATGATTCCCATGGCAATGCTGATGCCATGTCCAGGCTTCCACTAATGAATTCCTCACCATTTGTTCAAGAAAGCCTTCCAAGTGTGTGTTTTACGGGTATAGTACATGCCAAACAAATTGCAAAGGAATCAGCTTGTGATACTGAATTACAACTTCTGGCAAAGTATTTGAGAGATGGCTGGCCAAGAACTGGCTGTGATGTGCAGCGAGCATACATACTACGAGCAAAAGAACTCACACTCAGAAATGGATGTATTTTATGGGGTGAGAAAGTTCTGGTTCCTAACGGGCTACGGCAAGCTACGTTAAAACTCCTTCATGAAGGACACCCAGGCATTGTCAGAATGAAACAGAAGGCTAGGGGTTATGTTTGGTGGCCGGCCATTGATAAGGACATTGAGAACTATGTTATGGCATGCAAAGGGTGTGTTCAGGCTCAAGGACAGCTTCCACGAGGAGCTGTACAACCATGGGACTGGCCTACTACTCCTTGGGAGAGACTACATTTGGACTTTGCCGGTCCTATTGATGGAATCTCACACTTAATCATAATTGATGCACACTCTAAGTGGCCAGAAGTAATTCCAATGACAAGGACTACAACTACTGAAGTCATATCAGCATTAGAAAGACTGTTTTCAGTATTTGGGTTGCCAAGAAAACTGGTCGCAGACAATGGTCCCCAGTTTGTGTCACAAGACTTCCAGAATTTTTTACATACGAATGGAATTCACCATTATCGGACGGCACAATATCACCCAGCCACCAACGGGCAAGCAGAGAGATTTGTCCAAACCTTTAAAAGGGCACTGAAAGCTCTAACAGCAGAGAAGCAGGTTAATACTAAAAACATTTTACAATTTTTGCAACAATATAGGGTTACTCAACACCCCACCACGGGAGTTGCCCCAGCACAACTATTGTTTGGCAGGAAGATACGTACAAAGCTGGATTTAATCACACCAGATGTAGCAGAAACAGTCTGCATCATGCAAGATAAAATGAGAGTGGGAAAACCTTCACGGACCTACACAGAAGGAGACTTGGTTTGGTATAGGGTGTACCATACAGAGGAAAAATGGGCACCAGGTGTGGTTACCCAGGTTGAGGGCCCAAAGATGTATGTGATAACCACTCAATCAGGTGTGTGTCGCCGCCATGTGAACCAACTACGACCAAGGCTAGAGAGGAGAGAACAGGCTGGTGAGGACCATCACATACAAATGCAATCAGACAATGACTTTGATATCTGGGGTGGTGTTTGGCATGATCCAAACACAGGCTCTGACTCAACTACAGAAGATGACTCAGCAATACCAGCCTCAATAGAAGAACCTTGTAATGATGAGTCTGGAAATTCTATCCAGGACCACAATAGTCAAACTCGTACTCCCAGGAAACGAACACCTGTTGTTTGTTGGTCTCCTGAAGTGAATCTCAGAGACACTCGAGGGAGACAACATGCAACATATCAGAGAAACTTTCGTCAATGGAAGAAACAAGAAGCAGCTTTCAAGTCCACAATACAGGAGGATGCTGGAGAAGACTGATTTATCTTACAGTTGTTGTTGTGCAGTTAAGCTTATTAAAAAGTAAAAAAAGATGATGTCATCAAGTGGGCTGTGCTTAGAATCAGAACAGTTCAGAGAAGCCATCTTGTGACAGTTTGTGATGAAGTTATAAAGTACAAGGACTGAACCTCTGGCTCTGACCAGTGCTAATATTAATAAGTGTAATGTCAGCTACAGATCACTGCAGAGGATACAGCATCAGCCAGTCAGGAAGAGTAAGAACTGTCAGTTACATATTATAAGTTATATTGCAGTTATAAAGTTAACAGTTATAAAGTTATCAGTTACCCTGGATTACTATAGTGCTGCATGCACAGTGTACAGGACTGCTAATATAAGGAGTGCAGCAGCCATTCATTATAAAGGACTATATATGTGTATCTATCCCTATTACTGTGTGCAAATCTACAGGAGCACCTTGTTATGTAATCCAGAAAATAAAGTGCCAGTTTACATTTAGAAGTTGCAAGTGCATCATTCATATAAAGAGTTAATGTTTGCTATGTAAGGACATTACAGAATGTGGCATCAACTCTATCATTTTCTGCTATTTTACCTGTGTATGGCCAGAAAGCAGGAAAGATGGAGCGGATAACAACATTTAATTCTTGGATAGATAAGTGGTGCAGGGAACGAGGATTTGGTTTATTGCCCATTATAACTCTGTTTGGAAAGATACTAGGTTATTTAGGAGAGATTACTTGCATTTGGAAGTTAAAAGAACAGAGTATCTGGGAGAGGAGTTCAAATGCTTTATTAGAAATCATTTAAACTAATAAAGGGGGGTAGCATTAATATATCCACCTGCCCCCCACAGCATGCCAAAACTGTTAGTCCAAGTAACAATTCTAGAAATTCTAGAAGAAAAATTCTTCGTACCATGAGCACAAATGCTCGCAGCTTAGGAAATAAATTACCTGAACTCATTTCAATAATGACTAGGGACAACTTGGATTTAGTAGCTATAACAGAAACATGGTACAATGATTTGCATGACTGGGACATAGTCATACCTGGATACAGGTTATTTAAAAAGAACAGATTAAGAAAGAAAGGTGGAGGAGTTGCTCTGTATGTAAATGAAAATATAAAGGTTACTAAAATTGTAGGAACAAATAATGAGGTGGAAAGTATTTGGATGACTTTTGTAATTGGAGATAAAAATGTGTTTAAAATAGGGGTTGTATATAGGCCTCCATTGCAAGATGAAAAACTAGGCAATCTGTTATTAGAAGAAATAACCAAAATGACCATGAAGGGTAAGGTTATAGTACTGGGGGACTTTAATTTGCCAGATATAGACTGGAAGATTCCTTCTGCTAGATCAGCTAGAAGCAGGTATATTCTTGAATCTCTGCTAGGGGAATCACTTGAACAATTAGTTAAGGAACCAACTCATAAGGAAGCTATATTAGATCTAATACTTACAAACAGTGATACAGTTTCAGATGTGTCTATAGGTGAGAACTTAGGATCCAGTGATCATCAATCTGGTTTAGTATTCATGTGCAGGAACTGTCCACCCAGACTAAAACAAAAGTTTTAGACTTTAGGAAGGCATATTTTTCATTAATGGGAGAATACCTAAAAAACTATTTAAAAGGAAAAACTCTTATTACAGGGGTTCAAGAACAGTGGGAATTTGTGAAAGGTGCCATTTTAGATGCAACCACACACTGTATTAGACATGTCTGTAAAAGTCAAAGAAAGTGGAAACCAATTTGGTTTTCCAAAGAAGTAGCACATGCTGTAAAGACAAAAAATATAGCTTATAAAAATTACAAACACACACAAGCAGATGATGATATGAAAATATGGAGACTCCAACAAAAAAAAGACTAAGCAGTTAATTAGGAAGGTTAAAGCTCATGCAGAAGAGAAGATAGCACAGTCAGTAAAACATGGAGACAAAACATTCTTTAGGTATATCAGTGAAAGAAGAAAAATAAGGTAGGAATAGTAAAATTAAAATCAATTGATGGTAGAATAATAGAAGGAGATAAGCAGATTGCAGACTGTCTCAATGATTACTTCTGTTCTATTTTCACAAAAGATTGTGAAGATACAATGTCTACATTAACATTAACCCCTTAATGACCGCAGCACTTTTCCATTTTCTGGCCGTTTGGGACCAAGGCTATTTTTACATTTCTGCAGTGTTTGTGTTTAGCTGTAATTTTCCTCTTACTCATTTACTGTACCCACACATATTATATACCGTTTTTCTCGCCATTAAGTGGACTTTTTAAAGATTCCATTATTTTCATCATATCTTATAATTTACTATAAAAAAAATGATATAATATGAGGAACAAATGGAAAAAAACACACTTTTTCTAACTTTGACCCCCAAAATCTGTTACACATCTACAACCACCAAAAAACACCCATGCTAAATAGTTTCTAAATTTTGTCCTGAGTTTAGAAATACCCAATGTTTACATGTTCTTTGCTTTTTTTGTAAGTTATAAGGCAATAAATACAAGTAGCACTTTGCTATTTCCAAACTACTTTTTTTCAAAATTAGCGCTAGTTACATTGGGACACTGATATCTTTCAGGAATCCCTGAAAATCCCTTAACATGTATATATTTTTTTTTAGAAGACACCCCAAAGTATTGATCTAGGCCCATTTTGGTATATTTCATGCCACCATTTCACCGCCAAATGCAATCAAATAAAGAAAATCGTTCACTTTTTCACAATTTTTTTGACAAACTTTAGGTTTCTCACTGAAATTATTTACAAACAACTTGTGCAATTATGGCATAAATGGTTGTAAATTATTCTCTGAGATCCCCTTTGTTCAGAAATAGCAGACATGTATGGCTTTTGTTGTTGCTTTTTGGTAATTAGAAGGACGCTAAATGCCACTGCGCACCACAAGTGTATTATGCCCAGCAGTGAAGGGGTTAATTAGGGAGCATGTAGGGAGCGTCTAGGGTTAATTTTAGCTTTAGTGTAGTGTAGTAGACAACCCAAAGTATTGATCTAGGCCCATTTTGGTATATTTCATGCCACCATTTCACCGCCAGATGCGATCAAATTAAAAAAAACGTTACATTTTTCACAATTTTAGGTTTCTCACTGAAATCATTTACAAGCAGCTTGAGCAATTATGTCACAAATGGTT
Source organism: Bombina bombina (assembly GCF_027579735.1). Taxonomy (NCBI): domain Eukaryota; kingdom Metazoa; phylum Chordata; class Amphibia; order Anura; family Bombinatoridae; genus Bombina; species Bombina bombina. The sequence continues at coordinate 56,360,789 of NC_069509.1, forward strand.
GTCAATGCTTCTCTGGGATCCCCTTTGTTCAGAAATAGCAGACATATATGACTTTGGCGTTGCTTTTTGGTAATTAGAAGGCCGCTAAATGCCGCTGCACATCACACGTGTATTATGTCTAGCAGTGAAGGGGTTAATTAGGTAGCTTGTAGGGAGCTTGCAGGGTTAATTTTAGCTTTAGTGTAGAGATCAGCCTCCCACCTGACACATCACACCCCCTGATCCCTCCCAAACAGCTCCCTTCCCTCCCCCACCCCACAATTTTCCCCGCCATCTTAAGTACTGGCAGAATGTCTGCCAGTACAAAAATAAAGGGAATCTTTGTTTTTTTAAAAAAAAAAATTGTATAGCATATTTACATATGCTGCTGTTTAGGATCCCCCTTAGCCCCCAACCTCCCTGATCCCCCCTCAAACTTCTCTCTAACCATCCCCCTTTGCCTTTTTGGGGGCCATCTTGGGTACTGGCAGCTATCTGCCAGTACCCAATTTGCAGAAAAAAAGGTTTTGTTTTTTTTATTTTTCCCCATTTTTTTTTCTGTAGTGTAGCTTCCCTCCCACATACTAAGTAAACACCCCCGGATTCCGCTTTTTATTTTGATTATTTTTATGTTATAGAACACTGATGAGCAAATCCTATGGTGCATATTTTCTGTAGTGTAGCGGTTCCCACCCGCTCCCTCCCGTGCACGCGCCCGCTCCCTATCGTGCACGCGCGCTCCCGTGCGCGCCCCCGGGTCATCCCCGCCCACGATCCCGCCCCCCTCCACATCACTGGACCCATCGATGGCCGCCACCCGCCTCCCACGTCGGCTCCCACCCACCAACGATACCGGCCATCGATGTCCGGTGCAGAGAGGGCCACAGAGTGGCTCTCTCTGCATCGGATGGCCATACATGGTTATTGCAGGATGCCTCCATATCGAGGCATCACTGCAATAACCGGAAAGCAGCTGGAAGCGAGCAGGATCGCTTCCAGCTGCTTTCCACACCGAGGACGTGCAGGGTACGTCCTCAGGCGTTAACTGCCTTTTTTTTGAGGACGTACCCTGCACGTCCTCGGTCATTAAGGGGTTAAGGGATGCTACGAAAAATAGAAACAAACTTAACAGTAATCGTTTTACAGAGGATGAGGTTTTGTTAGCATTATCAAAAATAAATGTTAAAAAGACAATGGGTCCTGATAATATTCATCCAAGGGTTTTAAAAGAACTTCGATCAGTGCTAACTGTCCCATTAACTGATCTGTTTAAACAGTCACTATTAACTGGAGCTGTCCTAGATGATTGGAGAATAGCAAATGCAATACCTCTTCATAAAAAGGGCAGTAGAGAAGAATCTGGTAACTACAGGCCAGTTAGTTTAACTTCAGTAGTAGGGAAACTAATGGAAAGTCTCTTAAAATAAAGAATTATGACTTACATAAAGACAAGCAATTTAGAGGACCAAAATCAGCATGGTTTTACTTCAGGGAGATCATGTCAAACTAATCTAATTGACTTCTTTGATATGTAACAAAAGTATTAGATGAGGGTGGAGCAGTTGATGTAGCATATCTAGATTTCAGCAAAGCATTTGACACCGTCCCACACAATAAACTAATTCACAAACTTTATCTCCTTGGTCTAGATTCAAAAATTGTGAACTGGGTGGAATGCTGGCTTAAAGACAGAAAACAAAGTGTCTTAGTAAATGGAGTTCATTCAGCAGAGGGGGCTGTTACTAGTGGTGTTCCTCACAATAACATATTTATCTGTGATATCAGGGCTACAGGGGAAAGTATGTCTGTTTGCAGATGATACAAAAATTTGTAACAGAGTGGATGTTCCAGGGGGGGTAGACAAAATGAGAAGTGATCTACAACAATTGGAGGATTGGAAAAATAACTGGGATCTAAAGTTTAACACAGCAAAGTGTAAAATAATGCATTTAGGGAAGAAAAATCCAAATGTTAATTACAGACTCAATGACACTTTACTGACTGTTGCAGATGAGGAACAGGACTTGGGAATTATTATTTCAGATGATTTAAAACTTAGTAAACAATGTAGTAATACAGCGAGTAAGGCTAGCAGAATGCTTGGATGTATTGGTAGAGGTATTTGCAGCAGAAATAGTAAGGTTCTTATGCCACTTTATAGATCATTAGTTAGGCCTCATCTTGAGTATTGTGTGCAGTTCTGGAGGCCATATCTTCAGAAGGATATTAACAAACTTGAATCTGTGCAAAGGAGGGCTCGCTTTCAAAGGACTTGCGAACAGTCCGGTAAAACACAACCGGTAAGTGACTGATCAGGTCGACTCCGCTCCCCTCCATGGCTCATTCACCAATGGCGTGTGACGTCATCAATCGTCTCCGGCTTCCGACTTCTGACCTCCTATTCGGTCAATGCTGTGTATTACTTCGTGAGGTGGGTGGGAATTTTAGGTACAGGGAACGATGTCCAATGCTCAACTGTGCAAACCTCCATTTCAAAAGATCTAAAACAGCACAAAAGAAGAGGTGCACTCGTAGTCACGGATGTAAATGAAGGAAAACGTTATTGTAGAATTCTTAAAACCTCCTTAGCAAAGGAAGGAAAACAAACAATGTTCAAGTGGCAATGTGAGTGGTGATGAGAACTTAAATGCTCTGCTCTAGCTTTTACTGCCATGTCTGTGTACCTTTTAAAGTTGTCTAATAAATTTTGATTTTTTACTATTTGGATTTGAGAGCCTGCCATCTTTTCTCTGTTCATTATATTTTGGCTTCCTGATCCTAGCCCTCCCGGCTACGGCTCTCCGTGCTTTGTTGCTTTGACTTTGGAACTTTTTTTCAAACCGCATTGCACAGCGGTTTGTTCTCTGGGAATTGACTTCCGGTCTGTTGGGGATCGACAGGCTGCGTTTGCCGTCTACTCTACTCAGCGTTTTGGATCACACATTTGAACGCTTGGCCTTCAATCGCCCCTTGGGAATAACGATACAACAAGAAGATAATATATAATTTATCAGTAAGTACGCTTTATTCGTCTGTCACATTATTGAGTGTATATGATAACTTGGCAAAAAGCGTTTTTTTCATTGTTACTTGACCGCTGTATAATTGCAAACCAACTTCAATTCTGATAACATCGGACATTATACATTCTCAATTTAAGGCATCAGCGCACAGACCAAATTGACAGCACACCTGTGTTTTTGTACTTCTTTACCACTGATAAGTATTTCCCGATTTACCTAGTCTTCTCCCAGTTTAACATTAAGCACGTCGTTTCCAAATATATATTCTTTCTATAACACAGACATGGCAGGGTTAGATACGGGAGGCTCAGATACAGATGAGGCTCTCAGTGCTTTGACATCAGAAACGGACAATGCCATTATTATTGATGCTCTGCAAAATGAGCAAACTGATACTGAATCTGACTTATTTGACATGAAGATTAAAATGAAATACTTTGATAAAATCTTTGCAAAGAATCAAGATGTACAAGAAACAGTAGACATCAAAAAGATTTTTAAAAAATTACAACATAATCAAAGTGTGGATCTAAGGTATATGTGGGATATAATAGCCTTTCAGAAATATTTGGATACAGAGCGAGTGCCAAGAGGACTTCACATTAAGAAATACCCATCCTTTGAATTTGAGGATTCTGAGGATCAGGATAATTGGAACAAAGCATTAACTGAATGTTCGCTTAAACTCATTAATATATTAATACGAGTGAAAGGCAAGAAGAGGGAAAAATTAAAACCAACCATTCTCCAGATTAAGGAGGAACTAAAGAGCCATAAGAAAGATGATGTTTATTTTAAATATAAACAGAATATGGATGAAAATATGAAAAAATTGGATGATGAGCAGGCAGCAAGAAAAAGCAATAAATTCCTCAGGGATAAAGAGGACTATGAGGAGGGTAGAGTGTATGATTGGGCAACGATCAGACAACAAAGAAGGAAATTTGGCTTTAGAAAAAATCATAAAAGATCTGAACAAAGCGAAAGTCAAAAGCAACAAATGGCTAATGAGAACAAAGCCAAAAGTAATGGAAGTGATGTGCCGAAGTCCATTTTAAAGAATAAGCGTAAACAAGAAAAAAGAGTAATCTTCAGTACTGATGATGGCGATTCCTCAGACTCAGAAGCTACTTCCAAAACCCCAGGGGGGTCTACTTTTTCTTCTTCCCTATCCTCACTCTCCTCTATTTCTCCTCTTTCTACTCCCTCTTCTTCCCCACCTGCTTCTCCCTCCCCTTCTTCTGTTTCTTTTTTAGGAGAACCAACGCTGGAGGATCAGCTGCAGGACATCCGTCCAAAAACAAGAAGAACATTGCAAAAAGAAAGAGAAGAAGAAGGAGATGGAAAAATAAAAGGAGGAAAAAAGAACAAGAAGAAGAAGGGACATTGATTGAATATCCTGAAAACTCTGAAAGCTTTGAAATTTCAGATAATCTAGAAGTTTCTGACAATAGGGACATTGATGATAAGGTCACTGATAAAAATATTGTTAATATCTCTGATTATGTTCTTACTAAAGAAGAAATTAGAGTATTATCTAAAGGCTTAGGCTTTGCTCCAACAAGAAAGTTTTCTTGTTTCAATACTCTCTTAGATATTAACAAATTTGTGAGAAAGTTATCGCTAAAAAAATATTTCTCAACTATGAGTGATAATACTGATATGTCAGATTCTGCTAGGTCTTCATATGTGAAGGAGAATTTGGAGGTTACACCTCATCTTACATTTGCAGATGCATGTGCCATCAGTGATTTAGAGAGTTTACTTAGTGAGGGCTCTATGACATCTACGTCTACATCTGCACTCACACCTGCACCTAAAAAACATAGGTCAGACTTTTATCCTGTTCACTTTAGAGGCCCTATGATAAATGCTTTCCAAAAATCCGTTCAAAAAGATATTTTTGAATTGGAACAAAGAGTAAGGGACACTGCTGCCCCCCCTAATCTTACTTTTAAAGAACGCCAGGCTCTTGACAAACTGGCCAAAAACAAAGATATCGTAATTCGAAATTCGGATAAGGGGGGCAGCATTGTCATAATGAATAAACAGCTCTATATGGATGAGGCTTATAGACAATTGTCTGACACTAAAGTTTACAGAAAGTTGGATCACAATCCCACCAAGTTATTTCAAACTAAACTCATGAAAATAGTTGAGGAAGGCATAAGTTTAGGTCTCTTCAAAAACTCTGATATTGATATATTGGTACCTAAGCATCCGATTTGCCCAATATTTCATCACGTTCCAAAAATTCACAAGAATGAGAGGTGTCCCCTGGGTAGGCCTATTGTGGCCGGCATTGGCTCACTTTTTGAGCCTATGGCAGAGTGGATTGACACTATCTTACAGCCATTGGCAATATCACAGTTGTCATACCTCCGGGACACCTCTCATCTCTTGATGACCCTCAACAAAATTGTCTGGCAACCTGTTTTTTCCTGGGTAACAATGGATATTGTGTCATTGTATACATCTATTCCACAAACACTAGGTATACAAGCTGTTGCTTTTTTTCTTAAAAAGGAATCCCAATATTCCACTGAACACATTGAGCATATTTGCAGTGTTTTGAATTTTCTTTTGTCACATAATTATTTTCTTTTTAATGAAGAATTTTTTCTTCAAATCTGTGGCACCGCCATGGGCGCAAAATTTGCGCCTTCATTTGCAAATATCTTTGTTGCATGGTGGGAGTTAACCTACATCTATACCTCAATGAATCCATGGCAGAACAGAATCGTGTTGCTAGTTCACTATATAGATGACCTGCTCTTGATAGTGGGACACCCTGTGAATGACAATGAATTTCAAGATTTCTTAACATTTTGTAATCATAATGATTTGGGACTCTCATTCACAGGGTCTTTCAGTGAGAGGCAGGTCAACTATTTGGACTTGAATATTAGTATTGAGAACTTGCAAATAATTACTAAAACTTACCGTAAACCAACGGCGGGTAATACAATTTTGCATGCCACCTCTCATCACCCACAACACCTTATCAAGTCTATCCCTAAGTCTCAATTTCTTCGTGTTAGAAGAAACACTCAGAGTGATAATGTTTATGATAAACAAGCAGATGAGCTTAGGGACAGACTTGTTCAACGTGGATATAAAAATGATGATCTTGAGAGGTGTCAAGCAAAAATAAGAGATGATAAAACATTACCCATAAAAAACATGTCTGAAAACAACAGAGATTTTGCTGACTCTGTTGTTTTTTCCACGGAATACAGCCAACAATATGATGAAATTGTAGGGGTTTTGAAAAAACATCTTCACATATTAAGGGCAGATGAGAGTCTTAACTCTCTGATAGGCAAATGCACACTATTTGTTATACATGTCCCAATGTTAAATTAGGCCAACATTTTGTTAGTCAAATCACAGGTGATACTTATGAGATAAAGTTTTATGCTAACTGTGGCTCGCAGTTTGTGGTTTATCTTTTGACATGTGACCTCTGTAATTGTCAGTATGTGGGCAAAACGACGAGGATGCTCAGGACCAGGTATAGCGAACATGTCAGGGATGTCAAAAATTATAATAAGGATTCCGCAGTTGCCAATCATTTTAATAATTTTCATCTAACACATATGGCCAGTCTCTCAGTCCAAATTATAGATATGGCTGTGGTCCCTATTAGAGGAGGGAATAGGGCTAAAATTTTGGAAAAGAAGGAACTTTATTGGATCCTCAAACTTAAGACTCTTGCCCCACAGGGCATGAATAGGGAATGTGATATAGATTATTTCATTGACAATTAAACTGTCGTTTAATTTCTGCTTTAATTTAATTTTACTTTATTTCTATTATATTTTTTCTATCTATCTATGCACCTTCTCTATCCATGCCCTGATATGTATCTATTTGTATCCACTTGTTTACATATGAAATATTTGATTTTTTTCTTATTGATCTACTTGCATTCTGCTGTTTCCAATGTAAAAATTAAAAATTATAGTTATATGAATAATTATAGTTTTATATATATATCTTTCATGTAACTTTATGTACATTTATAAGAAATTTTTCTATGTACATTATATATATTTTTTTTTATGTATATAGAGAATTTTTTATCCTGAAATTGTGATATGATGTTATTTTAGTACTAACTTTTGTTAATATCTCTAGGATATCATTATATAAAATGCAACATCACATTTTTTCAGTGTCATTATCATGCATAACTTGACTGTTATCTCCTGCACTGTCTGTTCTTTTCTACTATATTAGAAATCTAGCCTATTGAGATTCAACCGTTGTATCTAACTGCTTCAGCATTCTGTTTTTAGCCTTTTTTCTATTTGTGACTGTGAGGCAAGGAAATAGTTAATCTATGTTACTCACAGCATAAATAGATGAGGTTTCTCACAGAGTACCTCATCTATGATTAAGTGCCTGTAGGGGGCGCGAAACATGTAAGATTCTCTGCTCTAGCTTTTACTGCCATGTCTGTGTACCTTTTAAAGTTGTCTAATAAATTTTGATTTTTTACTATTTGGATTTGAGAGCCTGCCATCTTTTCTCTGTTCATTATATTTTGGCTTCCTGATCCTAGCCCTCCCGGCTACGGCTCTCCGTGCTTTGTTGCTTTGACTTTGGAACTTTTTTTCAAACCGCATTGCACAGCGGTTTGTTCTCTGGGAATTGACTTCCGGTCTGTGGGGGATCGACAGGCTGCGTTTGCCGTCTACTCTACTCAATGGGAATCTGAGACTCTAGCTATGATTACGGCCTTTTGAGCCGTAACGCGTCAGCAGAATATCATACATAGCCTCTAAATGAAATCACTCTCCTGAGACCAATAGATAAACTGTGTCACGTTGCAATTATATACCTTCACATAAAGTAACTTTTATAAACTAGTAAACTTAAAGATTAACAAAACTTAGCATTCTGTAGAAGCCAATATAGTCTGATCCAAGTATATTAACTAGTCCATCTAACTAGTTCAGCTGCAGTCCATTCCTGCTGGAAAAGGGAAAGAAACAATAATCAAGGCAAAAATTAGAAAAGAAAGATGAGCAACTAAATACTCATCTGCCATATAGCACAGTTGTAAGGAGTTCCTCATATTCTTGTAATCATAGCCTTTTGACTAGATATGCGGTCATATCTAGATCTATAGTTCTCCTTTTAACTTGTGAAGAAGAATCTTCTCCTTGTAATTCAGGTCTTTTGTTTCTTCTTTGGTATCTTGGTCCATTTCTTTTGTAGAGGTTTTCCTTGATGGGATGTAACATCTGTAGGTTCAGTGTTCTGCATGAGAATAGGAGGCATGCCTCTGGGATCTCCTGGGGTCTTTGATAGAGATAGTCCTGTTTTCGGACATAATATGCAGTGCAAAAGGGAAGCCCCACCGATAAGGTACTTGATTTTTCCCCAGAAGTGTTGTGAGTGGGTGTAAGGCACTTCTCCTTAGACATAAATCTTGGTAGAACTGAATGATGTTCCATTAAAACATATTTTTCCTTGCTGCCGCTAGGATTTCTTCTCTATCTTGGGGGTAGATTTATCATGGTGTGGACAGACATGATCCGCTATAGTAAATCATGTCCGCCGCACATCGATAAATGCCAACAGCATTCTCTAAAAGAAGGTTTACAACGTAAGCTTGTTTTTTAAACTAGTTCAACATTGTTTGAGTCTTAATATTAACAACAACTGGAGGGCAGTTAAAGATGTAATAACTTTATTTAGTGGCGCGATCTTGGGGAGCAGCGGAATAGGGGTTAATAACTTTATTATGGTGGCGGCGATGTCGGGGAACAGTGGTTTAGGGGTTAATATATTTTAATAGTGTTGGCGATGTGGGTGGACAGCAGATTAGGGGTAATAGGTTTATTTAATACTTGCGATGTGGGTGAGCGGCAGATTAGGGGTTAATAGGTTTAATATAGTGTTTGCAATGCAGGAGGGCGGCGGTTTAGGGGTTAATAGGTAGTTTATGGGTGTTAGTGTACTTTGTAACAGTTTAGTTATGAGTTTTGTGAAACATTTTTGTTACACAAAATCCATAACTACTGGTCTCAGATGGCGGTATGGATCGTGTCGGTATAGGCTGTAACGCAAGCATTTTAGCCTCACCGCACAACCTGTAATACCAGCGCTATGAAAATCCCACGCAAAAATGTAATTTTTTTAAATGCTGGATTGACGTTGCGTTACAGACTAAAATGTTTGCAGTATAGCTATACCGACACGACTCCCAATAATGTGTTACTGCTTTTATGCTGAAATTGCCATTTTTTCAGCGTTAAAAGCCACAACGCAAAACTCGTAATCTAGGTGAATATGAGGTATGTTGAGCACAAATGTACAAGTGTCCAGCTAAGATGTCAAAGTTGTGGTAACCTGACCTGAGATAGTCCTGTAATCACCAGTCCCCATGAATAAGGTATATTTAAATTTGAATATCCATACACAGTCCGATCACCACAGTTCTTCCACTTCCATCACAGTCCCCATACACAGGCACCTACTCCGGTACACAAATAAGTCTATCCGCCACTGCTATACTATAAACCGCAAAAGCTCACACTCTCCGACCCTTGTTCGTGTCCATATGCCAGCAAGGAAAGATGCCGAGTTCCAAGAGAGACAACGTCACCATTGTGGTCGTGATCTGATGGGTTTCATAGGGCTCCTTCCTACTTCATTAGAGGCATGCCCATTTGGTTCCACTGCTACTTCTCTTATACAGTTCATTATTTAAAGGGACAGTCTACACCAGAATTTTTATTGTTTTAAAAGATAGATAATCTCTTTATTACTCATTCCTTAGTTTTGCATAACCAACACAGTTATAATAATGCACTTTTTACCTCTGTGATTACCTTGTATCTAATCCTCTGCAGACTGCCCCCTTATTTCAGCTCTTTTGGCAGACTTGCATTTTAGCCAATCAGTGCTGACTCCTAGGTAACTCCACATGCATGAGCACAATGTTATCTATATGACACACATGAACTAACGCCCTCTAGTGGTAAAAAAAATGTCAAAATTCATCCATATAAGAGGCAGCCTTCAAAGGCTTAGAAATTAGCATATGAGCCAACCTATGTTTAGCTTTCAACTAAGAATACCAAGAGAACAAAGCAATATTGGTGAACAAAAAGTAAATTGGAAAGTTTAAAATTGTATGCTCTATCTGAATCATGAAAGTTTATTTTTGACTAGACTGTCCCTTTAACTATTTTATCTCTGAAGGATACTCTTGTTTGTCTTCTGTTTCTACTTCCATTGCAACTTTTTGTAAATTGAATTCAAATTTTGCGAAAAGCGATATTTGTGCTCCACTGAGTAATACCAGCGCACGCTAATTTGCCCTGGTATTACAAGTTGAGCACAATGCAAACGCGTTCCACAATTTAATTGCTCTTACAGTGAAAAAGTGTTTACGTTGCTGGAGATTAAATCTCCTTTCCTCCAGCCTTGAATTGTGACCTCTTGTCACAAACATTTTTTTTCTAATAAACAGAGCTTCCACGATCTCTGTATATGGGCCTTCAATATATTTCTATAAAGTAATCATGTCATCTCTCAAGCACCTTTTTTCTAGAGAAAACACACCCAATTTGACTAGCATCTCCTCATAGTTTAAATTCTCTATTCCCCTTATTAGCTTTGTAGCCCTTCTCTGAACTTTTTCTAACTCTGCAACTTTTTTTGAGATTGGTCCCTAGAACTGCACTCTATACTCAAGGTGAGGTCTTACAAGGGATTTATATAGTGACAGAATTATTGTGCACCCATCTTTAGCTTGGTATCTATTACTACTCCCAAATCCCTTTCCTCCTCTGGCTAAATCTAGTACCATTTAAATAATAGGTTGGCTGCTTAGTTTTACTTCCAAAATGTAGAACCTTGAATTTTCCAGTATTAAATTTAATTTTCCATTTACCTGCCATTTTTCTAAATTTTGTAGATCCCCTTGTAAAGCAATTTCATTCTGCCCTGATCTAATGACCTTAATCAATTTTGTATCATCTGCAAAAAAAGAGATGTTGCTATTTAATGCTTGCTCCAAGTCATTTTTTTTTTTTTTTAATCTTTTTATTAAGTTTTTTTCACACAAACATTGAAAAAATAAATTTTACATCACATTATACAGTGTATGACAGAGAAAATTTTAAATTATAATTACCTAACATAGAATATTCTTCAAGTGCTATCAATTTTATACGGGGAGAGAGAGAGAGAAAAAAAAAAAAAAAAGGGATGGGGAAGGAAGAATCACTCTTTGGATGACGAGCCTTTGGATGGCGAGCCTTGTCGTTACATTACACCCCAAATTGGGTTAGATCTATCCAGTGATAGGGTAGTTCACCCTCTAGTACTAGAGAAAGAAATATTGAAGAGTTCTGAAATCTAGCAATAAATTGGTGTTGCAGCGGTGCTGGCCAGGTACTTATATATTTTTTCCACTTTGCAAAGAAAGCTCGGTAATGTATTTCCGAGTTGAATTTAGTATCATATGATTCAATTGTCATTTGTAAAGTTAATAAGTTTACTAGTTCGGGGATGGTAGGAATCTTTGGTGTTTTCCACTCTCTAAATAGTTGATTTCTAACTGCTATTATGATAAAATTGATAAAGAGTTGTTCTCCTTTACTTCTAGCATAAAAATCAGTCGAAAAGTTATGATAATTTTTTTTTCGAGATATTTATTTAGCCAATAATTAACTTTTCTCCAATATTGGTTAATTTTCGGGCATGCCCATATACAATGAATGATATCTGCCATTTCTTCTTTACATTTAAAGCAACAACTTGTTTGTCTAGTCTTTGAGATCTTATATAGCCTATATGGGGTTAGATAGTAATTATAAAGTAATTTTATTTGGGCTTCTCGCCAACTTATATTACTAGTTGCTTGTGATGAAAGAGAGATACTCTTTTCTATCTCCTGCTCTGTTATATTAGGAATTATTTTCATTATATTTTCTTTGAGTTCTCTTATATTATTTTGGCCAGACCTTATAGTTAAAGATTTATACCAATAAGACGATGATCGTCGGCCTATCTCATACAGTTTAATTCCATCAGGAATCTCCTTAGCACCCCACTCAAATCCACTTGTTCTGCACACTTGGCTAGCATAATTCCTTATCTGAAGGTAAGCATAGAAGTTCTTGGCCGAAAGGGCATATTTACTGGATAGATTTTCAAATGACTGTAATGTCTTGCTATCAACCTGAAAGAGTTGGGACACATAGACAAGTCCCTTCCTTTCCCATTCTGAAAATACCAAATCCCAGATTCCTGGTGTAAAGTCGGGGTTACCTTTAATAGGGAGCAAATGTGATGACCTTGGGTTGTGTCCCAATTCCTTACAGTACTTCTGCCAAGCATTTATAATATTGACAAAAGTCAGACTATATGCAATGTTACTTGGTAACTTCTTCACAGGACAATGTAGTAAAGCTCTCAAATCAAATGGTTTGACGAGCTTTGTTTCTATATCATAATAAGTCACATAGTTTGCTTCTGTTACCCAGTCTACTGCAAATTTTATCATACAGATCCAATTATAGTATTCAACGTTTGGCAGTGCTAATCCCCCATATTTTTTAGGCTGTGTTGATCTATTCCTTGATATTCTAGGCCGACTCTTTCCCCAAATAAACAGTGAACATGCTGTATAAAACCTTTTTTTATCTTGCTTGGTAATAAATAAAGGGAGATTATGTAATAAATACAAGATCCGTGGAAAAAAATTGTCTTTATTAGCATAATCTTAGCGGAAATCGATAGATAGTATAATTTCCAATTTTTCATCTCATCTGCCATTTTGATAAATATATCCTCAAAATTGAGCTTATACCATTCGCTTGGATTTTTTGAGATTTTAATTCCCAGATATTTCATATTATCCGCTTCTTTAAAGGCATGCCGAAAATTACTATTCGGAGTCTTATGAATCCACAAAATCTCAGATTTTATTGGGTTAATTCTATAGCCAGAAAAAGTACTAAAACGGTTAATTAACTGCATAGATTGGGGAATACTATATCTCGTATCGCTTAGGTACAGCATAAGGTCGTCTGCATAGAGAGATAGAATAACATTCTGATCTCCCAAGGCTATACCTTTTAATTCCTGTCTAAGCCATATTGCCAGTGGTTCTAATGACACATTAAATAAGAGGGGTGACAAGGGGCATCCTTGACTCGTGCCCCTCTGTAATGTAATATACTGTGATACAAGACCATTAACTAATACTTGCGATCTTGAGTTTTTATATATATTTCTGAGCATATTGACTATACAACCAGAAAACCCAAAATTTTCAAGCGCCAAAAACAGATGTTCCCATATAATTGAATCAAAAGCCTTCTCGGCATCTAGCATAACTAACGCAAGGTCTGTCTTTATCTTATTTTTCTCTCTTTTTTTATTATAATAATTATCTAGAGTCAGTAATACTTTCCTAATATTACGCGCTACATTTCTTCCTGGTATAAATCCTGTCTGGTCGCTGTGAATTATTGTTCCAATAACTTTTTTAAATCTTTGGGCAAGTATTGCCATCAACAATTTATAGTCATTATTTAGGAGGGATATGGGTCTATATCCGCCTGGATCTTCTGGATCTTTACCTTTTTTATATATTAGTGTTATAATTGAGTCTGAAAAATATGGGGAGTTCATCTGACTTTCACAGAGATAATAGTTAAATAATTGGGTTAAGGTAGTTGTTACCTCTTTAGTTAAAATTTTATAGAATTCGGCAGGTAGCCTATCTGGGCCAGGGGCTTTATTCTGTTTCATAGCATTAATTGCCTTTTCACATTCTTCAATTGTTATTGGCTGGTTAATCATCTTTAAATCGTCATCAGTAATTTTTGGTAATTTAATATTCTGCCAGAACTTTTCTTGCTCTAATTCATCTATCTTTACCTTTGAATAGATTCTTTTATAATATTTATGGAATATATCACAGATTTCAGTGGTTTGGGTACATTTTCGCTCTCCATCTCTAATGCTTGTTATTATATTTTTATTTTTCCTAATTTTATATATTCTTGCTAAATGCTTGGCAGTAGTGTCTTGGAATCCTTGATAGCGAGCTCTATTTTTTAAATCTTCTAATGACCAGGTTTCCCTCATGAAAAGCTCCCTAGCTTCTTTAGCTTGCATGTATTTATTCCAATGAGTATTATTCGGCTCACTCAAATATCTCCTGTATGCATTTTTGAGTTGGTTAGCAAGTTGGGTCTCTTGTTGTTTATATTTCTTTTTTTCCTTGATCATGTGTGCTTTTATCTCGCCTCTCAGGACAGTCTTTCCTGCCTCCCAGAAAGTTTCTATTTTATGTAAATACCCCATATTATTTCTATAATATTCTCTCCAGGCTTCCACCAACCAATTTCTAAATTGTGTATTGTTTGACATGTAATTTGGAAAATGAAAAATGTTATTATTCTTACCCCTAGAAGGAGAACTCTGTAATTTTATACTCACTATCGCATGATCCGACAGGGTGATTTCCGAAATTTGTGACTCAACATCCAGAGATAGCAGTCTCTCTTCTAGCAAAAATAAATCTATTCTAGAAAAGTTTTTATGTGATTTTGATTCACATGTATAGTTGCGTGTATCAGGATGTTGTATTCGCCATATATCTTTTAGATTTAAAATTTTGCAAAAGTCCCTAAAAAATTTAGCTTCCCTTGCATAATATCTTGGCGAACTCAATCTGAACCTGTCTATCTCCGGGTGTTGAGTCATATTAAAATCTCCGGCTATCACTAAATTACGGTCCAAATATGGAATCAGCTTATTCTTAATTTTATTCCAGAACTGAACATCGAGTTCATTTGGTCCATATAAATTACAAAGTGTCCAGAGTTTATTATTTACTTCTATTTGTGTAACAATATATCTACCGGATGGGTCTAGATCCTGGTTTATAATCTTATAGCTAAGGTTCTTCTGGAATAAAATAGCCACGCCACATTTCCTACTATTACATGGAGTGGCCAGCACCTCTGCAATCCATCCAACCTTTAGTTTATCAATTTCAGCTGCCTTTAGATGCAATTCTTGCAAAAAGATTATATCAGGTTTCTGTTTTTTAAGCTGCTTCAGAATATTCTTTCTTTTAATTGGAAACGTTATCCCTCCCACATTCCATGATATTAGTTTGAGCTCAGAAATCATTTCTAGTTTTGTATATTCTCATATCTTTTATCACAGGGGGGGTGGAGGGGAGCATAAAGAGAAGAAAAAACAAAAACAACAAAAAAAAAAAAATTCTCTCCCCGTATAGAAAGCATTTATATTCAGGTAACACTTTTGTCTTCTTTTTGGTTACCTGTAGCACTTTAAAAATATAAACAAAATTAAAAACATTTAATTCATACTCCCTCCTTTTGGGGGGAGGATGAAAACACACAATCACAATTGTCAACCTTATTTCAGTCATTCCAAATACCTAGAACAGTCTTCCTTGAGTTTAACTTAATTTGACTCCTATATAATTTTTATCTAGGAAGTATCTCTATTTTTCCTCTCTGTAGTATTAAACTCTATTTTATATCTTTCAAAAAAGAGCTTCACTTCTGATGTATTATTAAACGTTTGAGTTGTATCATCCACATCAACCAATATTTGTGCAGGGTATCTCATTCTGGCTCTGTATCCTGCCTTAATAATAGCTGTGCAATATGGAGCCATCTCCTTGCGTTTAGTAGAGGTTTCTATTGAAAAATCTTGAAAGAGATGTATGCGTGTATTACCTATCATTAGTGTATTTAGTTTTCTAAAGTGTCTTAAGATGTTAATTTTGTCTTGAAAGTTAAGATAACGTATGACCACTATACGCGGTCTACTATACCCATCACTGAATCTCTTTATCTGTCCTGTCCTGTGGGCCCGCTCAACTAGCACCCCTTCTGGTTGAATATTCATCTCGAGCAATTGGGGGAGCGTTTGTGAAGCAAATTTTATTAGGTCATCAAACTCTCTAGTCTCGGGCAGTCCTACCACCCTGACGTTATTACGCCGAGACCTGTCTTCCAAATCTTCTATTTTAGATTGCATGGTTTTAATCTTAACATCGTATTCTCTAAGTTGAACTTCTTGGGAGTTTTTATAGTCCTCCAGCTCGGAAACCCTAGTTTCTACCTCGGCAATTCTGTTTGAAAATTGTCGGAATTCATTCGTCAGTCCAGCTATATCTTTTTTAAGGGATTCGAACTGGGGGAGTATAAGGTCAGCTATTTGATTGAACATTATGTTTACCTCTGGATTTTGTGTAGGTATATTTGTTGTATCGATTGAGTTATCTAGAACAGATCAAGGTTTTTTATCCTTTTTAGCAGGCATGGCAGGGGATTTATTTTTAGCATTGGTAATAAATTTTTCCATAGATAGTGAAAAAAGATAAGCCTTTATTTTTCGGAATGTGTGGCTGTGTTACAGTGAGGAAAAAAAATAAAAAGAAAAAGTGAAGTGAAATTACGTGCACTCTTCAAAAACTAAAAAAAAAAACAAAAAAAAAAAAAACCCTCTAATAGTGTATATATAGTGTGTAAAGAGTAAATAAATTCAATCTAGACTCCCTCCTTTATCTCTCCCTTTCACCTTATCTTTAAGTCTAGTCCTTACTTGTTTAGACTAAATTGTGTTGATATTGTTAGTGGTGATACTAGTGAGAAAAAAAAAAACCAAAGTGTTTAATGCGTGTCGTGATTGCCTGTATAAAAAGGATACCAACAGATCACTTTAAATTTATAAAGATCTGTTCAGCAGAAACAATTTTAGTTCCTATTCAATTTTCAGCAATTCCTCAGTTTTATTTACAGCAGATATTTATCTACGTAATATGAGGCTATAGATATTATGATTGGTCTTAGCAATACTTTTATTTTATATCCAAAATATAACTCATAGCTATTCAAGAGAAAAATGTTTTCTTTTCTCCCTTTCCCTTTTGAGTGGGTGTTTATTGGTTTATTTTACTTCAACCATCTAGGTTAACCTTAGCTTTAACTATTTGCAATACAGATAGCAAATTTCATGGAACAGTCTTAATACAGTCTTAATACTATGTACAATTCAGTATCACCACTTATTTTCTACCTTTATGCCTTATCATACCAAAAAAAAAAAAAAAAAAAAACTTCATACAATAAATCTTAGCGTGTTATATCCTCTCACAACTCAATATATCTAAATTCAAATATAAGGCAGACCAATTAATCTATAATAGCTGCCCCTTATCAAAAAAACACAGTCTCTGGGTTTTACTAAATGCTGTGACTCCAATGTCTCTTGAATCTTGTAATTACTTGTATTATGTCTCTTCCTCAGTCTTAGAGCAATTTTTAACCCAGAGAATATAAGTCCCCCAGAGATTAGTATCTTCAGGTATATCAAGTGGTGTGGGCTTTTACAGTTTTCCTCTCCTGTTACACACCCCTTTATTATCTTAAGGGCCTCAGGTACACACAGCAGGCAGCCCAATACATAACTGGTTAGAGTAAAGCTCTATATCTTCAGCTTGCAAACTGTTTTGTTTAAAGAAATGTCAGGACAGCCTCCCTGACAAGACTGTTTATCAGCAAATGAAAGATAAGTATATACTTGCGGTCTATGCGACACTTCTTCTGCGGTGATTTTAGTATCCAAAGTCACCAAAAACCAGGTTTGGTGTAACTCCTCCTATCTATTCCGGAACAGCTCCCCCTTTTTAAGGTACAAGATCTCAGCTCTATACCTTAGGTCTCCTCAGCTGTCTTTCTTCTTTTATTCGGGAGGAATCCTCTGGTCTAGATCTCCTGTCTGCCCCAGTTTTGGCGGATCCTCCCCTCCGCTCCGGCGCGGCTCTGTGTATATTTATGGAGGTATAGTTTCCAGGTCTCTGCGCCTCTTTACTCTCACCGGGTCTTTCCCATCCTTTGCGACCCCAAGTGCTCCGGTACTTGTCAGGCTGAATAAAGATTGTGGCCTTGGCAACGGCCGGCAATTGCCTTCAGGGATCTCCGGCGTCTCCAGCTCCAAAGATACTTCTCCAGGCAGACACAAACAAACAAGCTGCCTATGGAGCGATGGAGGTTTACTCCACGTGTAGCTGGGACTCAGCGCAACTTCGATCTTGCGTGCTTGTCGACGTCATACGCCGTGCGTCTTGCGCTGTGCCGCGAGACCATGTCTCGCTGGAAGTGGATCTTAACATTGAACTGAATGGTGCTGCTTGCTCCAAGTCATTAATAAAAATATTTATAAAGTACAGGACCCAGTACTGATCCCTGGGAGACTCCACTGATTACCTTTGTCCAATCTGAGTATTATCTGTTTACAACTTATTGTTGCTCCCTGTCTTATATCTATTTATTTATCCATGAGCTAACATTTTAAGATATACCCAGTCCATTAATTTTGTACATTAATCTCTCAAATGCCTTTGCAAAATCCAAGTATATAACATCAACTGATTCCCCTTTATCTATATTGTTACTTCCTTCCTTGTAGAATCTAATTAGATTAGTTTGACATGATCTATTTCTTATAAAACCATGCTGATTTGAACTCATAATCTTGTTTACATGAATACACTCATCAATATAATCCCTTATAATCCCTTCAAGTATCTTCCCCATTATTGATGTCAGACTAACTGGTCTATAGCTTCATGGATCAGCCCTGCTTCCCTTTTTAAAAAGTGGCACCACATCAGCTTTACGGCTGGGGTACTATGTCTAAAGATAATGAGTCTTGAAACAGAGTAGAGGTTTGGCTATAACAGTGCTAAGTTCCTGTAAAACCATTGGGTGTATTCCATTTAGGCCTTGTTTTTTTTTTTTACCTTAATATTATCCATTTTTTTGCCCCCTGTTATCCTCTAGAGATAACCCAGGTAATGGTATGGGCTTGTATGTTCTTGTTTGTTTTAAGGTATCTCCTATTGGTCCCTCTGTTGTGTTTACTGAGGAAAAGAACTGATTTAGTACCTCAGCCTTCTCCCTGTCACTGCATCATGCTTCCCTTTACACATTTAATGTACCTAAATTCTCCTTCTTAGATTTTGTGCCATTTATGTACTTAAAAAAACCTTTGCAATTAATTTTCAATTTTGACAAATTTGATTGCTTTTTGCATACTTTGTTACATTCCTTATATATTTGGAATATTGATTCTGTACTATTTCCTTTGAATAATTTAAATGCCCTACATTTTTCCTAATTCCTCTTAACACATTTTTGTTTAGCTATATTGGCTTGGATGTACTTCTTTTACTTTTATAACCATATGGTATGTGTTGATATGTGTATTTATTTAGCAAAGTTTGAAATATTATCCATTTATCCTCTGTATTTTTATTAGAGAATGTGTTGTCAAATTTATGTTATTAAATGATTTCCTTAAATCATTAAATTTTGCTTTCTTAAAATTAAGTCTTATTTGAACCCTTATAACACTGCTTATGGAAAGTGATTTCAAATGCTACCCAAATTTTCTTTGACTTCTATGTTTAATGTTATATCTGTATCATTTGACAGCACTAAATTCAATATAGCTTTATTCCTAGTTGGCTCCTCTATTAATAGTGACATGAAGTTATCTTTGAGAACATCTTTCTCCCTTAGCTGTATTAATTGTTAAAAAATCTCCCATAATTACCTCACAGGTACTATTAGCAGCATTTCCTATTTGCATTAGTAGTTGAGTTTCCTCCATGTCACTAATGTTGGGGGGGGGGGGCTTGTAGAATGTTCCTAGTAATACTTTTTTTAATTATTTTTTCGCATACTCTTTATTTCAACCTACAGGGTCTCTAGATTATCACCTGTATCATCATAATATCGCTCCTTATTGTAGGTTTAAGTTCAGGTTTAATATACATGCAAATTCCTCCACCCCTTTTGTTACTCCTGTCCCTCCTAAATAAAGTATACCCCTCTAAGTTAACTGCCCAGTCATGTAAATCATCCCACCAAGTTTCAGTTATACTGATAATATCATAGTCCTCTTCTACAACTAAGAGCTCCAGCTCCTCCATTTTACCTGTCATGCTTCTTGCATTTGTTGTCATACATTTAATTTTCATTTGTTTTCTGCTGCTACTTAGTGTTCTTTCCAACAAACTTTCTAATGTGACATTTCCTAAGTGTACCCTTCTGTCATCCCTTCCTTGGGATATTCTAGGTGCGTCATATTCACAGACTGATCTGTTTGTTTTATTATGTTTGGACTGACCCTCCCCCCTTTGCCTAGTTTAAAAGAATCTCTAAGCATGCTACCATCCTCTCCCCCAACATCCTGCACCCATGTCATTCAGGTGCAATCCATCCTCTGAAAAGTGAAACCCCTCATTTTTGCACCACATTTTTTTTTTACCAGGAATGAACTGACCTTAGCTTTCTCTGTCTTACTGGGTTAGTACCTGGCACTGAAAATATTACCTTGCTTTAAGCTTGCTGCCTAACTCCATGTTAGGAATTATTGTTAGCATGACTAGCGCCATCTTGTTCTTCGCCGCCATTTTGTCTTAGGCATCCATCTTGGGTAATGAATCTTTTATTATAGTGGTTTATTACGTAGTAAGAAATATGCTGATGTTAGGGAGACTTGCATAGATATAATAGCCCTGAGAATGACCCTGACGATGTGCTTGGATGCATTGTTATCTCTACAAAATGTCAAACGGCTGTGATTTGTGCTGGGCTAGGAGGCCCAGTTACTGTTTATCTGTGGTTAGGTATTTCTGTAGAAATGACTCCCTAACACTCCTTTTCTTCCAATTATATTTTAAATTAGTTTCTTTGTTCTTATAGAAATACTATGTGAAATGATGTAATTATGAATACGTCACTTGTTAAACCTATATGCTGTAATTCTTGGCTATAAAAGTGCCTAACAACTGGTAATAAACAGAATAGCTTTTGGAATCATAGCTGCGTGGTCTGAAATCTATTCTCCTGGACGTCCTGAACAGATAAGTACTGATTTCCAGCTGGTATGGTGTGCCCGATGCCCAGTCCTGAACTGACACCCCCTCCTGAAACCAACACGTAACACTCCTTGAAGTAATTTTTAGGACACTCAATCTCCCGCTGATTTCTACATTAGTGCCAATATGCACCATGACTGCAGGATCAGACCCAGATCCCTCTAACAATTTATCAATACACTCCACAATATGCCTAACACGAGTCCCTGGAAGACAGCAACCTGTTCTATTTAAGGGATCTGGATGACAAATTACCCTATCAACCTTCCTAATAATAGAGTCTCCTACAACCAACATCTGCCTCAGGCCAAGACTTGTATGCCCCTCTTCCATGACTAATGGACTGTTCACTAAAGCATGCCCCTCTTCCATGACTAAAGGGCTGTTCACTATAGCATGTCCCAAAGTCCAAACAGGAACCAGCACTATAACCAGAGGAGCTGACACATCCGTGGGCCACTGCCAAGCCCACCATCAAATCATAAGAACAGCACAGAGGTGTCAGGTTAAAAATCCCTTTATTTT
This sequence comes from Bombina bombina, assembly GCF_027579735.1. Lineage (NCBI taxonomy): Eukaryota > Metazoa > Chordata > Amphibia > Anura > Bombinatoridae > Bombina > Bombina bombina. Next base: position 56,382,284 of record NC_069509.1, read on the forward strand.
AGAACATGGGGATCAAAAAGAACACAACGTTTCGGGGCGGTCCCCTTAATCATGTGATGTCATAGTACAGCCTTTCAATTTCCTTTATAGCATTAACAATTCATGTGTTTAATTACTCAATTAATTAATTTACTATGCTAATATAGGCTGTCAAATTTAAACAAAGTCATAAAAACCACTTGTCATATAGAAAAAATTCATACAAACTCTATGTATACAAAATTAAATTAAAAAAGCTCACAAAGTAACTAGTTATATAATTACAACCATTGTCTGATTTTCTTGTTACATTAGCCAAAACTGACAAAGTGATGATACATTGTAACAATCTTAATGCTTCAACCAACAACCAACTTTGCAATGATCATGATCCTCAATACTCAAATAGCAACTTATTAAATTTCTTAAATTTCTCATGAATACTAAAGAGGAACTCTCATAAAACCAAAGAGCCTCAAAGGAGTTTCAATAAAACTGACCAATCAATCTCTTTGTTAAGTCCCTTTGGTTCTAAGGTGTCTAATTTAAATATCCAAAAGACCTTGCGCTGTTTAATAACAAATCTCTATTGCCCCCCACGTCTTGGAATATCAATTTTCTCAATTACCTGAAATCGCAATTGATTAATTTGATGTCCAAATTCCAAGAAATGTGCTGCTACAGGCGCTTTAATGTTCCCGCATCTTATGTTGCTCTTGTGTTCGGTTATCCTATCCTTGCTACGCCTAGACGTCTCACCGACATAGCCACGCCCACAAGGGCATTTAATCAGATAGACAACATAAGATGCGAGACATGTATAGTGCCCATTATGTTTAAATTTATGTCCTGTTAGGGGATGAGTGAAATAAGAACCCTTAATTATTGAGCTGCAATTAATGCAGCCAAGGCATGGAAAGCATCCAACATTTTTATCACTAAAATAATTTTGTTTAGAGATTTTCCTAGCGCCAATATCAGCTCTTATTAATGTATCCCTTAAGTTCTTATTCCTCTTAAATGCTGGCATAGGTGGGGAATTAAATTTCTCAATATCTTTCATACATTGACCCAATAAATGCCAATGTTTGCGTATTATTTTTGTTATTTGGTTACTCTCCTGACAGTATTGAGAGACAAAGGTCAATCGCTTATCCTTCTGCTTGATACTCCTTTTAGTGGTAAGATTTTCCTTAGGTATAGCTAATACCTCTGCAGTGACTTTGTCAATCAAACTGTCAGGATAACCACGTGCCAAGAATTTAGACCCCATTTCTCTTAATCTAAGGGGAACCATATTGTCATCAGAGACAATCTTCCTAACTCTTAATAATTATACTATAGCATGTCCCTCTTTCATGACTAAAGGGCTGTTCACTATAGCATGCCCCTCTTCCATGACTAAAGGGCTGTTCACTAAAGCATGCCCCTCTTCCATAACTAAAGGACTGTTCACTATAGTATGCCCCTCTTCCATGACTAAAGGGCTGTTCACTATAGCATGCCCCTCTTCCATGACTAAAGGGATGTTCACTAAAGCATGCCCCTCTTCCATGACTAAAGGACTGTTCACTATAGTATATGCCCCTCTTCCATGACTAAAGGGCTGTTCACTATAGTATGCCCCTCTTCCATGACTAAAGGGCTGTTCACTATAGTATGCCCCTCTTCCATGACTAAAGGACTGTTCACTATAGTATGCCCCTCTTCCATGACTAAAGGACTGTTCACTATAGTATGCTCCTCTTCCATGACTGGAGGACTGTTCACTATAGTATGCCCCTCTTCCATGACTGGAGGACTGTTCACTATATGATGCCCCTCTTCCATGACTGAAGGACTGCTCACTATAGTATGCCCCTCTTCCATGACTGAAGGACTGCTCACTATAGTATGCTCCTCTTCCATGACTGAAGGACTGCTCACTATTCTATGCCCCTTTTCCATGACTGAAGAACTGCTCACTATAGTATGCCCCTCTTCCATGACTGGAGGGCTGTTTTCTATAGTATGCTCCTCTTCCATGACTGAAGGACTTTTCACTATAACATGCTCCTCTTCCATGACTGGAGGAATGTTCACTATATTATGCTCCTCTTCCATGACTAAAGGACTGTTCACTATAGTATGCCCCTCTTCCATGACTGGAGCACTGTTCACTATAGTATGCTCCTCATCCATGACTAAAGGACTGTTCACTATAGTATGCCCCTCTTCTATTACTAAAATATTGTTCACTATAATATGTTCCTCTTCCATGACTGAAGGACTTACAGTATATTAGGCAGATCATCTTACATTGCTACCCCTGAACTGATATCCTCAACATCTTCCCGCAATCTGGCAAATCTGTTGGGGTGTACCAGCTCAGAACTGGCCTATCTCTTCCTCTTACTTTTACCTCCCCCTCTAACTGTGACCCAGCTACTTCCCGGAGTCTCCCCATCTGAATGCTTTCCATTCCCACTGCTAGAACCAAGAACAAACCTGCTCAGTCATATCCATTTCCCATTCAAGTGTCAGTATATCCCACAGTGTTGCAATTCGTTCCTTCAGAATTCTGATATGAGCTTCTAGAGCAGTGATTTTTAACCTTTTTTTTGCCGTGGCACATCTTTTTACATTAAAAAATCCTGTGGCACACCACCATCCCAAAATTTTAAAAAAATCACACATTGTAGCCTAATACAGCATATATATATATATATATATATATACACATACACACAAACACACACATACTGTATGTATTGTGCTGTTGTGCCATGCCTCCTACAAACTACCCCTGCACTGGGAGTAAAAAACAAGCAAAGTTTAAAAAATATGTCACACTGTTGTCAGTCTGCCGTGGCACACCTGAGGATCTCTCACGGCACACTAGTGTGCCACGGCACACTGGTTGAAAAACACTGTTCTAGAGAGACAATATGCTCACCCTTGCCACAGAGATATGATCCCTGAAGTGTCTGCTCCAGTAATGCAAACATATGACAAGTTGTACACTGAATGAGATTCTCACACATTCTTACTTAAAAGCTTTAACTTAAAAATATTAAAGATTAAAATTCACCCTTTGGTTATTCCTCCAAACATTCTAATTACCTTAGTTGCTCAAACTCTCTTAGTTCTTAAACTCTATACTAACACGGAGAAACTTACTTAGCACAGAGAAACTGAATGCAAAAGCCTTGCAAAGCAAATGTTCATAAAACATTTATTGATGCAGGAGATATGTTGCACACTATTTTAGTTTATGAGGAATGTAAATTAAAAAGCAAATGAAGTTGACTTTTGTGTGATATTGAAATAAAATTAAAAAAATACTTTCTTCCTTTTGGCTCAGTAAATAAAATATTTACGGTAACAAAGCAAACTATTTTTCGCATAGTATATTTCATTTCCTTATATATTTAAGATATAATTTCTTTCAATGTGAATAATAAATGCAAATAATAAAGTACAGCCTCTGTGACTCATCAAACAAAAAGTGAAAGTGATATTATAGCATAGACATCTGATTGAGATGTATATAATAAAATTATTCTATCTTTCGTTCTTTCTGTCTGTATATCTATCCATCTATCTATCTATCTATCTATAATCTATCTATCTATAATCTATCTATCTGTCTGTTTATCATCTGTCTGTTTGTCTATCTGTCTATATTTCTGACTGTATATTCATACATCTATCTATCTTTCTTTCTGTCTGTATATCTATTTATCTATCTTTTTATCATCTGTCTATCTATCTTTCTGTCTGTATATCTATCCATATATCTGTCTGTCTGTCTGTCTGTCTGTCTGTCTGTCTATCTATCTATCTTCCTGTATATCTATCCCTCTATCTATCCACCTATCTATCTATCTATCTATCTATCTATCTGTCCGTCTGTCTGTTTATCATCTGTCTATCTGTCTATTTATCTACATTTAGTGATATAAATCAGTAATCATCATTAATTAAAATTAAGACAGCAAGAATGTTAACAGAGTATGTGCTGCCCTGCAGATTATTAAATAGACATCACTATTTGTGACCGTTACATTGGATACAGTTATAAAAACATCTACAATGAGATAGATGTATGAAGGGTTTAAATGCACAGCAATAAAGTTATTTATATAACTGTAATTGTTGCTTAAAGGGATAGTAAACCCAAATTTTTTTTACATTTTTTAAAACTTCATATCAGTTATTAAAATCTGCAAATAACATCTATTAGACATTTTTTAGTATTTACATGCAATTTGCTAAATGAAATTTAAATGCTGCCAAACCCTTCTTTTGCATCATTATGTAGCGGAATTGACGATTTCTACCTAGGTAGAACTAATACAGCGTCACGCATGTGCATTTGAAGTAACTTCTTGCAATGCATGCGCACTTGTATGTTACTTGTCTTCTAGTTCTGCAGCTTCAGCCACACGCCAGATGCGTGATGTAGGAGTGCAGGGCCGGCCTTTGGGCAAGGCGAGCGAGCCAGCCACCTTGGGCCCCGCGATCAGGAGGCCCATTCCGCACCAGTTAAATATATATATATATTTTTAAAACAAATGTAAAAAAAAAATGTTGCTGCCATTTTTTTATTTTTGGTGCAAATTTTAGCCCGGGAGTGAGAGGGGAGGAGGCGGAGCACTCCCAGAGGCTTTCAGAGTCAGATCAGTCAGTACAGGTTGAGGCAGCAGAGCAGACACTCACAGTCAGTCAGCAGAGTGGGGCGGGAGTCGCAGGCAGCGGTGCAGCGCAGGAGTCAGTCGAAGACAAGAGTGGTGAGTCACTCACTGTCAACAGTGGCTGGGAGTGTGTCAGTGTGACCAGGACGGAGGAGGATAGTTATTGGTGTTGAAGTAGTTCATTGACTACATCTGATCTCCTGGCCAGCCCCTGACTACTCTAATCGTCGCCTCTGCTGCTCTGCATCACACACAGAGCAGCAGAGGTGACGAGTAGAGAGTAGTCAGGGACTGGCCAGGTCTTTAAAATTTATATTTGAATAAGTGTTACTATAGACATTATATATGTGTATTTCTTTGTACCAATACTTATAAGTGTGCCATGCATTTCTGCCTTTGCCATGCAAAAAAGGGAATATAGTGATTCCACTTTACAGAGTGTCATAACATAGAATAAGCAAAATGTGAGCGTCTTACCAACAAATTCAACTGCCAAAATGTGTTGTCAAGTAGCAGTATGCCTGGCAGTTTACACTTCATGTAATCAGCCACATCTGAGCAGCGCATGCTTCATACACACACTAATTCACTTTGGCATAAGCAGGCTGATGCAAATGTAAGCAATCTATCATGTGATGACTCAAAGGTTCAGTAAAAATAACCCCATTTAAAGGAAATCTGAGTTTCTGCTCCACACTGGTCTTTAAGGTGCAGTGTCCCATAGCAAAGTTTGCATTTTAAGATTTTGTTTTAAAACAAAACAAAAAACTGCATATTTTCTTTATAATCTGATATGTCTCCTAAGAGCTGTGCAACAAAAAAACAGTATGAAGTTGCAGAAAAATATTTAAATAAGCGGAATCTGACATAAAAGACAGACACTATATATGAAAAACAAGTCAAGTAGATTGGAAAAGCTGTTAGTTGAGTAAATAAGCCAACTCATCAAAAAATTAAGAGAAACATCATGGGAAATTATTATCATCTGGATGCCCAAAGCCAACATGGGAAGAGTTTTAGAACTAAAATTCTTAATTTTGAGCTTATAGAATTATTCTAAAGTTTTGTTCTACTGTCTTTTAGAATTCTATCAGCCAATCGGAATCTAAGGGACGCCATCTTGGAGGACGTCACTTAAAGTGATATTCATTCCGAAGAAGACGTCGTTTGAAGAGGATGCTCCGCGCCGGATGTCTTGAAGATGGAGCCACTCCGCGTCGGAAGGATGAAGATAGAAGATGCCGTCTGGATGAAGACTTCTGCCCATCTGGAGGACCACTTCTGCCGTCTGGAGGACCACTTCTGCCGGCTTCCTTGAGGACATCTTTCCGCTTGGATGAAGACTTCTCCAGGTAAGTGAATCTTCGGGGGTTAGTGTTAGGATTTTTTTAAGGGTGTATTGGGGGGGTTTATTTTTTAGGTTAGGGCTTTGGGCCTGCAATAGAGCTTAATGCCCTTTTAAGGGCAATGTCCATCCAAATGCCCTTTTCACGGCAATGGGCAGCTTAGCTTCTTTTAGTTAGGCTTTTATTTGGGTGGTTGGTTGTGTGGGTGGTGGGTTTTATTGTTGGGGGTTGTTTGTATTTTTTTTTACAGGTAAAAGAGCTGATTTCTTTGGGGCAATGCCCAGCAAAAGGCCCTTTTAAGGGCTATTGATAGTTTAGTTTAGGCTAGGGTTTTTTTTTATTTTGGGGGGGGCTTTTTTATTTTGATAGGGCTATTAGATTAGGTGTAATTAGTTTAAAGATCTGTAATTTGTTTTTTATTTTCTGTAATTTAGTGTTTGTTTTTGTGATTTAGCTAATGTAATGTAATTTATTTAATTGTATTTAATTTAGTTAATTTATTTAATTGTAGTGTAGTGTTAGGTGTTATTGTAACTTAGGTTAGGTTTTATTTTACAGGTAAATTTGTATTTATTTTAGCTAGGTAGTTATTAAATAGTTAATAACTATTTAATAACTATTCTACCTAGTTAAAATAAATACAAACTTGCCTGTACAATAAAAATAAACCCTATGCTAGCTACAATGTAACTATTAGTTATATAGTAGCTAGCTTAGGGTTTATTTTATAGGTAAGTATTTAGTTTTAAATAGGAATAATTTAGCTAATGATAGTAATTTTATTTAGATTTATTTAAATTATATTTAAGTTAGGGGGTGTTAGGGTTAGGGTTAGACTTAGATTTAGGGGTTAATATATTTAATATAGTGGCGGCGACGTTGGGGGTGGCAGATTAGGGGTTAATAAGTGTAAGATTAGGGGTGTTTAGACTCGGGGTTCATGTTAGGGTGTTAGGTGTAAACATAACTTTAGTTTCCCCATAGGAATCAATGGGACTGCGTTACTGAGTTTTACGCTGCTTTTTGGCAGGTCTTAGACTTTTTCTCAGCTGGCTCTCCTCATTGATGACTATGGGGAAATCGTGCACGAGCATGTACGACCAGCTCACCGCTGACTTAAGCAGCGTTGGTATTGAAGTGCGGTATGGAGCACAATTTTGCTCAACACTCACTTCTTGCCTTTTAATGCCGGTTTGTAAAAACCTGTAATACCAGCACTGCATATAAGTGACCCGTGAGAGAAAACTGCTCGTTAGCACCGCACAGCTCATAACGCAAGACTCGTAATCTGGCCAATAGAATCTGATGGCAGATAGGAATCATTAGGCTCACCCAGCCTGTCATTTTCTCTTGACAGTCAAAGTTATCCATCTTTTAATTCTTTTCTACGTTAAACCTACAGAACAGATATTCCTTTAATGTACAATTATTTCTGGAAGTGCTCAGTATATCGCTATTCTTCTTTCATTTCCATTAGGACTTCTGCTTTAAAGGCATTAGTAGTACTTCAAAGGAATTATTAAGTCGATATGGAATGTGCAAAATAAAGATACACACCATAAACCCATACATAAAGCTTTGCTATGCTAATTACACTGTTACATGTTTAAGATACTCAGACAGGGCAGGCACAGTGCAGGGTGCCTGCCAAAACATGCATATAGCTAGTGTATACTACACATGTTTCTAAAATTACAATATTTATCCAGACAAGCAGTTCTCATAATCATTCCTTCTTTGTACATCCAAATACACAACATTCACTTCCTCCTTTCTGTATGCAAAAAACACTTAAACAATACTAATGGAGTTGACAAAGCAGTGTGCACGCCACATGCATAGCAACTTAAAGGACCAGTCAACACAGTAGATTTGCATAATCAACAAATGCAAGATAACAAGACAATACAATAGCACTTAGTCTGAACTTCAAATGAGTAGATTTTTTTTTTCCTGACAATTTTAAAAAGTAATGTCTTTTTCCACTCCCCCTGTACCATGTGACAGCCATCAGCCATTCACAAATGCATACACGTACCATGTGACAGCCATCAGCCATTCACAAATGCATACACACTTAATCTTGCACATGCTCAGTAGGAGTTGGTGACTTAAAAAGTTTAAATATAAAAATAAGTAAATTGGAAAGTTGTTTAAATTGGCTGCTCTATCTGAATAATGAAAGTTTAATTTTGATTGAGTGTCCCTTTAAAAAACATAAAGTGACCTATCACTTACAAATAACTATACTGTCCTATAACAAATATAAAATGTAGTAGGTAAGTCACAGTCATTATGATTTATGAACCTTCATCTCTGTCTGTGACCTCTAATATATGCCTAAGACAAAAGTTCTTCCAGTTGTCCATATACGTGTTTGTTTGTCTAGTATGTAGTCACTCTGTATTAATAAATGAGATACAACAGATACAAATGTAAATATAGTTGAAATAAAGCCACAAAATCATGTACTGTAATACCATAGAATTAGCCTGGGACAGTAAAGCTTGAGAGCCATAACTCTTCCTAGGGGACCAGCAGGTTGGATATTCTAGGCTTTTGTCTTTAGAAATAGCACTACCTTTATAAGATGGCTTCCACCAAAAATAGTGCAGTATGTAAGGTAAGGTAGGGTAAACTGTACATGGCAGAAGCTGAAAGCATATCTAGTGCAGCTGTATGCAGGATTTGCTTTCATTTCTTCCCCTCATTTTATACTCTGCTTGTTTCTCAGTGAGCTCCAGTGACACAGCAGTGCTAAATAAATGTGATGAGCATCACATTGGAGAGAGTATTGTAAAATGTGCAGTAGATAGTGACACAGCAGTGCTAAATAAATGTGATGAGCATCACATTGGAGAGAGTATTGTAAAATGTGCAGTAGTGACACAGCAGTGCTAAGTAAATGTGATGAGTATCACATTGGAGAGAGTATTGTAAAATGTGCAGTAGTGACACAGCAGTGCTAAATAAATGTGATGAGCATCACATTACAGAGAGTATTTTAAAATGTACAGTAGTGACACAGCAGTGCTAAATAAATGTGATGAGCATCACATTGGAGAGAGTATTGTAAAATGTGCAGTAGTGACATAGCAGTGCTAAATAAATGTGATGAGCATCACATTGGAGAGAGTATTGTAAAATGTGCAGTAGATAGTGACACAGCAGTGCTAAATAAATGTGGTGAGCATCAGATTGAAGAGAGTATTGTAATATGTGCAGTAGATACTGACACAGCAGTGCTAAATAAATGTGGTAAGCATCACACTGGATTCTCTCCAGTGTGATGCTCACCACATTTATTTAGCACTGCTATGTCACTATCTGCTGCCAAAGTACAATACTCTCTTCAATCTGATGCTCACCACTTGTATTTAGCACTGTTATGTCACTATCTGCTGCAGAAGGTACAATTCTCTCTCCAGTGTGATGCTTACCACCTGTATTTAGCACTGCTATGTCACTATCTGCTGCACAACGTACAATACTCTCTCCAGTGTGTGGGGCTTTCTGTGTGTGTGTGTGGGGGGGGCTATCTGTGTGTGTGGGGGGGCTATCTGTATTTGTGGGGGGGACTATCTGTGTATGTGGATGTATGTGTATATAAGTATCTCTATGTGTGTATTATATCTGTGCACTGTGTTTGTGTGGTACAGTGCATTGCCCCATTTTTGTGTGTGGGGGGCTATCTGTGTGTGTGTGTGTGGGGCTATCTGTGTGTGTGTGGGGGGGCTATCTGTGTGTGTGGGGGGGCTATCTGTGTGTGTGGGGGGGGGGCTGTGTGTGTGTGGGGGGGGCTATCTGTGTGTGTGGGGGGGCTATCTGTGTGTGTGTGGGAGGCTATCTGTGTGTGTGGGGGGGGGGCTGTGTGTGTGTGTGGGGGGGTGGGGCTATCTGTGTGTGGGGGGGGGGGCTAGCTGTGTGTTTGTGTGGGGGGGGGGGCTATGTGTGTATGTGGATGTATGTGATGCTTACCACCTGTATTTAGCACTGCTATGTCACAATCTGCTGCACAAGGTACAATGCTCTCTCTGGTGTGATGCTCACCACTTGTATTTAGCACTGCTATGTCAATATCTGCTGCACAAGGTACAATACTCTCTCCAGTGTGTGGGGCTATCTGTGTGTGGGGGGGCTATCTGTGTGTGTGTGGGGGGGACTATCTGTGTATGTGGATGTATGTGTATATAAGTATCTCTATGTGTGTATTATATCTGTGCACTGTGTTTGTGTGGTACAGTGCATTGACCCATTTGTGTGTGTGTGGGGGGCTATCTGTGTGTGTGTGGGGGGGCTATCTGTGTGTGTGTGGGGGGGTATCTGTGTGTGTGGGGGGGTATCTGTGTGTGTGTGTGGGGGGCTATCTATGTGTGTGTGGGGGGGGGTATCTGTGTGTGTGTGGGGGGGCTATCTGTGTGTGTGTGTGGGGGGGGGCTATCTGTGTGTGAGGGGGGGCTATCTGTGTGTGTGGGGGGGCTATCTGTGTGTGTGTGTGGGGGGCTATCTGTGTGTGTGTGTGGGGGGGGGGGGCTATCTGTGTGTGTGTGGGGGGAGCTATCTGTGTGTGTGTGGGGGGCTGTGTGTGTGTGTGTGTGGGGGGGCTATCTGTGTGTGGGGGGGCTGTGTGTGGGGGGGGCGGGGCTATGTCACTATCTGCTGCACAAGGTACAATACTCTCTCCAGTGTGTGGGGCTATCTGTGTGTGTGTGGGGGGAGCTATCTGTGTGTGTGGGGGGGGCTATCTGTGTGTGTGTGGGGGGGACTATCTGTGTATGTGGATGTATGTGTATATAAGTATCTCTATGTGTGTATTATATCTGTGCACTGTGTTTGTGTGGTACAGTGCATTGCCCCATTTGTGTGTGTGTGGGGGGCTATCTGTGTGTGGGGAGGGGGGGCTGTGTGTGTGTGTGTGTGTGGGGGGGGCTATCTGTGTGTGTGGGGGGGCTATCTGTGTGTGTGGGGGGGCTGTGTGTGTGTGTGGTGGCGGGGCTATCTGTGTGTGTGGGGGGGCTATCTGTGTGTGTGGGGGCTATCTGTGTGTGTGTGGGGGGGCTATCTGTGTGAGTGGGGGGGGGCTGTGTGTGTGTGGGGGGCTATCTGTGTGTGGGGGGCTATCTGTGTGTGGGGGGCTATCTGTGTGTGGGGGCGGGGCTATCTGTGTGTGGGGGGGCTAGCTGTGTGTTTGTGTGGGGGGGGCTATGTGTGTATGTGGATGTATGTGTATATAAGTATCTCTGTGTGTGTATTATATCTGTGCATTACTGTAAATGATTTTTCTCCCATATTTTTGGAAAAAATGTTGGGGGCGGAGATTGGGCGGGGTTGGGGGCGGGGATAAAGGGCCCCATTTTGTCATCCTGCCTTGGGCCCCGCAATGGCTAGGGCCTGCCCTGTAGGAGTGGGCGTGGCTATGTCAGCAGTTCACATCGTAGGAGTTCACAGAGCAGAATGACAACTGGAAATAAACATTATTGGCCCAAAACGGCAGCTCAGTTATGTACATAATATATAAGAAAAAGAAGCACAGAGGCGCCAACATGGCCTAGTAACCATGCCGTGACGTTACTAGGCCATGTTGGCGCCTCTGTGCTTCTTTTTCTTATAGATCACGCCACACCAGGATGACCGTCCTATGACAGAGAGCTGCCTTCTTTCTTTTGGATTATTCTTTGTGCGGACATTTTGTTATTTGATTATACCAATATCATCTGGGTCCACTTGTGAGCATATCATCTCTAATAATCTGATATAAGTGTGCTAGGTTTATTGTATATTCTCTTAATTATCTGTATATATTTGCTTACCTGTTTGCTGCTTATTGTTAGCGCCCCCTAGGAGTGTGGTGTATGTTCTATATGCACCACCCTCCTTATATCTTTTGTTATGTACATAATATATGTGCTTGCAATATTGTAGGTATGCAGATTCCCTGTGTATTGCACATGCGAGCACTCACACAAGTTACAATACCGAAATTGAGGACCATAGCTTATTGAAATATTTAAATTTCATGATCAGTGCTGCAGCGCTATTGGAGGAATAGCTGGCATTTTCTGCAACTCCAGCCTAAATTTATGGGCGGTCGTTACGGCTGTTTACAGGGGAAAATAAAATATAATTTGTTTACACATTAAAGTTTTGTTTAAGGTAAGAATCAGTAGTTTTTAATCTAGGACACCATAACTAAGTGATTATGTATTCTGTGTTACATTCCAAAAGTAAAGATTTCTAACCCTTTAAATCAGCTTAAATATCTGTTTAGTTGCAGGCACTTATTTAGGATTTTTTTTTCTTCTTCCCACAATTAAATTATTAGTTTTACTATGAGGATAGCTTCAGTTAGCTTAAATACTTTTAAAATTGCAGATACTGATTTAGAAGATGTGCTAGATTACAAGTTTTGCGTTATGAGCTGTGCGGTGCTAACGAGCATTTTTTTCTCACCGCTCACTTTCCTACAGCTCTGGTATTACAGGTTTTTACAAACCCGGCGTTAAAAGGCAAGAAGTGAGCGTTGAGCAAAATTTTGCTCATTACCGCACTCCAATACCAGCGTTGCTTAAGTCAGCAGTGAGCTGGTGTAACGTGCTCGTGCACGATTTCCCCATAGGAATCAACAGGGAGAGGCGGCTAAGAAAAAGTCTAACACCTGCAAAAAAGCAGCGTAAAACTCAGTAACGCAGCCCCATTGATTCCTATGGGGAAACACATTTTATGTTTACACCTAACACCCTAACATGAACTCCGAGTCTAAACACCCCTAATCTTACACTTATTAACCACTAATCTGCCGCCCCCGACATTGTCACCACCTACATTATATTTTTAACCCCTAATCTGCCGCTCCGGACACCGCCGCCACCTACATTATATGTATTAACCCCTAATCTGCTGCCCCAACATCGCCGACACCTACATTATATTTATTAACCCCTAATCTCCTGCCCCCAATGTCGCCGCAACCCACCTACACTTATTAACCCCTAATCTCCCGTCCCCAACGTCGCCGCCACTATAATAAACATATTAACCCCTAAACCGCCGCCCTCCCGCCTCGCAAACATTAGTTAAATATTATTAACCCCTAATCTGCCGTCCCTAACATTGCTGCCACCTACCTACCTTTATTAATCCTGATTGGAACAGCCAATAGAATGCGAGCTTAATCCTATTGGCTAATTGCATCAGCCAAGAGGATTTTTTCTACCTTAACGTCACTTAAAGGAACCGTCATTCAGTAAGAAGACTTTGTTTGAAGAGGATGCTCCGCGTTGGATGTCTTGAAGATGGACCCGCTCCGTGTCGGATGGATGAAGATAGAAGATGCTGTCTGGATGAAGACTTCTGCCCGTCTGGAGGACCACTTCGCCCGGCTTGGATGAAGACTTCTCCCGGCTTCGTTGAGGACTTCAGCCCGTTTGGATGAAGACTTCTGCCGCTTCCTTGAGGATGGATGTCTGGTCTTCAGAACAGTAAGTCGATCTTCAGGGGGTTAGTGTTAGGTTTTTTTTAAGGGTGTATTGGGTGGGTTTTATTTTTTAGAGTAGGGTTTGGGCCGCAAAAGAGCTAACTGCCCTTTTAAGGGCAATGCCCATCCAAATGCCCCTTTCAAGGCAATGGGGAGCTTAGGTTTTTTTAGATAGTATTTTATTTGGGGGGTTGGTTGTGTGGGTGGTGGGTTTACTGTTGGGGGGGTTGTTTGTATTTTTTTTTCAGGTAAAAGAGCTGATTTCTTTGGGGCAATGCCCCGCAAAAGGCCCTTTTAAGGGCTATTGATAGTTTAGTTAAGGCTAGGGTGTTTTTTTTAGGGGGGGGGCTTTTTTTATTTTGCTAGGGCTATTAGATTAGGTGTAATTAGTTTAAATATCTTGTAATTTGTTTGTTTATTATTTTTTGTAATTTAGTGTTTGTTTATTTTGTACTTTAGCTAATTTAATTTATTTAATTGTTTTTAATTTAGTTAATTTATTTAATTGTAGGGTTAGGTTAGGTGTTATTGTAACTTAGGTTAGGTTTTATTTTACAGGTACTTTTGTATTTATTTTAGCTAGGTAGTTATTATATAGTTAATAACTATTTAATAACTATTCTACCTAGTTAAAATAAATACAAACTTGCCTGTAAAATAAAAATAAACCCTAAGATAGATACAATATAACTATTAGTTATATTGTAGCTAGCTTAGGGTTTATTTTATAGGTAAGTATTTAGTTTTAAATAGAAATTATTTAGTTAATGATATTAATTTTTATTTATATGTATTGTAATTATATTTAAGTTTGGGGGTGTTAGGGTTAGACTTAGGTTTAGGGGTTAATAAATTTAGTATAGTGGCGGCGACGTTGGGGATGGCAGATTAGGGGTTAATAAATGTAGGTAAGTGGCGGCGATGTTAGGGACGGCAGATTAGGGGTTAATAATAATTAACTAGTGTTTGCGAGGCGGGAGTGCGGCGGTTTAGGGGTTAATATGTTTATTCTAGTTGCACAGTCCAAAGGTGAGCACAGCACAGAGGTCTGGGTGCACAGGAGACCAGGGGCACTGCCACAGCCCCCCAACAATCTGCAAATAGCACACACAAAGTGGAACTCCAGCACTCCAATAATAGAAAAAGGCAATTTATTAAGCAACGTTTCGGGGTCACAGCCCCTTCCTCATGCTATATCTTTATTTAACAACACACCACCATTTAAATACCCTCCACAAGGCGCCAAAATACACCTACATTGGGGAAATTTCTCCCTCTAGTGGTCATTTATGGTTATTATACCAGATGTATATACTATTTCCTTAGGGATATATACTACTAATTTAAAAACAATATACAATGTATACTACTATAGAAAAATATAAGACAATATCAAAAATACATAAATGTATGAAAAAAACAAAGCGTACAAAGTTCCAAAGGGATGAGGACGACTATCGCTCAGGCAGAGTGTACCGTTGGCGAGGTAACCAGGGAAACCGGGGCGCAGTAGGACCCAGAGGGAGACGCAGATACGGCCAACGAAGATTACATCAGAGTAAAGCGTCAGGAACGTCAAGCACACATGAGACGTCATCACAGTCCTCCCCTTTGGATACGTCAAGCAGCGAGGAAAGCGCCGGAACCGCAGGGCAGGCAAGAAACACCGCAGACAAAGCAGGAGAAATGCGGAGATCAGAACGGAGGAGGCAGAAGAAGAAGAAGTACTGACAAAGGACTCTGTGAGTAGTTATACTGCACCTAAGGACATTGTCATTAATGCCTCCTCCTATGTAATATCTGAGGATGAAAGTAAAATGCTCAATAAGGGATTATCCTTTTGCCCTTATCGTAATACCAATTTTTTTGAAGTGGATAAAGATTTGCATAGATTTTTTCGAAACATTAAATAAAAAATTTGGTTTCAACAGCAGAATTGTGGTAAAGAGGTATATGTTGCAGATACAGCCAATGAATGGTCCCTTAAAAATCTCAACCTTAGGAAAAAGAGTAAGTTTAACCCTAATATAAGTGAACATGGGGTTAATACCTTTATCAAATTGGTACAAAATGGGGTGTCACAATTTAAAGATCAATATAAGAAAAAAGACCATTCAAAAATTTGGCACAAAGGTAATAGAATTGAATTATCTAACTTTTCAAAAACAGACAAAAATTCATTAGAGAACTTAAAAAAGAACAGTGACATCATATTCAAGGGGGCAGACAAAGGTGGTGCCACTGTCATTATGGACAGAGCATATTATATCAAGGAGGCACTATCACAATTAGGAGATAGGGATACATATGAGACACTGAAACAGAATCCATTGAATATTATACAGAAGGAAATCACAGGTATTTTGCAGAGAGCAGTAGATAGAAATACCATAGATAACAAACTTATGGATTTCTTAAATGTAAATAATCCACGTAACCCTATCTTCTATACTGTACCAAAAGTCCACAAGGACAGTCAGAGACCACCAGGGAGACCTATTGTCTCGAGTGTGGACTCGGTATACACAAATATTTCCAAGTTCCTTGATAGAATACTTCAGCCAGAAGTGATTAAGATGGCAAGTTATTTAAAAGACACCAACCACTTTCTGGAAAAAACAAAGGCCCTAGAATTTCCAAGTGACAAATATCTCCTGTTCACCATGGATGTGAAAAGTCTTTACTCCTCAATAAAACATGAAACAGGGATAGCTGTTATAAGAAAGACATTGATGGTGGACAGGGGATATGGTCATGGTCAGGTAAATTTTATTGAAGATCTTTTGAGATTGATCCTTTACTGGAACTATTTTTTGTTTCAGAACCAGTGGTATGTCCAGACAAGAGGCACTGCTATGGGCTCTAACGTTGCCCCATCATACGCCAATCTCTTCATGAAGGAAATTGAAGAAAATTGTGTATATCAAAATGCATTATTTAGAGAGTATGGGGCAGTATGGCTCCGCTACATTGATGATGTGTTTGGCGTATGGTGGGGCAGTGTGGAGTCCCTCTTACAGTTTGTTAAAGAGCTTAATATAGAAGTAAGAGGTTTAGAGTTTACTGTAAACTACAGTGAGGAACACGTAGCCTTTTTAGACACGAAAGTCATCAAAGCAGGTAGACTTCTGGAGTTTGATCTGCACTGTAAAGAAACAGACAAAAATAACCTCCTACTATATAATAGTTTTCACCCCAGAAATTTGATAGAGTCACTCCCTAGGAGTCAACTACTCAGAGTAGATAGGATTGTGAGCTCAAATGACAGGAAGTCCCACAGGTTTAAAGAAATGAAGGAAAGTTCACTAATAGGGGATACCCTGACAAACTATTGGATAATACTCTAACTGAATTGGATAGAACTAAGATTAGGAACACGGACAAGAATATGGATAGAATGGTTTTTGTAAGCCAATATAATCCACTCAGTAACAAAATAGCTAAACTAATATGCCAGAATTGGCATATTTTGGAGGAATGCAACAAGGGAGTCACACATTTTAAAAAACCACCACTCATGGACTATAAAAGGGTTAAGAGCCTAAGGGACCAGCTTGTTAAAACAGATTTGGGGACCATGGGTAAAATACAACAGACACTCACTGGTAAAAAGAGAGTAGGTACTTTCCCTTGTTACAATTGCATGAGTTGCCATTCGATTATTAAAGGAGAAAATTTCCATCACCCTCAAAGTGGTAGGAAATATAATATTAAAGGTTTTTATACCTGTGAGACAACTCATGTAATTTACCTCATTAAATGCCCATGTTCTTTGGTATATATCGGTGAGACTACTCGTAAGGCCCGTGACCGTATGAGTCAGCACAGGTCAAACATCAGGTGTAAGAACAAAGAGGCTCCAGTCTCAAGTCATTTCTTAGAGAAAGGACATAGTGTCAGCCAGATGAGGTGGCAGATAATAGACCATGTAGGCCCTAATAGAAATGGAGTGGATAGGGAACGACTCCTCCAACAAAGGGAAATGTGGTGGATACACCAACTAGCTACACTACAACCTAGGGGTCTTAACAGAGACTATGATTTGTCTTGTTTTTTCTAAAGTATTATATACTTTCTCTAAGGAACATATTTCTCTAAGTAGTTTATCCTATGTTTGAATATTGCATAACAAGATTTTAATCTAATAATAGTCTGCCTTTTACATAGACTTCCCCCCTATGACTATCCAAATAGCTACAAGATTATTTTGGGAAATTGTGCTTTGAGAAAGTGAACTAATGTCAATTGTGTTAGAGTAAAACATACAAAAAATGTAACAATCTGCATCTACGTATATTTTTTATACATTTGTAAATTTTTCATACATGTATGTATTTTTGATATTGTCTTATATTTTTCTATAGTAGTATACATTGTATATTGTTTTTAAATTAGTAGTATATATCCCTAAGGAAATAGTATATACATCTGGTATAATAACCATAAATGACCACTAGAGGGAGACATTTCCCCAATGTAGGTGTATTTTGGCGCCTTGTGGAGGGTATTTAAATGGTGGTGTGTTGTTAAATAAAGATATAGCATGAGGAAGGGGCTGTGACCCCGAAAAGTTGCTTAATAAATTGCCTTTTTCTATTATTAGAGTGCTGGAGTTCCACTTTGTGTGTGCTATTTATTCTAGTTGCGGCGATGTCCGCAGCGGCAGATTAGGGGTTAAAAATTTTATTTTAGTATTTGCGATGCAGGAGGGCCTCGGTTTAGGGGTTAATAGGTAGTTTATGGGTGTTAGTGTACTTTTTAGCACTTTAGTTATGAGTTTTATGTTACGGCGTTTATATATATATATATATATATATATATATATATATATATATATATATACACAATGCCTTGAAAAAGTTTTCACCCCCCTTGACTTTTTACCTATTTTGTTACATTACAGCCTTAAGTTCAATGTTTTATTAATCTGAATTTTATATGATGGAACACAATAGTCTAAATTGGTGAAGTGAAATGAGAAAATATATACATAAAACTATTTTTTAGAAATAGAAAACAGAAAATTGGCATTGCGTATGTATTCACCCCCTTTGTTATGAAGCCCATAAAAAGCTCTGGTGCAACCAATTACCTTCAGAAGTCCCATAATTAGTGAAATGATGTCCACCTGTGTGGAATCTAAGTGTCACATGATCTGTCATTACATATACACACCTTTTTTGAAAGGCCCCAGAGGCTGCAACAACTAAGCAAGAGGCACCACTAACCAAACACTGCCATGAAGACCAAGGAACTCTCCAAACATGTAAGGGACAATGTTATTGAGAAGTACAAGTCAAGGTTAGGTTATAAAAAAATATCCAAATCTTTGATGATCCCCAGGCGCACCATCAAATCTATCATAACCAAATGGAAAGAACATGGCACAACAGCAAACCTGCCAAGAGACGGCCGCCCACCAAAACTCACGGACCGGGCAAGGAGGGCATTAATCACAGAGGCAGCACAGAGACCTAGGGTAACCCTGGAGGAGCTGCAGAGTTCCACAGCAGAGACTGGAGCATCTGTACATAGGACAACAATAAGCCGTACGCTCCATAGAGTTGGGCTTTATGGCAGAGTGGCCAGAAGAAAGCCATTACTTTCAGCAAAAAACAAAATGGCACATTTTGAGTTTGCGAAAAGACATGTGGGAGACTCCCAAAATGTATGGAGGAAGGTGCTCTGGTCTGATGAGACTAAAATTGAACTTTTCGGCCATCAAAGAAAACGCTATGTGTGGCGCAAACCCAACACATCAAATCACCCAAAGAACACCATCCCCAAAGTGAAACATGGTGGTGGCAGCATCATGCTGTGGGGATGTTTTTCAGCAGCCGGGACTAAGAAACTGGTCAGAGTTGAGGGAAAGATGGATGGTGCTAAATACAGGGATATTCTTGAGCAAAACCTGTACCATTCTGTGCGTGATTTGAGGCTAGGACGGAGGTTCACCTTCAAGCAGGACAATGACCCCAAACACACTGTTAAAGCAACACTTGAGTGGTTTAAGGGGAAACATGTAAATGTGTTGGAATGGCCTAGTCAAAGCCCAGACCTCAATTCAATAGAAAATCTGTGGTCAGACTTAAAGATTGCTGTTCACAAGCGCAAACCATCCAACTTGAAGAAGCTGGAGCAGTTTTGCAAGGAGGAATGGGCAAAAATCCCAGTGGTAAGATGTGGCAAGCTCATAGAGACTTATCCAAAGCGACTTGGAGGTGTGATTGCCGCAAAAAGTGGCTCTACAAAGTATTGACTTTAGGGGGGTGAATAGTTATGCACTGACTTTTTCTGTTATTTTGTCCTATTTTTTGTTTGCTTCACAATAAAAAAAAAAGAAATCTTCAAAGTTGTGGGCATGTTCTATAAATTAAATGATGCAAATCCTCAAACAATCCATATTAATTCCAGGTTGGGAGGTAACAAAACACGAAAAATGCCAAGGGGGGGTGAATACTTTTGCAAGGCATTGTGTATATATATATATATATATATACATAAATACATATGTAAACAAATATAAGCATGCCATACTGCTGATGTCATGTGACATGGGGGGCACACACAGTCAGTCCTAATACTGTCACAGTCAAAAGTTCTCTGCTTATATTTATTTGTGAGAAACTGTGCAAGACCGTGCCGGTGTCATGTGACATGCCAAGCTAGTACCATGTGATGGTTTAGCTGTGCACTGTGTAGCACTGAATGCAAAGCCCTAACTCGGAATCCAGCCAAACCCACTGCATCAGAAAAGGTCCTGCTGGGGATACCACTGTTACCAGGTTACTGCTCTGGTGGTGGGGATTGTTCAGGGTAGGGCTGACTTTAGGCGCATGCAGCAGAAAGCTGGAGCGGAAGGCACGTGAGGATTTGAACATCTGTGCAGCTGCAGACACTGCTTTCTTCAGTCTTGAGGCTGTCTGACTCGTCTCACACTGTATCCCTGCAGCCTTGGACAGACAGCATCCAGTCTACTTGTCCCCTTAGCCCTGCTCTTTCTGCTGTGGCCCTCAGATCATTTAACTGAAGTTTGTTAGGGGAACAGTGCTTTGTAGAAAGGTGTCAGTGGGAAGAATAAGTGAGTGCACACATGCCCCTCCCCATGCAGCATCATCTAGTGCAGTGTGAGAGGGAACTTGTTCCTAGCAGACAACTAACAAGATATTGTAGTAGGTTATACAATTAAGTATAAGTAGCTTAAGTCTGCATGAAAATTAATATTTCTGCTCTGAGAGACAATATGTAAAGAAACATTTGTGGGTAAATCAAATATTACGAATCACATTCATACAAATAACTTTATTGAAATAACTATG
This sequence comes from Bombina bombina, assembly GCF_027579735.1. Lineage (NCBI taxonomy): Eukaryota > Metazoa > Chordata > Amphibia > Anura > Bombinatoridae > Bombina > Bombina bombina. Next base: position 56,403,078 of record NC_069509.1, read on the forward strand.
GCCTAGATTTGGAGTTCGGCGGTAAAAGGGCTGTTAACGCTCCGCGGGCTTTTTTCTGGCCGCACCATAAAATTAACTCTGGTATCGAGAGTTCAAACAAATGCTGCGTTAGGCTCCAAAAAAGGAGCGTAGAGCATTTTTACCGCAAATGCAACTCTCGATACCAGAGTTGCTTACGGACGCGGCCGGCCTCAAAAACGTGCTCGTGCACGATTCCCCCATAGGAAACAATGGGGCTGTTTGAGCTGAAAAAAAACCTAACACCTGCAAAAAAGCAGCGTTCAGCTCCTAACGCAGCCCCATTGTTTCCTATGGGGAAACACTTCCTACGTCTGCACCTAACACTCTAACATGTACCCCGAGTCTAAACACCCCTAACCTTACACTTATTAACCCCTAATCTGCCGCCCCCGCTATCGCTGACCCCTGCATATTTTTTTAAACCCCTAATCTGCCGCTCCGTAAACCGCCGCCACCTACGTTATCCCTATGTACCCCTAATCTGCTACCCCTAACACCGCCGACCCCTATATTATATTTATTAACCCCTAACCTGCCCCCCACAACGTCGCCGACACCTGCCTACACTTATTAACCCCTAATCTGCCGAGCGGACCTGAGCGCTACTATAATAAAGTTATTAACCCCTAATCCGCCTCACTAACCCTATCATAAATAGTATTAACCCCTAATCTGCCCTCCCTAACATCGCCGACACCTAACTTCAATTATTAACCCCTAATCTTCCGATCGGAGCTCACCGCTATTCTAATAAATGGATTAACCCCTAAAGCTAAGTCTAACCCTAACACTAACACCCCCCTAAGTTAAATATAATATTTATCTAACGAAATAAATTAACTCTTATTAAATAACTTATTTCTATTTAAAGCTAAATACTTACCTGTAAAATAAACCCTAATATAGCTACAATATAAATTATAATTATATTATAGCTATTTTAGGATTAATATTTATTTTACAGGCAACTTTGTAATTATTTTAACCAGGTACAATAGCTATTAAATAGTTAAGAACTATTTAATAGTTACCTAGTTAAAATAATAACAAATTTACCTGTAAAATAAATCCTAACCTAAGTTATAATTAAACCTAACACTACCCTATCAATAAAATAATTAAATAAACTACCTACAATTAACCTAACACTACACTATCAATAAATTAATTAAACACAATTCCTACAAATAAATACAATTAAATAAACTAGCTAAAGTACAAAAAATAAAAAAGAACTAAGTTACAGAAAATAAAAAAATATTTACAAACATAAGAAAAATCTTACAACAATTTTAAACTAATTACACCTACTCTAAGCCCCCTAATAAAATAACAAAGCCCCCCAAAATAAAAAATTCCCTACCCTATTCTAAATTAAAAAAGTTACAAGCTCTTTTACCTTACCAGCCCTGAACAGGGCCCTTTGCGGGGCATGCCCCAAGAATTTCAGCTCTTTTGCCTGTAAAAAAAAACATACAATACCCCCCCCCAACATTACAACCCACCACCCACATACCCCTAATCTAACCCAAACCCCCTTAAAGAAACCTAACACTAAGCCCCTGAAGATCTTCCTACCTTGTCTTCACCATACCAGGTTCACCGATCCGTCCTGGCTCCAACATCTTCATCCAACCCAAGCGGGGGTTGGCGATCCATAATCCGGTCCAGAAGAGGCTCCAAAGTCTTCCTCCTATCCGGCAAGAAGAGGACATCCGGACCGGCAAACATCTTCTCCAAGCGGCATCTTCGATCTTCTTCCATCCGGAGCGAAGCGGCAGGATCCTGAAGACATCCAGCGCGGAACATCCATCCGGACCGATGACTGAACGACGAATGACTGTTCCTTTAAGGGACGTCATCCAAGATGGCGTCCCTCGAATTCCGATTGGCTGATAGGATTCTATCAGCCAATCGGAATTAAGGTAGGAATTTCTACCTTAATTCCGATTGGCTGATAGAATCCTATCAGCCAATCGGAATTCGAGGGACGCCATCTTGGATGACGTCCCTTAAAGGAACAGTCATTCGTCGTTCAGTCGTCGGTCCGGATGGATGTTCCGCGCTGGATGTCTTCAGGATCCTGCCGCTTCGCTCCGGATGGAAGAAGATCGAAGATGCCGCTTGGAGAAGATGTTTGCCGGTCCGGATGTCCTCTTCTTGCCGGATAGGAGGAAGACTTTGGAGCCTCTTCTGGACCGGATTATGGATCGCCAACCCCCGCTTGGGTTGGATGAAGATGTTGGAGCCAGGACGGATAGGTGAACCTGGCATGGTGAAGACAAGGTAGGAAGATCTTCAGGGGCTTAGTGTTAGGTTTCTTTAAGGGGGTTTGGGTTATATTAGGGGTATGTGGGTGGTGGGTTGTAATGTTGGGGGGGGGTATTGTATGTTTTTTTTTACAGGCAAAAGAGCTGAAATTCTTGGGGCATGCCCCGCAAAGGGCCCTGTTCAGGGCTGGTAAGGTAAAAGAGCTTGTAACATTTTTAATTTAGAATAGGGTAGGGAATTTTTTATTTTGGGGGGCTTTGTTATTTTATTAGGGGGCTTAGAGTAGGTGTAATTAGTTTAAAATTGTTGTAATATTTTTCTTATGTTTGTAAATATTTTTTTATTTTCTGTAACTTAGTTCTTTTTTATTTTTTGTACTTTAGCTAGTTTATTTAATTGTATTTATTTGTAGGAATTGTGTTTAATTAATTTATTGATAGTGTAGTGTTAGGTTAATTGTAGGTAATTGTAGGTAGTTTATTTAATTATTTTATTGATAGGGTAGTGTTAGGTTTAATTATAACTTAGGTTAGGATTTATTTTACAGGTAAATTTGTTATTATTTTAACTAGGTAACTATTAAATAGTTCTTAACTATTTAATAGCTATTGTACCTGGTTAAAATAATTACAAAGTTGCCTGTAAAATAAATATTAATCCTAAAATAGCTATAATATAATTATAATTTATATTGTAGCTATATTAGGATTTATTTTACAGGTAAGTATTTAGCTTTAAATAGAAATAAGTTATTTAATAAGAGTTAATTTATTTCGTTAGATTTAAATTATATTTAACTTAGGGGGGTGTTAGTGTTAGGGTTAGACTTAGCTTTAGGGGTTAATACATTTATTAGAATAGCGGTGAGCTCCGGTCGGCAGATTAGGGGTTAATAATTGAAGTTAGGTGTCGGCGATGTTAGGGAGGGCAGATTAGGGGTTAATACTATTTATGATAGGGTTAGTGAGGCGGATTAGGGGTTAATACATTTATTATAGTAGCGCTCAGGTCCGCTCGGCAGATTAGGGGTTAATAAGTGTAGGCAGGTGTCGGCGACGTTGAGGGGGGCAGATTAGGGGTTAATAAATATAATATAGGGGTCGGCGATGTTAGGGGCAGCAGATTAGGGGTACATAGGGATAACGTAGGTGGCGGCGATTTGCGGTCGGAAGATTAGGGGTTAATTATTTTAAGTAGCTGGCGGCGACGTTGTGGGGGGCAAGTTAGGGGTTAATAAATGTAATACAGGGGTCGGCGGGGTTAGGGGCAGCAGATTAGGGGTACATAAATATAACGTAGGTGGCGGTCGGCAGATTAGGGGTTAAAAATTTTAATCGAGTGGCGGCGGTGTGGGGGGAGCTCGGTTTAGGGGTACATAGGTAGTTTATGGGTGTTAGTGTACTTTAGGGTACAGTAGTTAAGAGCTTTATGAACCGGCGTTAGCCAGAAAGCTCTTAACTCCTGCTATTTTCAGGCGGCTGGAATCTTGTCGTTAGAGCTCTAACGCTCACTTCGGAAACGACTCTAAATACCGGCGTTAGAAAGATCCCATTGAAAAGATAGGCTACGCAAATGGCGTAGGGGGATCTGCGGTATGGAAAAGTCGCGGCTGAAAAGTGAGCGTTAGACCCTTTAATCACTGACTCCAAATACCAGCGGGCGGCCAAAACCAGCGTTAGGAGCCTCTAACGCTGGTTTTGACGGCTACCGCCGAACTCCAAATCTAGGCCTTAGTTAAATAATAAGAAAAAATAGGATCTCATGCATACATAAGGCTTAGGCATACATTAAAACCACTTGAACCAGGGAAAAAGATCAAGCTCCCAAAATCCCCTTATATTATGAATTATACGTAGCCAGCAGTCACTATATTTGCCTATAAAAAAGCCCTTACAATCCAAGGGCTAGGTTAAGATTATCTAGGTTTAAATCATTTTAAACTAGACTGCAAGGATAAATAAATCAGTTGGAGGCGGGAGAGGATAAATTTAAATGTTAAACTGGAAATGGTGAGGGATAGGAAAAATGGGTTTGCTATTGAATTCAGGGGTGCAAAATCGAATCTAATAATATTAACAGACCCTGAACTCCAGAACCTCAAGCAGTGATATACATCCAAATGTACATAAATGTGTGCAAAAAGACTTGCACGACAAAGAAAAAGTCTGCAGGTAACTGGACTAGTGTAATACTGGACCCATTAAAATAAGTTTAGACAAAGAAAAGTGAGAACAATGTAATAATCAAATCACACACACATCCCCATTTATACTAAATAACTTTATTGAGGAAAAAATAGGAGCCCGACTGGACTCATACTCATGCACACACACACACACTGTTAAAACTAGCTGAAACTCAGAGTAATATGTTTTCCTATCGAAAAGCACGAAAGTGGATAATTGTAGGTTGCTACCAAGGTATACAAATATGTTTAATAATTCACACCAGGGAATACACCAATGATTTATAGACAGTACAAATATAAATCTCTCCTTTATAACAGTCTTTGCAAAAATCACAACCTCCAGGTAAGGAACAATTGCGGTATTATATGATTGTTGTACAGGAGAATCAAAGTATAAGGATAACTAACCAACACAAAAATAAATGTGTCTGGTAGCTAGTTCCAAACTGATTAGAGGTTAGCTATAACTATTTTTTGCAAATATTGCAACTGGCGAATTCGGATCTAAGATATATAAGATCTGCTAATGTTTTTGTGACAACATTAGATTGGTCATACCGTTAGGCTGATATTCTATGTCCCAGTGGCTGTATATGCAAGCACTAGAGTTATTGTATCTGTCCAATAACTAAATAGGGTTTTATGTATCTAATCCAATGTTTGCACCGCTGTTAGCGATGGAAATAACGTAGCAGTAAGTATAATGGGTCACTATCAGTAGCTGTCCCTGTGAGATATACGATTTTCTGTAGTGCTGCGATATTCAAAATCAACAAGTATATTTAAATTTAGCCGTGTTATAAAGTTCAAGGCCAGTATTCAGATATAACAAATTATACGTTCAGCACCAAATCTCACTCTCACTGAAGCCTGAGATCATATATCATTGGCTCCCTATATTCCTTGGTGCAAACATTAGCCTAATCACACACCCTGCACAAATCCACCGGTGTGAGCTAGCTACTTGTATCAATATATATAGCCCATTAATCTAAGTATCGATATATATAGCCCATTAATTTAAGGCGCCAGCCAGTGGCAATATGACAAATAAGCAAAGGCTAAACTGAAAAAGGTCTCTTCTATAGCGGAGACCTATTTACTTTTAACTGTCTATTTGTGGTCGCAACCGTTAACCAAAAGTGCTATGCTGAGTCAGCAATTAAAAAATGCGGGTTACATAACCCGGTACTGGTGCCCCAGTACCGGGTTATGTAACCCGCATTTTTTAATTGCTGACTCAGCATAGCACTTTTGGTTAACGGTTGCGACCACAAATAGACAGTTAAAAGTAAATAGGTCTCCGCTATAGAAGAGACCTTTTTCAGTTTAGCCTTTGCTTATTTGTCATATTGCCACTGGCTGGCGCCTTAAATTAATGGGCTATATATATCGATACTTAGATTAATGGGCTATATATATTGATACAAGTAGCTAGCTCACACCGGTGGATTTGTGCAGGGTGTGTGATTAGGCTAATGTTTGCACCAAGGAATATAGGGAGCCAATGATATATGATCTCAGGCTTCAGTGAGAGTGAGATTTGGTGCTGAACGTATAATTTGTTATATCTGAATACTGGCCTTGAACTTTATAACACGGCTAAATTTAAATATACTTGTTGATTTTGAATATCGCAGCACTACAGAAAATCGTATATCTCACAGGGACAGCTACTGATAGTGACCCATTATACTTACTGCTACGTTATTTCCATCGCTAACAGCGGTGCAAACATTGGATTAGATACATAAAACCCTATTTAGTTATTGGACAGATACAATAACTCTAGTGCTTGCATATACAGCCACTGGGACATAGAATATCAGCCTAACGGTATAACCAATCTAATGTTGTCACAAAAACATTAGCAGATCTTATATATCTTAGATCCGAATTCGCCAGTTGCAATATTTGCAAAAAATAGTTATAGCTAACCTCTAATCAGTTTGGAACTAGCTACCAGACACATTTATTTTTGTGTTGGTTAGTTATCCTTATACATTGATTCTCCTGTACAACAATCATATAATACCGCAATTGTTCCTTACCTGGAGGTTGTGATTTTTGCAAAGACTGTTATAAAGGAGAGATTTATATTTGTACTGTCTATAAATCATTGGTGTATTCCCTGGTGTGAATTATTAAACATATTTGTATACCTTGGTAGCAACCTACAATTATCCACTTTCGTGCTTTTCGATAGGAAAACATATTACTCTGAGTTTCAGCTAGTTTTAACAGTGTGTGTGTGTGTGCATGAGTATGAGTCCAGTCGGGCTCCTATTTTTTCCTCAATAAAGTTATTTAGTATAAATGGGGATGTGTGTGTGATTTGATTATTACATTGTTCTCACTTTTCTTTGTCTAAACTTATTTTAATGGGTCCAGTATTACACTAGTCCAGTTACCTGCAGACTTTTTCTTTGTCGTGCAAGTCTTTTTGCACACATTTATGTACATTAGGATAAATTTAAACCCTGGTAAGCAAATTAAAAAGAAGACTGGGGAGACAGAGCTACTCCAGACGACCCCTGACAAGCGTTTCACACAAACGCTTCCTCAGAGGGGGCGGGCCGCTGCCTTAGCAGCCTATTCGACTGTCCATAAATCCCACCCTCCATTGTGGTAGAAAAAAGGGTTTAATTACGGTTGGCCACATCAATCTGTCCATCATGTAGTAGTGGCCTATGGGGATCGTGGCAACGGCGTCATTGTTGATGGTCAGGCAATGTGTGCTTACACAGGTCACTTTTATATATAATATCTCTTTGTATTCAAAATAACATCTACGCTCTGCGGATAAAACTTGTAGCAGGATGTAAACATGATCATCCAATAGTATTTATCACGTCAAAAACAGCTGCTTCGAGGCACACACACCCCTCTATGATGCAATTCGCATCACGATAATCGTACTGGCTTTTGATTGGCGGTATCCGCCCATTGATGAGAATTACTGATTGTACTCTGCCTGACCGTCAACAATGGCGCCATTGCCACGAACCCTTTTTTCTACCACATTGGAGGGTGGGATTTATGGACAGTCAAATAGGCTGCTAAGGCGGCGACCCGCACCCCCTCTGAGGAAGGGTTTGTGTGAAACACGCTTCAGGGGTCGTCTGGAGTAGCTCTGTCTCTCCAGTCTTCTTTTTAATTTGCTTATCGGGGTCTAAATTTATCCTCTCCCGCCTCCAACTGATTTATTTAGCCTTGCAGTCTAGCTTAAAATGATTTAAACCTAGATAATCTTAAAGGGACAGTATACTGTAAAATCATTTTTCCCTTAATGTGTTTACAATTGCTTTTTTTACCAACTGCAGAGTAAAAAATGTATGAAAATTAGCTTTTTAAGGTTTATTTCTATATATTAAAGCTCTGATTTTGTGTTTTGAAGCCACAGCCTAATAAAATAGGTTGAGCTTGTAGGTATAATCAGATCTCATTACTGTATCACATTGTGCACATATACCTGCTTCTTTATCTTATATGTGTCCTTAAAACAATCACCAATACTTTGAGAGAACAATGGAAAATCAACATTTTATTACCTTATCTCTGCTTTATCACACTGGGAGTGTAATTTCTTCTGCTGGCTGTGTTTACAAAGCTTATCTATAGCTGGTACGCGCGGCCACAAACTTTCAGAATAGGTGGGGATACCACATGCTAAATTAACAATTTCAAATGCCAATATAAGAGTAAAGGAGCTACTTGTAAACAATTTAATACACTCCAGCAGGTAAAGTGGATCATTGGGAACAAATTAAAGGGGAGAACATTTTTGAGTAAACTGTCCCTTTAACCTAGCCTTCGGATTGTAAGGGCTTTTTTATAGGCAAATAAAGGCCTAGATTTGGAGTTCGGCGGTAGCCGTCAAAACCAGCGTTAGAGGCTCCTAACGCTGGTTTTGGCCGCCCGCTGGTATTTGGAGTCAGTGATTAAAGGGTCTAACGCTCACTTTTCAGCCGCGACTTTTCCATACCGCAGATCCCCCTACGCCATTTGCGTAGCCTATCTTTTCAATGGGATCTTTCTAACGCTGGTATTTAGAGTCGTTTCTGAAGTGAGCGTTAGAGCTCTAACGACAAAATTCCAGCCGCCTGAAAATAGCAGGAGTTAAGAGCTTTCTGGCTAACGCCGGTTTATAAAGCTCTTAACTACTGTACCCTAAAGTACACTAACACCCATAAACTACCTATGTACCCCTAAACCGAGGTCCCCCCACATCGCCGCCACTCTATTTAAATTTTTAACCCCTAATCTGCCGACCGCCACCTACGTTATACTTATGTACCCCTAATCTGCTGCCCCTAACCCCGCCGACCCCTATATTATATTTCTTAACCCCTAACTTGCCCCCCACAACGTCGCCGCAAGCTACTTAAAATAATTAACCCCTAATCTTCCGACCGCAAATCGCCGCCACCTACGTTATCCCTATGTACCCCTAATCTGCTACCCCTAACATCGCCGACCCCTATATTATATTTATTAACCCCTAATCTGCCCCCCTCAACGTCGCCGACACCTGCCTACACTTATTAACCCCTAATCTGCCGAGCGGACCTGAGCGCTACTATACTAAAGTTATGAACCCCTAACCCGCCTCACTAACCCTATCATAAATAGTATTAACCCCTAATCTGCCCTCCCTAACATCGCCGACACCTAACTTCAATTATTAACCCCTAATCTGCCGACCGGAGCTCACCGCTATTCTAATAAATGTATTAACCCCTAAAGCTAAGTCTAACCCTAACACTAACACCCCCCTAAGTTAAATATAATTTTTATCTAACGAAATAAATTAACTCTTATTAAATAAATGATTCCTATTTAAAGCTAAATACTTACCTGTAAAATACATCCTAATATAGCTACAATATAAATTATAATTATATTATAGCTATTTTAGGATTAATATTTATTTTACAGGTAACTTTGTAATTATTTTAACCAGGTACAATAGCTATTAAATAGTTAAGAACTATTTAATAGTTACCTAGTTAAAATAATAACAAAATTACCTGTAAAATAAGTCCTAACCTAAGATATAATTAAACCTAACACTACCCTATCAATAAAATAATTAAATAAACTACCTACAATTACCTACAATTAGCCTAACACTACACTATCAATAAATTAATTAAATACAATTCCTACAAATAAATACAATTAAATAAACTAGCTAAAGTACAAAAAATAAAAAAGATCTAAGTTACAGAAAATAAAAAAATATTTACAAACATAATAAAAATATTACAACAATTTTAAACTAATTACACCTACTCTAAGCCCCCTAATAAAATAACAAAGCCCCCCAAAATAAAAAATTCCCTACCCTATTCTAAATTAAAAAAGTTACAAGCTCTTTTACCTTACCAGCCCTGAACAGGGCCCTTTGCGGGGCATGCCCCAAGAATTTCAGCTCTTTTGCCTGTAAAAGAATAAATACAATACCCCCCCCCCAACATTACAACCCACCACCCACATACCCCTAATCTAACCCAAACCCCCCTTAAATAAACCTAACACTAAGCCCCTGAAGATCTTCCTACCTTGTCTTCACCATACCAGGTTCACCGATCCGTCCTGAAGAGCTCCTCCGATGTCCTGATCCAAGCCCAAGCGGGGGCTGAAGAGGTCCATGATCCGGTCAAAGTCTTCATCCAAGCGGGGCAGAAGAGGATCTTCCATCCGATTGAAGTCATCATCCAGGCGGCATCTTCTATGGTCTTCCATCCGGAGCGAAGCGGCAGGATCCTGAAGACCTCCAGCGCGGAACATCCATCCGGACCGACGACTGAACGACGAATGACTGTTCCTTTAAGGGACGTCATCCAAGATGGCGTCCCTCGAATTCCGATTGGCTGATAGGATTCTATCAGCCAATCGGAATTAAGGTATGAATTTTCTGATTGGCTGATGGAATCAGCCAATCAGAATCAAGTTCAATCCGATTGGCTGATCCAATCAGCCAATCAGATTGAGCTCGCATTCTATTGGCTGTTCCGATCAGCCAATAGAATGCGAGCTCAATCTGATTGGCTGATTGGATCAGCCAATCGGATTGAACTTGATTCTGATTGGCTGATTCCATCAGCCAATCAGAAAATTCATACCTTAATTCCGATTGGCTGATAGAATCCTATCAGCCAATCGGAATTCGAGGGACGCCATCTTGGATGACGTCCCTTAAAGGAACAGTCATTCGTCGTTCAGTCGTCGGTCCGGATGGATGTTCCGCGCTGGAGGTCTTCAGGATCCTGCCGCTTCGCTCCGGATGGAAGACCATAGAAGATGCCGCCTGGATGATGACTTCAATCGGATGGAAGATCCTCTTCTGCCCCGCTTGGATGAAGACTTTGACCGGATCATGGACCTCTTCAGCCCCCGCTTGGGCTTGGATCAGGACATCGGAGGAGCTCTTCAGGACGGATCGGTGAACCTGGTATGGTGAAGACAAGGTAGGAAGATCTTCAGGGGCTTAGTGTTAGGTTTATTTAAGGGGGGTTTGGGTTAGATTAGGGGTATGTGGGTGGTGGGTTGTAATGTTGGGGGGGGGGGTATTGTATTTATTCTTTTACAGGCAAAAGAGCTGAAATTCTTGGGGCATGCCCCGCAAAGGGCCCTGTTCAGGGCTGGTAAGGTAAAAGAGCTTGTAACTTTTTTAATTTAGAATAGGGTAGGGAATTTTTTATTTTGGGGGGCTTTGTTATTTTATTAGGGGGCTTAGAGTAGGTGTAATTAGTTTAAAATTGTTGTAATATTTTTATTATGTTTGTAAATATTTTTTTATTTTCTGTAACTTAGATCTTTTTTATTTTTTGTACTTTAGCTAGTTTATTTAATTGTATTTATTTGTAGGAATTGTATTTAATTAATTTATTGATAGTGTAGTGTTAGGTTAATTGTAGGTAATTGTAGGTAGTTTATTTAATTATTTTATTGATAGGGTAGTGTTAGGTTTAATTATATCTTAGGTTAGGACTTATTTTACAGGTAATTTTGTTATTATTTTAACTAGGTAACTATTAAATAGTTCTTAACTATTTAATAGCTATTGTACCTGGTTAAAATAATTACAAAGTTACCTGTAAAATAAATATTAATCCTAAAATAGCTATAATATAATTATAATTTATATTGTAGCTATATTAGGATGTATTTTACAGGTAAGTATTTAGCTTTAAATAGGAATCATTTATTTAATAAGAGTTAATTTATTTCGTTAGATAAAAATTATATTTAACTTAGGGGGGTGTTAGTGTTAGGGTTAGACTTAGCTTTAGGGGTTAATACATTTATTAGAATAGCGGTGAGCTCCGGTCGGCAGATTAGGGGTTAATAATTGAAGTTAGGTGTCGGCGATGTTAGGGAGGGCAGATTAGGGGTTAATACTATTTATGATAGGGTTAGTGAGGCGGGTTAGGGGTTCATAACTTTAGTATAGTAGCGCTCAGGTCCGCTCGGCAGATTAGGGGTTAATAAGTGTAGGCAGGTGTCGGCGACGTTGAGGGGGGCAGATTAGGGGTTAATAAATATAATATAGGGGTCGGCGATGTTAGGGCAGCAGATTAGGGGTACATAGGGATAACGTAGGTTGCGGCGGTTTACGGAGCGGCAGATTAGGGGTTTAAAAAAATATGCAGGGGTCAGCGATAGCGGGGGCGGCAGATTAGGGGTTAATAAGTGTAAGGTTAGGGGTGTTTAGACTCGGGGTACATGTTAGAGTGTTAGGTGCAGACGTAGGAAGTGTTTCCCCATAGGAAACAATGGGGCTGCGTTAGGAGCTGAACGCTGCTTTTTTGCAGGTGTTAGGTTTTTTTTCAGCTCAAACAGCCCCATTGTTTCCTATGGGGGAATCGTGCACGAGCACGTTTTTGAGGCCGGCCGCGTCCGTAAGCAACTCTGGTATCGAGAGTTGCATTTGCGGTAAAAATGCTCTACGCTCCTTTTTTGGAGCCTAACGCAGCATTTGATTAAACTCTCGATACCAGAGTTAAATTTATGGTGCGGCCAGAAAAAAGCCCGCGGAGCGTTAGCAGCCCTTTTACCGCCGAACTCCAAATCTAGGCCATAGTGACTGCTGGCTATAGTGATCTTTTTCCCTGGTTCAAGTGGTTTTAATGTATGCCTAAGCCTTATGTATGCATGAGATCCTATTTTTTCTTGTATAACCTACTACTATCTTGTTAGTTGTCTTGTGCACTGAGCTTTAACTCTGCAGCAGATAGTCTTATATAATATGTATGTATAATTAATGCAAAGAAGTTTGCAAAGAGAAAGAAAAAGACTGCTTATCTCTAAGTGATTATATCACCAAATCCCACAAATATAAGGAATCAAATGTGTATAATAAAATTGTCTCAAAAAACAACATTCAAACTCGCAAAAAACTTTATTGGAGACAAGAGGTTTAGTCCACCTGGACTCGTACAAACACACACACACACTGGTTAAAATTAGCTCAAACTCACAGACTAGTTAATAAATTGTCTGATATGCAATAGAAAAGTTTAAATATAATAAATTGACTGCAATCTTATAATGAAGTAAAGATGTCTCTCATAAGTAATTATGTACTAAGATTGCATTGATATAACTATTGTGTAGGAAAGTTAAGACAGTGAATGTTTAAGCCCCAGATATTGTGCCACAATTAAATAGCCAGGATATGTGAGTATATATCAGTATGGGATATGCACTTCACGGTCTATTCGTTATAACTTTATGCAAACATATAGTGAGTATTATTAAGTATTATGAAGTATGATTTATACACTGTATATCTCAGGGTTAAAATACGGCTATGTTAGTAAGTCGATTAGGTTGCATATGTGAATACCATCATAATAGTAATTTAAGCCAACTCTAAATGAATACCAACATGCCTTGTCAATTATAGCATTGCCCAACGATATAACTGAGTAACTAAATATACCCAATTGCTTGAAGTAGATATTATCAAGACATTTAAACAATAAGTTGCTCAAGCGTGGTGGCAAAAGACCTAGGGCGCGATCCGATATCGATCGCAGTTTGCGGCGCAAGCGAGGGAACCGGCGTCGCCCGCAGTTTCAGCTCGCAACTCGAGCCATCCCATATAAGTCGCCGTCAGATGCTAACGTGCCGTAAGTCTGACAAACCAGCGATGTCCAGAAATCTGCGTAAGTACAAATTTCTGGCGTCGCCAGTGACTTGCGCCACGTTAGAATCTGCCGGCGCCTATAAAACCTGACTAAAGTTTAAAACACCCGCACTGTCTAACACGCCTCCCTAACATAGCCCGCACTGTCTAACACGCCTCCCTAACATAGCCCCACTGTCTAACACGCCTCCCTAACATAGCCCGCACTGTCTAACCCTCTATCCGCTATCCCCCCTCACTAGCCTAACAATAAAAAAGCTATTAACCCCTAAACCGCCGCTCCTTTACCCCGCCGCAACCTAATAAAATTATTAACCCCTAAACCGCCGCTCCCGTACCCCGCCGCCAGCTATATTATATCTATAACCCCCTAAAGTGAGCCCCTAACACCGCCGCCATCTATATTAAAATGATTAACCCCTAATGTAAGCCCCTTACACCGCCGCCATCTCTATTAAAATGATTAACCCCTAATTTAATCTACCTACCCCGCCGCCAGTTATATTATCTATATTAACCCTAAGTATATTATAGTTAATATAGGTATTACATTATATATATTAACTATATTAACCCTAATTATATTAGGGTTAATATAGTTAATATAGTTACTATAGTATTTATATTAACTATATTAACTCTATCTAACCCTAACTAAATTTATATTAAATTAATCTAATTCATTTATAAACTAAAATATTCCTATTTAAATCTAAATACTTACCTATAAAATAAACCCTAAGATAGCTACAATATAATTAATAATTACATTGTAGCTATGTTAGGGTTAATATTTATTTTACAGGTAAATTGTTAATTATTTTAACTAGGTATAATAGATATTAAATAGTTATTAACTATTTAATATCTACCTAGTTAAAATAATTACCCAATTACCTGTAAAATAAATCCTAACCTAAGTTACAAATACACCTACACTATCAATAAATTTAATAAACTACTAACATCTATCTAAAAATACAATTAAATTAACTAAACTAAATTACAAAAAAAAAAAAACACTAAATTACAAAAAATAAAAAAAAGATTACAAGATATTTAAGCTAATTACACCTATTCTAAGCCCCCTAATAAAATAATAAACCCCCAAAATAAAAAAAATTCCCTGCCCTATTCTAAATTCAACAAATTTCAAAGCTCTTTACCTTACCAGCCCTTAAAAGGGCCTTTTGTGGGGCATGCCCCAAAGAATTCAGCTCTTTTGCATACAAGAAATACAATACCCCCCCCCCCATTACAACCCACCACCCACATACCCCTATTCTAAACCCACCCAAACCCCCCTTAAAAAAGCCTAACACTACCCCCCTGAAGATCTCCCTACCTTGTCTTCACCACACCGGGCCGAACTCCTGATCCGATCCGGGCGATGTCTTCCTCCAAGCGGCAAAGAAGAATTCTTCCTCCGGCGACGTCTTCCTCCAAGCGGCAGCAAAGTCTTCATTCTTCCGGCGGCATCTTCAATCTTCTTTCTTCGCTCCGCCGCCGCGGAGCATCCATCCCGGCCGACTGCTGAACTTGGAATGATGTACCTTTAAATGACGTCATCCAAGATGGCGTCCGCCGAATTCCGATTGGCTGATAGGATTCTATCAGCCAATCGGAATTAAGTTAAAAAAATCTGACTGGCTGATTGAATCAGCCAATCAGATTCAAGTTCAATCCGATTGGCTGATCCAATCAGCCAATCAGATTGAGCTCGCATTCTATTGGCTGTTCCGATCAGCCAATAGAATGCGAGCTCAATCTGATTGGCTGATTGGATCAGCCAATCGGATTGAACTTGAATCTGATTGGCTGATTCAATCAGCCAATCAGATTTTTTTAACTTAATTCCGATTGGCTGATAGAATCCTATCAGCCAATCGGAATTCGGCGGACGCCATCTTGGATGACGTCATTTAAAGGTACATCATTCCAAGTTCAGCAGTCGGCCGGGATGGATGCTCCGCGGCGGCGGAGCGAAGAAAGAAGATTGAAGATGCCGCCGGAAGAATGAAGACTTTGCTGCCGCTTGGAGGAAGACGTCGCCGGAGGAAGAATTCTTCTTTGCCGCTTGGAGGAAGACATCGCCCGGATCGGATCAGGAGTTCGGCCCGGTGTGGTGAAGACAAGGTAGGGAGATCTTCAGGGGGGTAGTGTTAGGCTTTTTTAAGGGGGGTTTGGGTGGGTTTAGAATAGGGGTATGTGGCTGGTGGGTTGTAATGGGGGGGGTATTGTATTTCTTGTATGCAAAAGAGCTGAATTCTTTGGGGCATGCCCCACAAAAGGCCCTTTTAAGGGCTGGTAAGGTAAAGAGCTTTGAAATTTGTTGAATTTAGAATAGGGCAGGGAATTTTTTTTATTTTGGGGGTTTATTATTTTATTAGGGGGCTTAGAATAGGTGTAATTAGCTTAAATATCTTGTAATCTTTTTTTTATTTTTTGTAATTTAGTGTTTGTTTTTTTTTTGTAATTTAGTTTAGTTAATTTAATTGTATTTTTAGATAGATGTTAGTAGTTTATTAAATTTATTGATAGTGTAGGTGTATTTGTAACTTAGGTTAGGATTTATTTTACAGGTAATTGGGTAATTATTTTAACTAGGTAGATATTAAATAGTTAATAACTATTTAATATCTATTATACCTAGTTAAAATAATTAACAATTTACCTGTAAAATAAATATTAACCCTAACATAGCTACAATGTAATTATTAATTATATTGTAGCTATCTTAGGGTTTATTTTATAGGTAAGTATTTAGATTTAAATAGGAACATTTTAGTTTATAAATGAATTAGATTAATTTAATATAAATTTAGTTAGGGTTAGATAGAGTTAATATAGTTAATATAAATACTATAGTAACTATATTAACTATATTAACCCTAATATAATTAGGGTTAATATAGTTAATATATATAATGTAATACCTATATTAACTATAATATACTTAGGGTTAATATAGATAATATAGCTGGCGGCGGGGTAGGTAGATTAAATTAGGGGTTAATCATTTTAATAGAGATGGCGGCGGTGTAAGGGGCTTACATTAGGGGTGAATAATATTAATATAGCTGGCGGCGGTATAGGGGGATTAGATTAGGGGTTAATAATTTTTATATAGGTGGCGGCGGTGTAAGGGGTCAGATTAGGGGATAGATAAGGTAGATGGCGGCGGTTTTAGAGGCTCACAGTAGGGGGTTAGTTTATGTAGATGGCGGCGGGGTCCGGGAGCGGCGGTTTAGGGGGTAATAACTTTATTAGGGATTTCGGGGGGGGGGGGGATCGCGGTTGACAGGTAGATAGACATTGCGCATGCGTTAGGTGTTAGGTTTATTTTAGCAGATCGCGGTTGTCAGGGAGATAGACATTGCGCATGCGTTAGGTGTTAGCTTTATTTTCTAGTTAGTTTAGGGAGTTACGGGGCTCCAATAGTCAGCGTAAGGCTTCTTACGGCTGCTTTTTGTGGCGAAGTGAAAATGGAGTAAGTTTTCTCCAATTTCGCCAACGTAAGTCCTTACGCTGCATATTGGATACCAAACTGCGCGGGTTTGGTATACCTGCCTATGGCCCAAAAAACTGCGGGCGACGGCAGAAATATACGCGCGTAACTTCTAGGTTACGCCGTATATGTGATACCAAATCCGCGCAAATATTGGCGTCGCCGGCTTTTGCGGGCGACGCTTTATATCGGATCGACCCCTTAGTGGATACAAAGTATTGTCTTGCTACAAAAAAGCATCTTCTATGATTAACGTTATACTGGCTGATTTTAAAGACGAGCACACAGCTGAGCTAGAAAAGTCTCTACTATATCGGAGACTGTATTAACTAGGGTTGCACCGATACCATTTTTTTAAGACCGAGTACAAGTACCGATACTTTTTTCAAATACTCACCGATACCAATTACCGATACTTTTTTTTAATGTCATGACAGTATACCAAGCACAATACTGTACAGACTAATGATTTAAGATCAATTCTTTATAATTATGAACTGTATCTTAAAATACATTTTGAAATAATAAAACAGTTTTATGTGCTTGATGTCACAAAGTTTACAGAACATGTTTATAAATAAAAATATTACAATAACATATATTAATAATAACAATAAATAACAGCTGCAGCAACTGGGGCTGGAAAGCTACAATTTAAAGGGGGGATTACTGGATGCAAATGGGTTGTAGGGTGCCTATATAACTAATCAATCTGACATTTGTACTTAATACAGAGTCATATAATTTAATTCTGAAAATAATATTGGGGAAGGAGTGTCCCAGTAATCCCCTTTGAGAAAAATGGAGCATTTGCATTCTACTGACTCAACAGAAAATAGGGCTGGTCTTCATATTTTTCCAGGGCTGCTTTTTATTCCCAGTCCAGCCCTGGCTAAGGATGTTCCTCAGAGTACAGTATGTTTTGAGCATAATTGTGCAAGATGAGAACTAGCAGTATAACAGGCAATCTAGCAATTAGAGTCATTTTTCAAACGTTAGTGGCAAGTTCTTATTAAGGAACAGAAGCATCTCTGCATGTTCAGCTATAAGTCTGTTTCTGCTATCAGTAAGGACATTTGACGCAAGGCTGAACAGTCTTTCACTTTTCACACAACTGCATGGGTCAGAAAGATATTTTTGGGCCATTAAATCTCAGTTTGTTAACTACCCAGTACTTCAGGGTTTTATCTGAATGAGGTACAGTGATCTCTCCCAGGTAGGCTTCCAGCTGTAAAGTAGCAGCTTTTGGATCACTGCTCACATACAATAATACAAATAACAGCAATTTGTATTGGCAGAACAGAAGTGAACCATTTTTAGTTAAGTCTCCACTTCAGCTTAAAATGAAATGGGAACATGCAGTTTGAAAAACGCCACAAGATGGCATATGGCTAGGAATTGGAGGTATCGGTTTAAGTATCGGTGCATTTGCACGAGTACAAGTACTCATGCAAATACTTGGTATCGGCACTGATACCGATACTAGTATCAGTATCTGTGCAACCCTAGTATTAACATTATCCTGCACTAAGTACGATTGATCATGTACTAAAAAATATCATCGATCTAAATGAGTGCGCGACTAAGAACAGTGAGGTACTATGACCTCGTGAACAGTGCCCCTGTTTTCTTTCTCTTTGCAAACTTCTTTGCATTAATTATACATACATGTGTATACCACTGTCTTAACTCTAGAATTAAAGGTCCAGCTTATTTATGCAATAATTACTCAACCCTATAATTCTCACTTGTCAAACCCCATTTTCCCTCATCTCCCCTTCCTTATCTAGTCTTATATTATATACTCACATATCACCTAGTATATTACCTAATTATTATAAGACTCCTGTTTTATTAAAATTCTGCCTCCCCTATTTTTGTACTGTGTTTAAAATTGTTCCTAGCAGAGAAGTAAGTGACATGTGCTGCTGTGGCTGATGTATAGTGCCATGCTGATACTTCACACATTAAGGTAAGGTTTATTTTTATAGTTTTATTTTCTCTCTGTCTCAGATTTTACAGCTTCCCATAGTAGTTCTGCTGCTCCAGTCAGTAAACTTATATTTGTCTGCACCTCTATGCTTCTTTCTCAGTCTTTACCTTGCTTTGCTCCTGTTGGCTGCCCTAAATCTCTTTAGCCAGCCCTAAATCTCTTTAGCCAGCTAACTTCACACCAGAATCACATTCAAAAGTATCAGCTTGATTGATTAGATCATCCATATCTGATCTTGTTCTCCCCAAATGTCAAGATTCCCCCTTACAGGTCAGACACACCTCAGTATACTGCACAGTGCACACAAACTTTGTATTTTTAATATTGGCCCCAGTACAGATTACTAGAGCCTTTTCCATTTTCATTGGGGAAAAAAACACCCCATCTAAATTAATTCTGTGAGATGCCGTTTAGTTTATTTAATGTGTGCTGTTTGTTATGCCGTGTAGTTATATTTTTATGTATACTGTAAAGTATGTGTGTGTAAGAGGGAATGTGTGTGTTTGTGTGTACATGTATATGTGTATGCTCTGGAGAGTGTGTTTTGTGTGTACGTGTATATGCTCTGGCGAGTGAGTGTTTGTGTGTACATGTGTATGTGTATGCTCTGGAGAGTGTGGAGTGTGTGTTTGTGTGTACATGTGTATGCTCTAGAGAGTGTGTGTTTGTGTGTACATGTGTATGCTCTGGAGAGTGTATGTTTGTACATGTGTATGCTCTGGAGAGTGTGTGTTTGCGTGTACATGTGTATGCTCTGGAGAGTGTGTTTGTGTGTACATGTGTATGTGTATGCTCTGGAGAGTGTGGAGTGTGTGTTTGTGTGTACATGTGTATGCTCTGGAGAGTGTGTGTTTGTGTGTACATGTGTATGCTCTGGAGAGTGTGTGTTTGTTTGTACATGTGTATGCTCTGGAGAGTGTGTGTTTGTGTGTACATGTATATGTGTATGCTCTGGAGAGTGTGTGTGTGTGTACATGTATATGTGTATGCTCTGGAGAGTGTGTGTTTGTGTGTACATGTGTATGTGTATGCTCTGGAGAGTGTGTGTTTGTGTGTATATGTGTATGCTCTGGAGAGTGTGTGTTTGTGTGTACATGTGTATGTGTATGCTCTGGAGAGTGTGTGTATGTGTGTACATGTGTATGTGTATGCTCTGGAGAGTGTGTGTGTGTGTGTGTACATGTGTATGTGTATGCTCTGGATAGTGTGTGTTTGTGTGTACATGTGTATGTGTATGCTTTGGAGAGTGTGTGTTTGTGTGTACATGTATATGTGTATGCTCTGGAGAGTGTGTGTTTGTGTGTACATGTGTATGTGTATGCTCTGGAGAGTGTGTGTATGTGTGTACATGTGTATGTGTATGCTCTGGAGAGTGTGTGTGTGTGTGTACATGTGTATGTGTATGCTCTGGATAGTGTGTGTTTGTGTGTACATGTGTATGTGTATGCTTTGGAGAGTGTGTGTTTGTGTGTACATGTGTATGTGTATGCTCTGGAGAGTGTGTATTTGTGTGTACATGTGTATGTGTATGCTCTGGAGAGTGTGTGTTTGTGTGTACATGTATATGTGTATGCTCTGGAGAGTGTGTGTTTGTGTGTACATGTGTATGTGTATGCTCTGGAGAGTGTGTGTTTGTGTGTACATGTGTATGTGTATGCTCTGGAGAGTGTGTGTTTGTGTCTACATGTGTATGTGTATGCTCTGGAGAGTGTGTGTTTGTGTCTACATGTGTATGCTCTGGAGAGTGTGTGTTTGTGTGTACATGTGTATGCTCTAGAGAGTGTGTGTTTGTGTGTACATGTGTATGCTCTAGAGAGTGTGTGTTTGTGTGTACATGTGTATGCTCTAGAGAGTGTGTGTTTGTGTGTATATGTGTATGCTCTGGAGAGTGTGTGTTTGTGTGTACATGTGTATGCTCTAGAGAGTGTGTGTTTGTGTGTACATGTGTATGCTCTAGAGAGTGCGTGTTTGTGTGTATATGTGTATGCTCTGGAGAGTGTGTGTTTGTGTGTACATGTGTATGCTCTAGAGAGTGTGTGTTTGTGTGTATATGTGTATGCTCTAGAGAGTGTGTGTTTGTGTGTACATGTGTATGCTCTGGCGAGTGTGTGTTTGTGTGTACATGTGTATGCTCTAGAGAGTGTGTGTTTGTGTGTACATGTGTATGTGTATGCTCTAGAGAGTGTGTGTTTGTGTGTATATGTGTATGCTCTGGAGAGTGTGTGTTTGTGTGTACATGTGTATGCTCTAGAGAGTGTGTGTTTGTGTGTATATGTGTATGCTCTGGAGAGTGTGTGTTTGTGTGTACATGTGTATGTGTATGCTCTGGAGAGTGTGTGTTTGTGTGTACATGTGTATGTGTATGCTCTAGAGAGTGTGTGTTTGTGTGTATATGTGTATGCTCTGGAGAGTGTGTGTTTGTGTGTACATGTGTATGCTCTAGAGAGTGTGTGTTTGTGTGTATATGTGTATGCTCTGGCGAGTGAGTGTTTGTGTGTATATGTGTATGCTCTGGAGAGTGTGTGTACATGTGTATGTGTATGCTCTGGAGAGTGTGTGTTTATGTGTACATGTGTATGCTCTGGAGAGTGTGTGTTTGTGTGTACATGTGTATGTGTATGCTCTGGAGAGTGTGTGTTTGTGTGTACATGTGTATGCTCTGGCGAGTGAGTGTTTGTGTGTATATGTGTATATGTATGCTCTGGAGAGTGTGTGTTTGTGTGTACATGTGTATGCTCTGGCGAGTGAGTGTTTGTGTGTATATGTGTATGCTCTGGAGAGTGTGTGTTTGTGTGTACATGTGTATGTGTATGCTCTGGAGAGTGTGTGTTTGTGTGTACATGTAAATGCTCTGGCGAGTGAGTGTTTGTGTGTACATGTGTATGCTCTGGAGAGTGTGTGTTTGTGTGTACATGTTTATGTGTATGCTCTGGAGAGTGTGTGTTTGTGTGTACATGTGTATGCTCTGGAGAGTGTGTGTTTGCGTGTACATGTGTATGTGTATACTCTGGAGAGTGTGTGTGTATATGGGTTAGGGGAGTTTGTTATGTTAGGCATTCCCTTGGTATTCATGAAAATTGTAATTTTGCTGTACAGTGGCTGTCTAAACAATAAATATGTAGTGAATATCCCAAAACTGGTGAGATGCTTTTAGGGGGCCCCAAAATAAATGTGATGCCGTGCATTGCATTAAATATTTCTGTACTTAAAAAAATATATACTGTATAAAATACATTAAAAACCAATTTTTAATTAGTTAATTAATTAGTGAATAAATATATTAAATTAAAGGGACACTGAACCCAATTTTTTTTATTTTGTGATTCAGATAGAGCATGAAATTTTCAGCAACTTTCTAATTTACTCCTATTATCAAATTTTCTTCATTCTCTTATTGAAATGGAAGAATGTAAGTTTAGATGCCGGCCCATTTTTGGCGAACAACCTCGGTTGTCCTTGCTGATTGGTGGATAAATTCATCCATCAATAAAAAAAAGTGATGTCCAAGGGCTGAACCAAAAAAAAATCTTAGATGCCTTCTTTTTCAAATAAAGATAGCAAGAGAACAAAGAAAATTGATAATAGGATTAAATTAGAAAGTTGATTAAAATTGCTGCTCTATCTGAATCATGAAAGAAAAAAATTGGGTTCAGTGTCCCTTTAATGCACAGTGGAGGAATTTATATATTTATTTACTTATTAGTACTACTTAGACCAGCAGTGGGCTAATCATGAAAAAAAATGATAAAATAAATTGATTTAGTTGTTTTTTGGGAGGTTGGGGTGGAGAGTGAAATTGCATGGGGTGGGGGGAGGGGGGCCAAGAAAATGCTTGCCCAGGGTCCAGTCAATATTAAAGACGGCCCTGAACACCTGAGACCTCATATCTTTGAGCCCTTATAACTTTATCTAATAAAATATAATTTTTTTAAAATACACAATAGTGTTATTATGAGTGTAATTGCACTTTTTAATGTATTTTTAATGTGCTTTGTGACACTTTTTTGTTTTGTGAAACAGTTAACTATAGCTCTGAGGATGTGGTAATCATTCTAGCGTAAATTGCGATTGCACTCAAGCGATCGAGTTTACTTTCAACTTGCATACACTCTTGATAACCCCAACGCAAGCATACAGTCTCGATAACCCCAACGCACGCATACACTCTCGATAACCCCAACGCACGCATACACTCTCGATAACCCCAACGCACGCATACAGTCTCGATAACCCCAACGCACGCATACACTCTCGATAACCCCAGCGCACGCATACACTCTCGATAACCCCAGCGCACGCATACACTCTCGATAACCCCAGCGCACGCATATACTCTCGATAACCCCAACACACGCATACAGTCTCGATAACCCGAACGCACGCATAAACTCTCGATAACCCCAACGCATGCATACACTCTCGATAACCCCAACGCATGCATACACTCTCGATAACCCCAATGCACGCATACAGTCTCGATAACCCCAACGCACGCATACAGTCTCGATAACCCCAATGCACACATACACTTGTGATAAACCCCAACGTACGCATACACTCTCGATAACCCCAACGCACGCATACACTCGCGATAACCCCAACGCACGCATACACTCGCAATAAACCCCTTTTTGCTCAAGCATAGCTGTTAGTGTTCTATTCGTAATCTGGCCCATAATGTGTAACATCAGAACAATATTTCACATAGCCAAACTACAAAGGAAGATATTTGGAAATAAGTCACCAAAAGGGGGCAAAGGGGCAAATGCCACCTACCATGGAATTTGGTTCTTTATATTCAAGCATAAGCACTATTTTGAGTTACTCTTTTGATGCCAATAAGCCTCAGTTTTTAAAATGAGGCTCTGCTCGTGACCAATCAGCGGCCATCTGCTGTTGCACATTCATTTGGCCACTGATGTTTGTGGTATTTTATTTATTGTCCTTCCCCCACTCCCAGAACATTTTCTGTGAATACCCATGCATGACAATAGGAATAGGTGTTTTTTGTTTTCTCATTTTAATTTGATAAGGCCCTGTAAGGGACACTCTGTAGCTATTTCATTTTAATTTGATAAGGTCCTGTAAGGGACACTCTGTAGCTATTTCATTTTAATTTGATAAGGTCCTGTAAGGGACACTCTGTAGCTATTTCATTTTAATTTGATAAGGCCCTGTAAGGGACACTCTGTAGCTATTTCATTTTAATTTGATAAGGCCCTGTAAGGGACACTCTGTAGCTATTTCATTTTAATTTGATAAGGCCCTGTAAGGGACACTCTGTAGCTATTTCATTTCACCCTCTCACATCTAATTCATGGGAGTATGAAGTAGGTTTTGTTAAAACCAGTGAGTACAAACAATATCCAAAATGAAACCCAGCAGTGCGCAGCATTCAATTCCCTAATTAAAGACTGCAGTAAAAAACAAAATTTATGCTTACCTGATAAATTTCTTTCTCTTGTGGTGTATCCAGTCCACGGGTTCATCCATTACTTGTGGGATATTCTCCTTCCCAACAGGAAGTTGCAAGAGGACACCCACAGCAGAGCTGTCTATATAGCTCCTCCCCTAACCCCCACCTCCAGTCATTCCACCCGAAGACAAGTAAGAAAAAGGAGAAACTATAGAGTGCAGTGGTGACTGTAGTTTAAAAAATAAAAACACCTGCCTTAAAGTGACAGGGTGGGCCGTGGACTGGATACACCACAAGAGAAAGAAATGTATCAGGTATGCATAAATTTTGTTTCCTCTTGTAAGGTGTATCCAGTCCACAGGTTCATCTATTACTTGTGGGATACCAATACCAAAGCTTTAGGACACGGATGAAGGGAGGGACAAGGCAGGCAATTAAACGGAAGTCACCACTGCCTGTAAGACCTTTCTCCCAAAAATAGCCTCCGAGGAAGCAAAAGTATCAAATTTGTAGAATTTAGAAAAAGTATGAAGCGAAGACCAAGTCGCTGCCTTACAAATCTGTTCAACAGAGGCCTCATGTTTAAAAGCCCATGTGGAAGCTACCGCTCTAGTAGAATGAGCTGTAATTCTTTCAGGAGGCTGCTGGCCAGCAGTCTCATAAGCTAAACGGATTATGCTTCTCAGCCAAAAAGAAAGAGAAGTTGCCGAAGCCTTTTGGCCTCTCCTCTTTCCAGAGTAGACAACAAACAATGCAGATGTTTGACGAAAATCCTTAGTAGCTTGTAAATAAAACTTTAAAGCACAAACCATGTCAAGATTGTGTAACAGACGTTCCTTCTTTGAAGAAGGATTAGGACAAAGTGACGGAACAACAATTTCCTGATTGATATTCCTATTAGATACTACCTTAGGAAGAAACCCAGGTTTGGTACACAAAACTACCTTATCTGCATGGAAGATCAGATAAGGGGAATCACACTGCAAGGCAGATAACTCTGAAACTCTTCGAGCCGAAGAGATAGCTACTAAAAACAGAACTTTCCAAGATAAAAGCTTGATATCTATGGAATGCAAGGGTTCAAAAGGAACCCCTTGAAGAACTTTAAGAACTAAATTTAAACTCCATTGCGGAGCAACAGGTTTAAACACAGGCCTGATTCTAACCAAAGCCTGACAAAACGTCTGAACGTCTGGAACATCAGCCAGGTGCTTGTGCAAAAGAATAGACAGAGCAGAAATCTGTCCCTTTAAGGAACTAGCCAATAATCCCTTTTCCAATCCTTCTTGGAGAAAAGATAGTATCCTAGGAATCCTGACCTTACTCCACGAGTAACCCTTGGATTCACACCAATGAAGATATTTACAACATATCTTATGATAGATTTTCCTGGTGCCAGGCTTTCGAGCCTGAATCAAGGTATAAATGACCGACTCAGAGAAACGACGTTTTGATAAAATCAAGGGTTCAATCTCCAAGCAGTCAGACGCAGAGAAACTAGGTTTGGATGTTTGAATGGACCTTGGAGTAGAAGGTCCTGCCTCAGCGGCAGAGTCCATGGTGGGAAGGATGAGATGTCAACCGGATATGCATACCAAGTCCTGTGTGGCCACGCAGGTGCTATCAAAATCACCAAAGCTCTCTCCTGCTTGATCTTGGCAATCAGACGAGGGAGGAGAGGAAATGGTGGAAACACATAAGCCAGGCTGAAGGACCAGGGCACTGCTAGAGCATCTATCAGCGTTGCCTGGGATCCCTTGACCTGGACCCGTAACGAGGAAGCTTGGCGTTCTGACGAGACACCATCAGATCCAGTTCTGGTTTGCCCCATAGTTGAATCAGCTGGGCAAATACCTCCGGATGGAGCTCCCACTCCCCCGGATGAAAAGTCTGCCGACTTAGAAAGTCTGCCTCCCAGTTCTCTACTCCTGGGATATGGATAGCAGAGAGATGGCAAGAGTGAACCTCTGCCCATAGAATTATCTTGGAAACCTCCATCATTGCCAGGGGACTCCTTGTTCCCCCCTGATGGTTGATATAGGCTACAGTCGTGATATTGTCCGACTGAAATCTGATGAATCTGACCGCAGCTAGCTGAGGCCAAGCCTGAAGAGCATTGAATATCGCTCTTAACTCCAGAATATTTATCGGAAGGAGGGCCTCCTCCTGAGACCATGAACCCTGAGCCTTCAGGGAATTCCAGACTCCGCCCCAGCCCAGAAGGCTGGCATCTGTCATCACTATAGTCCACTCTGGCCTGCGGAAACTCATTCCCCTGGACAGATGGACCTGAGATAACCACCAGAGAAGAGAATCCCTGATCTCTTGATCCAGATTTAACAGAGGAGACAAATCTGTGAAGTCCCCATCCCACTGATTGAGCATGCAAAGTTGCAGTGGTCTGAGATGTAGGCGGGCAAATGGAACTATGTCCATTGCCGCTATCATTAGGCTGATCATTTCCATACACTGAGCTACTGACGGCCGAGAAGTGGAATGAAGAGCACGGCAAGAAGTTAGAAGCTTTGATATCCTGACCTCTGTCAGAAAAATTTTAATTTCTACCGAATCTATCAGAGTTCCTAGGAAGGAAACTCTTGTGAGAGGAGAGAGTGAACTCTTTTCTCTGTTCACCTTCCACCCGTGAGACCTCAGAAAGGCCAGAACAATGTCCGTATGGGACTTGGCGATTTGAAAAGTCGACGCCTGGATCAGGATGTCGTCTATGTAGGGAGCCACCGCTATGCCCCGCGGCCTTAGAACCGCCAGTAGAGACCCTAGAACCTTCGTAAAGATTCTTGGCGCTGTGCCTAATCTGAAGGGAAGAGCCACAAACTGGTAAAGCCTGTCTAGGAAGGCAAACCTGAGGAACTGATGATGATCTCTGTGAATCGGAATGTGGAGATAAGCATCCTTTAAGTCCACGGTAGTCATATATTGACCCTCCTGGATCATAGGGAGGATGGTTCGGATTGTCTCCATCTTGAACGATGGGACCCTGAGAATTTTGTTTAGGATCTTGAGATCCAAGATTGGTCTGAACGTTCCCTCTTTTTTGGGAACTATAAACAGGTTTGAATAGAAACCCTGCCCCTGTTCCTCCCTTGGGACTGGGTGGATCACTCCCATAACCAGTAGGTCTTGAACGCAACGTAAGAATGCCTCTCTCTTTATCTGGTTTGCAGATAGTTGTGAGAGGTGAAATCTCCCCTTTGGAGATGAACCTTTGAATTCCAGAAGATATCCCTGGGAAACAATCTCTAGTGCCCAGGGATCCTGGACGTCTCTTGCCCAAGCCTGAGCGAAGAGAGAAAGTCTGCCCCCTACTAGATCCTGTCCCAGATCGGGGGCTACTCCTTCATGCTGTCTTAGAGGCAGCAGCAGGTTTTTTGGCCTGCTTCCCCTTGTTCCAAGCCTGGTTAGGTCTCCAGACTGGTTTGGACTGGGCGGAATTTCCCTCTTGTTTGCATTAGAGGAAGCTGAAGCTGCGCCACTCTTGAAGTTTTGAAAGGAACGAAAATTATTCTGTTTGGTCCTTAACTTATTGGACCTATCCTGAGGAAGGGTGTGACCTTTTCCTCCAGTAATATCAGAAATTATCTTCTTCAGACCAGGCCTGAATAGGGTCTGTCCCTTGAAGGGGATGTTAAGAAGCTTAGACTTTGAAGTAACGTCTGCTGACCAGGACTTAAGCCATAGCGCCCTACGCGCCAGAATAGCAAAACCTGAATTCTTAGCCGTTAGCTTGGTTAACTGAAAAACGGCGTCAGAAATAAAGGAATTAGCTAACTTAAGAGCTTTAATCTTGTCTAAAATATCATCTAACGGGGTCTCCACCTGTAGAGCCTCCTCAAGAGACTCGAACCAAAAAGCCGCTGCAGCAGTAACTGGGGCAATGCATGCAAAAGGCTGGAGAATAAAACCTTGATGTATAAAAATTTTCTTAAGGAGACCCTCCAATTTTTTATCCATAGGATCTAGGAAAGCACAACTGTCCTCGACGGGGATAGTTGTACACTTAGCTAGGGTAGAGACTGCTCCCTCCACCTT
This sequence comes from Bombina bombina, assembly GCF_027579735.1. Classification (NCBI taxonomy): domain Eukaryota; kingdom Metazoa; phylum Chordata; class Amphibia; order Anura; family Bombinatoridae; genus Bombina; species Bombina bombina. The sequence continues at coordinate 56,431,682 of NC_069509.1, forward strand.
AGGGACCGTCTGCCATGAGTCCCGTATGGCGGCATCTATGGGAAACATCTTTTTAAAAGCAGGAGGGGGAGAGAACGGCACACCTGGTCTATCCCATTCCTTAGTAATAATTTCCGAAAACCTCTTAGGGACTGGAAATACATCAGTGTAAACAGGCACTGCAAAGTATTTGTCCATCTTACACAATTTCTCTAGAACTACAATGGGTTCACAGTCATCCAGAGTCGCTAAAACCTCCCTAAGCAATAAGCGGAGGTGTTCGAGCTTAAATTTAAACGCTGTCATTTCAGAATCAGACTGAAGCAACGCCTTCCCTGAATCTGAAATGTCACCCACAGATAGAAGCTCTCCTGCCTCAGCTTCTGAGTATTGTGAGGGTATATCAGACACAGGTATTAAAGCGTCAGAAAGCTCTGTATTAGTTCTAGCCCCAGAGCTGTCTCGCTTTCCTTGTAACCCTGGCAGTTTGGACAATACCTCTGAGAGGGTAGCATTCATAACTGCTACCATGTCCTGTAAGGTAAAAGAATTAGACGCGCTAAATGTACTTGGCGTCACTTGAGCGGGAGTTATAGGTTCTGACACATGGGGAGAGCTAGATGGCATAATCTCCCTTTTTTTCAGTCAGAGAATCCTCTGGAGATAAATCTTTAAGCGCCATAATATGGTCTTTATAGTTTATAGAAATTTCAGTACATTTGGTACACATTCTAAGAGGGGGTTCCACAATGGCTTCCAAACATATTGAACAAGGAGTTTCCTCTATGTCAGACATGTTTAACAGACTAGTAATGAGACAAGCAAGCTTGGAAAACACTTTAATAAAGGTGAAACAGCAACTAAACAAAAACGTTACTGTGCCTTTAAGAGAAAAAAAATAGCACTTAAACTGCAAAACAGTGTAAAAATATAGTAAAGTCTTCAAAATTTTTACAGTGTGTGTAAGGGACTAAAGCAACATTGCACCCACTTGCAAATGGATGGTTAACCCCTTAGCCCCCAAACCGGATTTAAAAAACGTCAACCACCGGTAAAAGACAATTGAGCACCTTGCCACAGCTCTGCTGAGGCTCCTACCTGCCCTCAAATACGATTTAGGGAAGAAATAAACCCTTTATAATGGTCCTCAGATGCCAAAGGACTCCTCTAGGGAAGCTGGATGTCTCAGTCTGAAGTCTGATGTCTCAGTCTGGAGATAAATCTTTAAGTGCCATAATATGGTCTTTATAGTTTATAGAAATTTCAGTACATTTGGTACACATTCTAAGAGGGGGTTCCACAATGGCTTCCAAACATATTGAACAAGGAGATTCCTCTATGTCAGACATGTTTAACAGACTAGTAATGAGACAAGCAAGCTTGGAAAACACTTTAATAAAGGTGAAACAGCAATTAAACAAAAACGTTACTGTGCCTTTAAGACAAAAAACTAGCACTTAAACTGCAAAACAGTATAAAAATATAGTAAAGTCTTCGAAATGTTTACAGTGTGTGTAAGGGACTAAAGCAACATTGCACCCACTTGCAAATGGATGGTTAACCCCTTAGCCCCCAAACCGGATTTAAAAAACGTCAACCACCGGTAAAAGACAGTTGAGCACCTTGCCACAGCTCTGCTGAGGCTCCTACCTGCCCTCAAATATGATTTAGGGAAGAAATAAACCCTTTATAATGGTCCTCAGATGCCAAAGGACTCCTCTAGGGAAGCTGGATGTCTCAGTCTGAAGGAAACTGCGCATCTAGAGCGTGAAAATAGGCCCCTCCCACCATGTACTGGATGTCAGAGGGGCCTTAACAAAATACTCCTAGGAGTATCTGACTAGCCATGTGGAAAACTAGGCCCCAAATAAAGACTTATCTCCCTCAGAGAAAACATGTAAACGTTTTGTCACTAAGGCCTAGATTTAGAGTTCGGCGGTAAAAGGGCTGTTAACGCTCCGCAGGTTTTTTTCTGGCCGCACCATAAATTTAACTCTGGTATCGAGAGTTCAAACAAATGCTGCGTTAGGCTCCAAAAAAGGAGCGTAGAGCATTTTTACCGCAAATGCAACTCTCGATACCAGAGCTGCTTACGGACGCGGCCGGCATCAAAAACGTGCTCGTGCACGATTCTCCCATAGGAAACAATGGGGCTGTTTGAGCTGAAAAAAAACCTAACACCTGCAAAAAAGCAGCGTTCAGCTCCTAACGCAGCCCCATTGTTTCCTATGGGGAAACACTTCCTATGTCTGCACCTAACACTCTAACATGTACCCCGAGTCTAAACACCCCTAACCTTACACTTATTAACCCCTAATCTGCCGCCCACGCTATCGCTGACCCCTGCATTACACTTTTAACCCCTAATCTGCCGCTCCGTAAAACGCCGCCACCTACGTTATCCCTATGTACCCCTAATCTGCTGCCCTAACATCGCCGACCCCTATGTTATATTTATTAACCCCTAATCTGCCCCCCACAACGTCGCCGACACCTACCTACACTTATTAACCCCTAATCTGCCGAGCGGACCTGAGCGCTACTATAATAAAGTTATTAACCCCTAATCCGCCTCACTAACCCTATCATAAATAGTATTAACCCCTAATCTGCCCTCCCTAACATCGCCGACACCTACCTTCAATTATTAACCCCTAAACTTCCGATCGGAGCTCACCGCTATTCTAATAAATGGATTAACCCCTAAAGCTAAGTCTAACCCTAACACTAACACCCCCCTAAGTTAAATATAATTTTTATCTAACGAAATAAATTAACTCTTATTAAATAACTTATTCCGATTTAAAGCTAAATACTTACCTGTAAAATAAATCCTAATATAGCTACAATATAAATTATAATTATATTATAGCTATTTTAGGATTAATATTTATTTTACAGGCAACTTTGTAATTATTTTAACCAGGTACAATAGCTATTAAATAGTTAAGAACTATTTAATAGTTACCTAGTTAAAATAATAACAAATTTACCTGTAAAATAAATCCTAACCTAAGTTATAATTAAACCTAACACTACCCTATCAATAAAATAATTAAATAAACTACCTACAATTACCTACAATTAACCTAACACTACACTATCAATAAATTAATTAAACACAATTGCTACAAATAAATACAATTAAATAAACTAGCTAAAGTACAAAAAATAAAAAAGAACTAAGTTACAGAAAATAAAAAAATATTTACAAACATAAGAAAAATATTACAACAATTTTAAACTAATTACACCTACTCTAAGCCCCCTAATAAAATAACAAAGCCCCCCAAAATAAAAAATTCCCTACCCTATTCTAAATTTAAAAAGTTACAAGCTCTTTTACCTTACCAGCCCTGAACAGGGCCCTTTGCGGGGCATGCCCCAAGAATTTCAGCTCTTTTGCCTGTAAAAGAATAAATACAATACCCCCCCCCCAACATTACAACCCACCACCCACATACCCCTAATCTAACCCAAACCCCCCTTAAATAAACCTAACACTAAGCCCCTGAAGATCTTCCTACCTTGTCTTCACCATCCAGGTATCACCGATCCGTCCTGGCTCCAAGATCTTCATCCAACCCAAGCGGGGGTTGGCGATCCATAATCCGGTGCTCCAAAGTCTTCCTCCTATCCGGCAAGAAGAGGACATCCGGACCGGCAAACATCTTCTCCAAGCGGCATCTTCGATCTTCTTCCATCCGGTGCGGAGCGGGTCCATCTTGAAGCAGGCGACGCGGATCCATCCTCTTCTTCCGATGTCTCCCGACTAATGACGGTTCCTTTAAGGGACGTCATCCAAGATGGCGTCCCTCGAATTCCGATTGGCTGATAGGATTCTATCAGCCAATCGGAATTAAGGTAGGAATTTTCTGATTGGCTGATGGAATCAGCCAATCAGAATCAAGTTCAATCCGATTGGCCGATCCCATCAGCCAATCAGATTGAGCTCGCATTCTATTGGCTGATCGGAACAGCCAATAGAATGCGAGCTCAATCTGATTGGCTGATTGGATCAGCCAATCAGATTGAACTTGATTCTGATTGGCTGATTCCATCAGCCAATCAGAAAATTCCTACCTTAATTCCGATTGGCTGATAGAATCCTATCAGCCAATCGGAATTCGAGGGACGCCATCTTGGATGACGTCCCTTAAAGGAACCGTCATTAGTCGGGAGACATCGGAAGAAGAGGATGGATCCGCGTCGCCTGCTTCAAGATGGACCCGCTCCGCACCGGATGGAAGAAGATCGAAGATGCCGCTTGGAGAAGATGTTTGCCGGTCCGGATGTCCTCTTCTTGCCGGATAGGAGGAAGACTTTGAAGCACCGGATTATGGATCGCCAACCCCCGCTTGGGTTGGATGAAGATCTTGGAGCCAGGACGGATCGGTGATACCTGGATGGTGAAGACAAGGTAGGAAGATCTTCAGGGGCTTAGTGTTAGGTTTATTTAAGGGGGGTTTGGGTTAGATTAGGGGTATGTGGGTGGTGGGTTGTAATGTTGGGGGGGGGTATTGTATTTATTCTTTTACAGGCAAAAGAGCTGAAATTCTTGGGGCATGCCCCGCAAAGGGCCCTGTTCAGGGCTGGTAAGGTAAAAGAGCTTGTAACGTTTTAAATTTAGAATAGGGTAGGGAATTTTTTATTTTGGGGGGCTTTGTTATTTTATTAGGGGGCTTAGAGTAGGTGTAATTAGTTTAAAATTGTTGTAATATTTTTCTTATGTTTGTAAATATTTTTTTATTTTCTGTAACTTAGTTCTTTTTTATTTTTTGTACTTTAGCTAGTTTATTTAATTGTATTTATTTGTAGCAATTGTGTTTAATTAATTTATTGATAGTGTAGTGTTAGGTTAATTGTAGGTAATTGTAGGTAGTTTATTTAATTATTTTATTGATAGGGTAGTGTTAGGTTTAATTATAACTTAGGTTAGGATTTATTTTACAGGTAAATTTGTTATTATTTTAACTAGGTAACTATTAAATAGTTCTTAACTATTTAATAGCTATTGTACCTGGTTAAAATAATTACAAAGTTGCCTGTAAAATAAATATTAATCCTAAAATAGCTATAATATAATTATAATTTATATTGTAGCTATATTAGGATTTATTTTACAGGTAAGTATTTAGCTTTAAATAGGAATCATTTATTTAATAAGAGTTAATTTATTTAGTTAGATAAAAATTATATTTAACTTAGGGGGGTGTTAGTGTTAGGGTTAGACTTAGCTTTAGGGGTTAATACATTTATTAGAATAGCGGTGAGCTCCGATCGGAAGTTTAGGGGTTAATAATTGAAGGTAGGTGTCGGCGATGTTAGGGAGGGCAGATTAGGGGTTAATACTATTTATGATAGGGTTAGTGAGGCGGATTAGGGGTTAATAACTTTATTATAGTAGCGCTCAGGTCCGCTCGGCAGATTAGGGGTTAATAAGTGTAGGCAGGTGTCGGCGACGTTGAGGGGGGCAGATTAGGGGTTAATAAATATAATATAGGGGTCGGCGGTGTTAGGGGCAGCAGATTAGGGGTACATAGGGATAACGTAGGTGGCGGCGATTTGCGGTCGGAAGATTAGGGGTTAATTATTGTAAGTAGCTGGCGGCGACGTTGTGGGGGGCAGGTTAGGGGTGAATAAATATAATACAGGGGTCGGCGGGGTTAGGGGCAGCAGATTAGGGGTACATAAGTATAACGTAGGTGGCGGTCGGCAGATTAGGGGTTAAAAATTTTAATCGAGTGGCGGCGGTGTGGGGGGACCTCGGTTTAGGGGTACATAGGTAGTTTATGGGTGTTAGTGTACTTTAGGGTACAGTAGTTAAGAGCTTTATAAACCGGCGTTAGCCAGAAAGCTCTTAACTCCTGCTATTTTCAGGCGGCTGGAGTCTTGTCGTTAGAGCTCTAACGCTCACTGCAGAAACGACTCTAAATACCGGCGTTAGGAAGATCCCATTGAAAAGATAGGCTACGCAAATGGCGTAGGGGGATCTGCGGTATGGAAAAGTCGCGGCTGAAAAGTGAGCGTTAGACCCTTTAATCACTGACTCCAAATACCAGCGGGCGCCCAAAACCAGCGTTAGGAGCCTCTAACGCTGGTTTTGACGGCTACCGTCGAACTCTAAATCTAGGCCTAAGTAATATGAGTATTAACATATTAACATGAGTATTACCCTGTTTTGTAAGCATGATCCCAGTCGTTATTAAATCACTGCATCAAGCTTACCTCAAATACACAAGGCTCTGTCAGCATTTTCTAGAACTTATTCATCTCTCTAGAAATAAAAATACTGAACATACCTCAAAGCAGGTAATCTGCAGACCATTCCCCCAACTGAAGTTTTCCCATACTCTTCAGTTATGTGTGAGAACAGCAATGGACCTTAGTTACAAACCACTAAGATATCAACCTCCAGGCAGAATTCTTCTTCTAATTTCTGCCTGAGAGTAAAACAGTACAACGCTGGTACCGTTTAAAAATAACAAACTCTTGATTGAAGGTAACACTACACTAAGTCACCACATATCTCTTGATACTTCCTATCTTGTCGAGAGTTGCAAGAGAATGACTGGAGGTGGGGGTTAGGGGGGAGCTATATAGACAGCTCTGCTGTGGGTGTCCTCTTGCAACTTCCTGTTGGGAAGGAGAATATCCCACAAGTAATGGATGAACCCGTGGACTGGATACACCTTACAAGAGAAATAAACATTACTTAACATCTTAGCAATTTGCATTTGGATTCTCCCTTTGATCTATGGCCTCTATGAATCCCATTCTTTAAAAAGCACCCATAAGAGGAGATAAATGTAGCATGCAGATAGATAGATAGAAAGATAGATAGATAGCAGATGGATAAATAGATAGATAGTAGATAGATAAATAGACAGATAGATAGATAAATAGATAGTCAATGGATAAATAGACAGACAGACAGATAGATAGATAAATAGATAGTAGATAGATAAATAGATAGTCAATGGATAAATAGACAGACAGATAGATAGATAGATAGATAGATAGATAGATAGATAGATAGATGAGAGGCAAATGAGGTAAGAGCAGCTCGTCTTATGCGTTTCGGCTGTCAATTAGCCTTACTCATAGACGTATGCTGCAGCTGATACCTGCCCAGAAATTTATAGCTCCAAATACAGCCTAATAGGATAATTGACAATGAGTGCAGACAGGCTTAAATTGACACACATGTAACAAATCTTACGGTGTCTATAACAAAGGGATCTGATGGAAAATGTTGAAAAATCACTTATACTATCTAGCAACGATGTTTGGTTATAAACATAATCATGTACATATTTATAGCACATTGGTATAACTCAAGAGAACAGAATCTAAAAATAAGTTAACAAAGCACAGTAGTACTATAACAATAGATATTATCTACAGTAAACAGGCAAAGGTAATATACAATATGAATTCTTACAGAACATATTGGTTGATAATAGACCCAAAATTCTTTTTGGTACTTTTAATGACTCATATATGGATTCTCAACACCAGAAATTTATAATATCTGTTTCAATATTGAAACCATACGGGACACGAGTTTGGAGGATAAATATCCAAAATACCTCTCTTTTGGCAATCGGGTGATGAATATCGCCACCCCTTGGGGGTCTCTGAATGGTTTCAATAATGCACCACTTGAAATTATTAGTTTAACTAAAATGATCATTTATAAAGTGTGATGCCAGGGCTGAGCAATGTCTAGAATTAGCTATATCGTTCAAATGTTCACGTATGCGCTCTCGGGTGTCTCTAGTGGTACGACCCACGTACTGCATTTTGCACACATCACACCAAGCTAGATAAATAGCAAACCTACTGCGACAATTAGTGCAATTATCCAAAGTATAAAATTTACATATAAAAGTATGATTACACGCTTTACAAGTTCTACCACCACACCTGTAATGGCTTTTTGAGGTTAACCAAGATCTTTGTTTTTGCTTACTATCCTAACGCCAAGTCATAGAGGGAGCTAAAATGTTGCCCAATGTTTTGTTTCTATGGCTAACAAATCTACAACCTTTACTTATTAAAGGAACAAGGTCCCTCGTCTCCTAGCAATATAGGAAGATTATTTTTAATGATTGTACACACTGCATTATATTCAGACGAAAAAGTAGTGATAAACAAAACCTGGTTGTCTTTTTTGGATGACAATCTAGGTTTGGTACAATGCAAGAGACTTTGTCTATCCATATCCCTCACATCATCATAAGCTCTAAGTATGGTATTAATAGGATATACTCGTTGGTATAGACGAAGTTTCAAGTCTTCGCTTTCCTTAATAAATTCAGCCAAGTCAGAACAATTGCGTTTTATGCGAAGAAATTGACTTTTCGCAATACCATATCTACAATGTTTAGGGTGTAAACTTTTAGCATGAAGTAAAGTGTTAGAACTGATAGGTTTTCTATATAGACTGGTTATAACCTTACACTTATCAGGGTCACCAGTCAATTGAAGGTCAAGATACGGAATGGGAATGTGTTCCCAAGAGTACGTAAATTTAAGATTACAGTTGTTGTGGTTCAAGTAATCTACAAAGGCTATGGCCTGTTCTGCAGGTCTGGACCACACAAAGATCAAATCATTAGTGTATCTTTTATACATGGAAAGGTGGTAAAAAGATGGTAAATCATGTCCACCGCATACGCTGTCGGCATTTATCATTGCACCAGCGGTTCTTGTGAACTGCTAGTGCAATGCCGCCACCTGCAGATTCGCAGCCAATCAGCCGTTAGCAGGGGGTGTCAATCAACCCGATCGTATTAGAGGTGGCAGACAAGTTAAGGAGCAGCGGTCTTAGGACCTCAGCTTCTTAACTTCCGCTTCAGCCGGAACTGAAGCGTAGTGGGTTGGAAGCAGCATCCACTTCTTCATAAATCGACCCCATGGGATCGTTAAGCCTTGCTAGCACTTAGTTATGTCATGAAAACACTTTTCTTGCACATTCCTATGTCATGTTGCAAGTTTAAGGCTGTAATACCATAAGGTTAAGAAAGCATGCAGTTTTTTCTTTTTACCTACAATATATTGTTCCATGAATGAAGCCCTCTCGTGGAATTGTATATCCCTAAATTGTATACATTTAGTAAGTATATATCTGTATGGGGTTACATTGGTTCTGATTGTTTGCTTTTTAGCCCTGATAACTAAATCATTACATTTTTGGTTCAGGTATGAAAATGACACAACTGTAAATTCCTGTGACGTTGTCTAGTAGCTGGCTGTTTTAGCTATGGGATTAAGAACGCATGTGCACATTTAAAATGTCAGCTCAAAAGACATGGGACATTCTTAATGAGACAGAAAATGTAAAAATAAACCTTTATGATTCATGCAGTTTTAAACATCTTTCCAATTTACTTCTATTACCTAATTAGCTTTGTTCTCTTTGTATCTTTTGTTGGAAAGCATAACTAGGTAGGCTTGCAATGCTGGGAGCTAGCTGCTGATTTGTGGCTGCACATATATGTCTCTTGTCATTGGCTAACCAGATGTGTTCAGCTAGCTCTCAGTAGTGCATGTCTGCCCCTTCAATAAAGAATACCAAGAGAATGAAGCAAATGTTATACCTAAAGTAAAATGTTTGTTGAAATAATAGGAATATTATATCATGAAATGAAAATCTATTTTTAAAATAAATTCCTGAATACGATTTTCATGTCGATTTTTATATTGTTTAAGGTGTGTACTTTCAAAAACATATACTTTTCTCATATGAAATCATGTCTGTGCGGGATATTTTTTGTTGAAAAGCAAGTAGAGAAAATGATTTTGTGGTTTTAGTATTTTGTGTCGCTATTTCCCTTAAAATAATGAATACCTATGTATTATTGGTGTTGGAATATTCAAAGAGGCCAAGGCTTTCATAAATAGGATTGCCTTTTCATGGAATTTGCTTTAAAAATTGTATAATATAAAAAAACACTTTTGTTTTTCAGATTTATTGCATCTTATCTTATTCCAGAAACAAAGTTAATAAAATGCATTATGTGAAAACTAAATTGGTGATGAAAATATAATATATAGTTTCATGCAAATCTAAACTCAGGATTGAAAGGGACATTCTGGTCAAAATTAGATCTTTGAATAGAAACATATTTACAATATACATCTACTGGCAAAAATGCTTCTAGAAAAGGTTATCACTGTTTTAGTGGTGTAGCGCAGCGGCTCAGAACACCAGTGGGGCTTGTATCATGTCAGCAATTAAAATAGGGCAAGATTACAAGTCGTGCTGCAAATCAGTTGCAAAAACTCAGCACGCGTTATGACTTTTTCGCATTTGGGCTTGCGCAGCTATTACACAAGTTGCAAAATAACTTATTTTGCGTGTGCGATAAGCTGTGTAATGCAAACAGCAAAATCACATGCGCGTTCACATATTCCCTATAGAAGTCAATGGAGAAGACAAATAGAAAAAAAACCCACAAAAACCCTAATATGTTACACAAAGCCCATGACATATTCTCCTCGAAAAGTGTACATGAAAAGCGAATATTTCATATTGTGAAAAACAAATTGTAACAGAATATGTTCTGTTTGTTTATAAATAAATATTTCTCTATATATGTGATGATTTTTGGACAGATATATCTATTTATAGCGAGATATGTATATGAATATATATATATTTATATACTAGAGAAGGATAGAATTTACCACTAACCTGTAGAGGTATAAGCTCTGGATCTAGTGAAGCGCACAGTGAAAAGGTCACCCAAACATGCAATAAGTTACAATATAAGAACAATAAATTAAAATAAAATAAAATACAATAAAAAAATATGAAGTATAAAAATATGGACACCCCAATAGAAGCTGCTGAAAACACAATCCCCCAAATGGGCGAAATATCTTTTCCAAATATTTCTAAAATGAAAATAAATTACAGAAGGGATATGGGAGATATGTTAGAAGCGCTAATATATAGAGGTCCTGACCGTGTATAAATAAATAGATATCGTAATATCCAATAATTGGTATATAATAATATTATAACTGTACAATAAGATTAAAACACTTATGAAAATGAATAATAATTAAAAAAAATAAAAAGTGCACATTGAATATTTGGAAAGCTGACTTAAATGCATAAATCCTCATACAAACAGAAATACAGCAATAACAAAGTAACAATCTGGATAAAATATGCGTTAGAGCTGTATAAAATCAAATAAGTGTATATTCATAAAAACACACTTTAAATAAAAACACTTGGAATGCAAGGAGAAAAGAGAAAGTCCCAATATATGAGGAGATCCCAATTCGTGTGAAAAGGTTATGAAATTAGTAATCGTATGCGTTCCTTTCTTAATAACTTCAAGCACCCTTCAAACGGTGAGCAATACTTCAGAAGAACCCCTTAGGGTTTATACTCACAGGAACTACCCTCAATCACTATGAGGTAAGATACAGGTGTTGTCCTCTGTGCAGCTCTTTGCCCGTGCGCAGACAGTGTCACTTGTCTCACATAGAGATGTCCTGGAAGGCTCGTGCAACTCAGTTGGTATCACTGTTGATACTTTCTGTTAAAAAGTATAAAAAACATGCAGTGGTTGTTCCTTCATTACAATCTGAAGTCTGAAGTATTGCTCACCGTTTGCAGGGTGCTTGAAGTTATTAAGAAAGGAACACATACGATTTCTTATTTCATAACCTTTTCACACGAATTGGGATCTCTTCATATATTGCGACTTTCTCTTTTCTCCTTGCATTCCAAGTGTTTTTATTTAAAGTGTGTTTTTATGAATATACACTTATTTGATTTTATACAGCTCTAACGCATATTTTATCCAGATTGTTATTTTGTTATTGCTGTATTTCTGTTTGTATGAGGATTTATGCATTTAAGTCAGCTTTCCAAATATTCAATGTGCAATTTTTAAATTTTTAAATTATTATTCATTTTCATAAGTGTTTTAATCATATTGTACAATTATAATATTATTATATACCAATTATTGGACATTACGATATCTATTTATTTATACACGGTCAGGACCTCTATATATTAGCGCTTCTAACATATCTCCCATATCCCTTCTGTAATATATATTTATATGTCTAGATATCTCAAGATCTATATATGAATATCGCTTTGAAAATCTCTCTGAGATATTGTTAAATGTGCATAAGATTGTAATATAAAATATTTCCATTATCTCCATAGTTAAACATATGTCTATACATATAAATCCATGTTTCTCTATGTCTTTGTGTATGTATGTCAATGTAAAATATCTGCGTCTGCTTTTTTCTTTTTCTAACTCCCGAGATCTCCTATCTTTGAGCCCTTATAACTTTTGTGTACAATATTTTTTTTTAGTAATTGTTATTAGTCAGTGTTAATATGAGTCT